>NC_086445.1:190386944-190699498 GCF_028390025.1 Pseudophryne corroboree
ATTTTTTATTTTTCCTTGTAATGATCATTATATAGTATATGAAGACATGAGCAACATGTTTCTCCAAATGCTGAGATTCTTGACCTGATTCACAGTTGGATGCAGTGTTCATGTTTGTGCAAAAAGTCCTGAAAGCCCCCACAGCACATGTGTTCCCTTACTGCACGTAGAGACCACTGGCATTAGAACTGGTGGGCAAAATCCTGGGCCCTCCTGGGCATTGACTGGGAGGTGGGCTGAAGTGGATGCAGAAAAAGGCTGTCTCATAGATGTGTTAGGGGAGTGTCAGGGGGGTAACAGTGAGTGAACGTTGCTGCATTCCCACCCAAATGCAGATCCACAGCCACAGAGGCCATGTTTAGAGGAATTGCAGGCTGGCGCACGTGTCAATTGTGCACGTTATAGTGTAGTGCTCAGTGTTCAGAACTACAGGCGAAGTTGCACTGTCCACGTATTAAAAGTGGGCATCTCAGGGCTTGCACAGTCACAAGGGGAGGGCTGAAACTAGCATTTGCATGTTAGTGCCACTGCGTCTACACAAATAGTCCCAGCCATGCATGCATTAGTGCCCACCTCTGAATAATGCCCTCTGTGGGGAAAATTAGACTTATTAAATTGATTGAATCAGACACAAAACATTTAGCTACTTTTTGAATCGACCTCTAATACCCTTTTCAGTCAGAAATGTCTAAAAATCCCGGCATTTACCTGGCATTTGAGTGCAGGGTAGATTTGGCGGTCCCTGGCTGACCCCCCTTTTACACAGACAAGCAAATTACTTGGTCAAGAATTTCTACCCGGTAATTTGCAGATCAACACGGGCATTTCGTCTGTGTCGAAATTCCTGGTTGTCCGACCCTGGTCAATTCCTGGATTGAAGTCCCGGAAATATCAACCCAGGTTGACCCTTTCACACAGAAAAAGGACCCGTGTTAATCGGCAAATTACCAGGTAGAACTGCTTCACCCGGTAATTGGACTTTCTGTCTGAAAGGGGTATTATAATAAATGTGCAAGATCATTTTGATCCATTGTGCTGGTTCTCTGTGATGCAAGTAATATTATAGGCCATTGTAAGAAAATCTATAGTTAAACAAGACCTGAGAAATTTCTGGACCAGCTGCAGAACCTCTCCTGCCAGCCCCCGTCTGCGCACTGGCTGCTGGGCTAATAGTGCAGTAAAATGACACCTGCTTACTTACCAAGGATTTTTTTTATATATAAATATATTCAATTACATCCACTTTCTATTTTAACAATAAGTAATAACCATGCTTTTAGTTAATGATAATACTATCATTTATAGGTAGAAATTACGGAAAAAAATTACATTATGTATAAATAATATTTGTACTTTAAGGTCTCTCTAAAAACGTATTGGTAAGAGTCTCGGCAGTGTTTTATAGCGCTGCATGGAGTAATACCTTGACATCTTCTAACCATTTCTTTCTCTCCCTCCTCCCCCATCTAAAGAGAGCCCATTAAAGTGGATTTCATTGCATTCTAATGCTGCTATTACTGCAATAAAACCATCAATCTCTAACCTAGGAGAGCAGCCCAAGCAGCTTTTTAAGACTCTCACAGCTGCCTAATCTTTACAGATCAAATTAAAAAGAGAGGCTTTATCAGAGCTTGGCCATAACATCATAACACAGTTATTTTGAGTGAAATCAGATTCCGAGTATTGAGCCTGAGTAGTTAAGTCTCAGAAACATTGTAAGAATACAGAGGACAATGCAGAAAAAATGCATAGTGAAAAGCTCTAAGCGTTGGTCGCATTTTGCATTAAACAATAGTTATTCTACTGGACCCTTGTCAGGTTGATACTTTGTAAATGTCATCTTTATCCAGGCACATTTCTAGTGTTTTTATATGGACCACTTCACAGTCATGTGCAGGCAGCAAGCCAAAATCTGTTTGTGCAGAGGTACAATGGGGCACTTCAGCCAGCATAAACGTCCTCCATAAATATCCCCTTGTCTGCAACTTGCACATGACTGTTGGATTTGGGATGGTCCCTTTACTACCAGCCAATGCGATAACTCACAGCGAAGAGCCATACGTCCCAAAGTAACGACACAATACAGTACAGATAAATGGGCACAGTTTGTATTCAGCAATATTAATGGATGTGGTATACAAGTTCAACATTCAACAGGGGAGATGTACTAAGCCTTGGAAAGTGATGAAGTGGAGAGACATAAAGTACCAGCCAATCAGTTTCTAACTGCCACATTATAGGCTGTGTTAGAAAATGACAGTTAGGAGCTGATTAGTTGCTAGCTTGTCTCTATTCACTTTATCACTCTCTAAGACTTAGGGGGAGATGTACTAAGCAGTAATAAAAGTGGAAAAGTGAGCCAGTGGAGAAGTTGCCAATGGCCACCAATCAGCATTGACGTAGCATTTATAATTTGCATACTATAAAAGTATACGGAGCAACTGATTGGTTGCCATGGGCAACTTCTCCACTGGTTCGCTTCTCCACTTTTATCACTGATTAGTACATCTCCCCCTTAGTACATCTGCCCCTTTATGTCACCATTGGGAATGTTGACATGGTCTGAATTCTGACACAGTGTAAATGATGACATTTAACATGTCATCATTCATTCAATGTTGATATGTTCAGCATGTTGAGATTATGCACTAACCCTAATTCTAACTGCAGCCAAACCCTAACTCTCATATATTCAGAATGTAGACTTGTATAATGTCCAAATTTTCAACATGTTATCATTTGGTCAATGTCAACATGCTGCATGTTAAAATTCTGAATATTGATATTTTAAACCAATCGACATTACAACCACGCTTGCAGTTAGGAGAAGAAGTCCTGGTCATATAACATTATTATTTACAGATACTGTGGATCCCTCAGTCATGCAATATACTGTCCCAGTCATACCGCAACCTAGAACACCAAAGCAGTTTATGATTCTACACTTTAGTTCATCACTCATTATTGTTTAAATTGCTATACATTTGTTTACCCATTCTGGGGAATCAACTTTGTCACAAAGTATCTTAGCTTCTATTACCTTCCTTAGTAGCCAACAAGTAACATCACTAATATAATTACAGAGGTACTGCACTGGCTATCAGTCCTTTATCGAAGCTTACACCATAAAACAAAAAGATGGTTCACTGCTGTTCAAATTGTGGTGTTTTTATTTTTTAAAACTTAAGTTATTAAAAAAAAATTCATAATGCATGGCTCTGCAATTAATTAATTTATTAATCATTTTAAAGAATGTGGGAGGAGTTGTCCATAGCAGCCAATCAGATAATAGCTATCAGTGGCTCTTGCGCATATGAATGAGAGATTGTTCTGGCTGGGATTAAGATGAGAAAACCCAATCCAATGTAGCTTTTATAGATTCTTCGGGACATATACACTTGGGTGGCAGGTTTTCACTGCAAGAAAACTTGCGGACCGCGTGCTCAATTTTGGATTACCGTAAGTGTGTGTGGTCCCGATAGGTACGGTACCCTATTTAAAAAATGCTCAAAGGGTTTTCTGTTTTGTAAACCAGATGCTTCGCTGGCACCTGTGTCCGACTGCTGCATCCTCCAACCGCTGGATCAGCTCATGTGCTCCACTGCATGTAGAAAGAAGGTGGCCAGAGAAGGTATGTGTAGTGTAGTGTGTGCAGGGAGGGGGGTGCAGGGTGTCGCTGGTAGTGAGTGTAGTGTGTGTGGGGAGGCGGATGCATAGTGAGAGGTAGTGTAGTGTGCGGGACTGGATGCAGTAGTCCTGTCCCCGGCCGTTCCCTGAAAGCTGTCTGTGACTCTGGAGAGGAGATCTGGAGGAGGAAGCAGTGCTTTGGAAAGTGAGTTATTGGATTAACTAAGCTAATTGGAAATGTCCAATTGCTTAATTAGTCATTGAGAGGGGGGGGGCATCGCACCGGCAGTTCAGGGTGCGATGCCCTGTACTGCAATCGCACTGCGATGCAATGACTATTAAGTGCAGCACTTAATATCTTGCGACGTGACATTCAACTGGCGTGCCCATGCATCGCGTCGCATGGTACCTACAATGTGCATACAACAATCCTTCAATTTATCTCACAGATGTGGTCGAAATCGAAGGATTGTACCTGATATCTCACAAGTGTATGGGCTACATTACATTTACAAAACCAAGAGTTGTCTCAGGATGTAGAACAACCCTCTTCTTATGGTATATCCTCCTACATCAAATTGGTTTTACTTCCCACAGATTTCTTTTTGTCCAAAATGTGGAATTCCAGAGCTACATGGCTTCCTACCCTTATACCATTGAGGGTTGGTTTATTGCGCCACCTCGTAATCTATGAAAGAAACTCTTACAGTCTCTGAGGATGTGGAGAGAATCGAAAGTGTCCAAGTCCTTCCCGTTGCTCTTCTGCAGGCACAACACTTAGCATCCACAGTTCTAAGCTTTTTTACGGCCAACGATTGGGACAATTCACTAATTGCTTTTTACAGGAAACCAAAAAAGGCAAGACTCAAAGCACCCATAAACCATCTTTCTTCTCAACTTTTAACTGCAAACCAGGAATTATATAAAAGCGTCACCACTGAAGGCTGAGTAATATTAATGCTTGTGGGAATGACAACTGATTAGGGATTTGGAATTTCATCCCAGACACAACCTGTTACTAGTGGTTCTATAAAGCTTCTCCTGGCAAACATCTCGACAGCAAAAAACATTCTTCCAGCCAGTATTATCTTTATGTAAATAGTAATTAAACTTTTTTTTTTTTGGGGGGGGGGGGGGGGTCGGACACGAGACTATATTTGAAAAGTGTGTTGAATCTTTTTGTAAGGTCTGGGAGAGCTATAAATGATCATTATCTGTTCCCATGTAAAGAACAGATTCATAGTAGCTCATACATCACTATGTGGTATGTGGTAAGTGTGCATGCATGGTAAAGATGCATGCACACTTGCTGAGAAAATGAACAACGTCGCTAATTTTCACACTTCCCGAGTGACGATGGTCACTTTCTCGGCAAGTGTGTATGCCGGCAACAACGAGCGATAAGCAGCCCCGTGGGTCATTAACGACCCTCACTGTCAGCTGTGCATGAAGCTCAATTTGGACTGTCGTCCAAGAGCTGTCTGCATGGCCCGGCCGCGGCGTGACATCACTGAGCAATATGGTCGTCACTTCGCTCAGTGTGCATTTATTTTGACTGTTTCCAATACCTAATATGATTTTACCTAATATGATTTTGTCAACATTATAAATGTTTAACAAACCAGACTGGCTTTTAATTTATGTTATAGTATCACTTTACTGTTTTGTTGTTCTAACACCATTTGTATTGTAAAGTCCTGTCTGTAATGTTTGATGTGTAATGCCTTCATGAATAAATAAATAAATAAATAAAAACAGCAAATGCCAATTGCCAGCAACATTAAATTTGTAAGTATTCAGTGCCAGTATTTATTTTTCTTTAAAAAATTGTTTACTTTTCTTATAAATGTTTACATACATAATTTACCATAATATATATAACATGCCTATTATGCAACATACAATATCACATGAAAGCCTGGAGGAGTCCATATATAAATACTAGAGATGAGCGGGTTCGGCTCTCAGAGAACCGAACCGTACCGAACTTCACCATTCGAGTCCGGTTCCGAGCCCGGCTCGGGTTTTCCTGCCTGACTCAGAAACCCGAATGAGGCAAAATGTCATCATCCCGCTTTCGGATTCTCGCTGGATTTGGATTCCATATAAGGAGCCACGCGTCGCTGCCATTTTCACTCCAATCTCGGAGAGTGTAGTGAGAGGACGTGTCCCCGTCCTCAGTGTCTGTGTGGGGGCGGAAAAGTGGGGTGGCAAGTCTTGTGCTGTGTTGTGCTGCTCAGTCCAGTCCAGTGTAGTCCGTGTATTGTGCTGCATCAGTCCAACCAGTCACAGTGTTGGTGTCCTCTGCTGCTATATGTCCCCAGTGCTGCTGGCTGCTGTATAAGTCCCTTGCATTTTTGTTGTGTTGTCTTGCATCAGACCAGGGGTAGTGTCTTGTGCAGCATCATTTCAGTGACCAGTCACAGTGTCCTCTAGTGTAACTGCCGTATAATCCCCATGATCCTGGCGTATAATTCCTGTGATATTGCCGTATAATTCCCGTGATACTGTCGTATAATTCCTGTGACATTGCCGTATAATTCCTGTGATATAGCCATATAATTCTCGGAATACTGGCGTATAATTCCTGTGACATTGCTGTATAATTCTCGGAATACTGACGTATAATTCCAGTTATCCTGCTGTATAATTCCATATAAATCCATATAATTTCGTATAAATCCAGTCCAGTGGTGCTGCCATATAAATTCAGTGGTGCTGTCTGTGCTGTATATTATTTACTCCAAATAAAGGGGTTATTAATATTTAATCCAAATAATTTTTACAGGGTTTTCCCTGTGAGGTGGCTCTGTTGTGCCACATATTGTGATATAACTCCAGAAAAATAATGGAGAACAAACATTTGGAGGATAAAATAGGGAAAGATCAAGAACCACTTCCTCCTAGTGCTGAAGCTGCTGCTGCTAGCCATGACATAGATGATGAAATGCCATCAACGTCGTCTGCCAAGGCCGATGCCCATTGTGATAGAAGGCATGTAAAATCCAAAAAGCCAAAGTTCAGTAAAAAGACCCAAAAAAAGAAATTGAAATAGTCTGAGGAGAAACGTAAACTTGCCAATATGCCATTTGCGACACGGAGTGGCAAGGAACGGCTGAGGCCCTGGCCTATGTTCATGACTATTGGTTCAGCTTCAAATGACGATGGAAGCCCTCATCACTGAGGCCTTGACACTTATGTTGGTGTTAGACGTGCGTCCGGTATCTGCCATTAGTGCAGTGGGATTTAGACAATTGATGGAGGTATGGTGTCCCCAATACCAAATACCATCTAGATTACACTTTACTAGGCAGGCAACAGTGAGATTTTGACATTTAATTCCAGTGATTTGGACGTATAATTATTAATTACAGTGATCTTGCCAATTAATTCCAGTGATTTGGACGTAAAATTATTAATTACAGTGATCTTGCCATTTAATTCCAGTGATTTGGATGTATAATTACAGTGATTTTGCCAATTAATTCCAGTGATTTGGACGTATAATTATTAATTACAGTGATCTTTCCAATTAATTCCACTGATTTGGACGTATAATTACAGTGATTTTGCCAATTAACTCCAGTGATTTGGACATATAATTATTAATTACAGTGATCTTGCCAATTAATTCCAGTGATTTGGACGTATAATTAATTATTAATTACAGTGATCTTGCCAATTAATTCCAGTGATTTGGACGTATAATTGTGATTTTTGCCAATTAATTCCAGTGATTTGGACGTATATTAATTATAGTAATCTTGCCAATTATTTCCAGTGATTTGGACGTAAAATTACAGTGATCTTGCTAATTAATTCCAATGATTTGGACATATAATTACAGTGATCTTGCCAATTAATTCCAGTGATTTGGACGTATAATTCCAGTGATTTGCCAATTAATTCCAGTGATTTGGACGTATAATTCCAGTGATTTGGACGTATAATTCCAGTTGGAATTGTTTGTGTCGCTTGGCTTAGTCATACAGCTACCTCATTGCACCTCTTCGACATCTTTACATGAGGTGCTGTTTGGGGCCTAGTTTTTGAAAAGTGCCATCCTGTGTGACACTGCCGTATGAGTCCAGGTGTACTGCTGTATTAGTCCTGGGGTACTGCCGTATAAGTCCATCAATTGCAGATTTTTTTTAAAAGTGACTGGTGCGTGCTGGAGATGCTGTCAGTGGACCGAACAATTGCGGCCCACTCTTGACATTCAGCCACTGCGTGACACTACTAGATGGGCCAGGTGATTGTGTCGCTTGGCTTAGTCATACAACTACCTCATTGCAATTCTTTTTCTTCTTTGCATGATGTGCTGTGTGGAGCCTTTTTTTTATATCTGCCCTCCTGTCTGCCACTGCAGTGCCATGCCTAGATGGGCCAATTGTTTGTGTCGCTTGGCTTAGTCATACAACTACCTCATTGCAATTCTTTTTCTTCTTTGCATGATGTGCTGTTTGGGGCCTTTTTTTATATCTGCCCTCCTGTCTGCCACTGCAGTCCGACGCCTAGATGGGCCAGATGTTTGTGTTGTCCACTTGTGTCGCTTAGCTTAGTCATCCAGCAAGCTCGGTGCAACCTTTTGGCCTAAAAACAATATTGTGAGGTGTGAGGTGTTCAGAATAGACTGGAAATGAGTGAAAATAATTGTTATTGAGGTTAATAATACCGTCGGAGCAAAATGACCCCCAAATTTTGTTATTTTAGCTGTTTTTTGTTTTTTCAAAAATCATCCAGATCTAAAACCAAAACCAAAACACAAAAGGGTGGTTTTGTCAAAACTAAGCCAAAACCAAAACACGAAAGTGGAATTAGAACCAAAACACAAAACAGGAAAAGTGCCCGCCGCACATCTCTATTAAATACTGCTGTGCGGGATTGTAGGATGGAAGCTGACTGAAACGTTCTTTTGCATGGAGGGGAAGGGAAGAGTGTTTGTGGAGAGTGTTCCTTACAATATTTACATGTATGATACAGGATCTTCTTTAGAACAGATCTGGTATAATTAATACAGTATATTCCATAACAGTGTTGCTTGCATAGGTAGTTTACAGATTACAAACATTTCAATTGAATTCAAGGTTTGATAAATTTAAAAAGATGTTTGTTCTCTATATTATTAGTTATTATCATTAACATAATTATTATTATTATTATTTATATGGCACCACAAGGGGTCCGCAGTACCTTACAAACTACATAAACAGAAGCAGTATCAACAAAACAAGAAAGTACTGTAAGTGACTTACAGTACAGAATATTGCAGGACAAGGACATTGTTTATAAACATTGCTGCATCGGCGGTCATAGGGGAGTATCCAATTAGCCCCGATGCCGTTTTGGGAGATAAAAACAGACAGTTACCACGATTAATCGCATTATCGCGGTATCTAATTAGAGGCCATTTTTATTGGCTGAAATTGGACCCGCGATCACGCGATAACACATGGGAATGGGGATACTGTAAATCCTCAATCCCATATGTTACCGCAGCTCCATCAGGGCATTTATCACAGATTATGCTTGAAGCATAATCCCTGATGTGTCGGCATTGGGGGGAGGAGCGCACCGCATCAGGTCTAATCAGATAGCCCCCGGCGATTCAATTACCAAACCCAAAGGTTTGGTGCCATTGTTGGCAGTGGAGAGAAGGAAAGGAGAAGCACATGAAAGAAGAGGGTCCTGCTCGTAGGAGCTTATAATCATACATAGCAGGGTATGTGGGCAGGCTATAACTGGATATATTGCTGCATATCCTCCATAACCTCCATACTGTAAGCTATTCTAAAAATGACATACCCTCTACACAATCCGCACATAACTGTATATATTATCTTTCTCTACTCACACATCCCACTGACCCCTGTCCAACATTTCTGTTTGACTGTATTTTACAGCCCACCAAGAACTTCTGCAATCTGCATGGATATGCAATATGCAGAACTTATCCTTGTGTATCTGATGCCTATTTCCCCATAGAGTGTAAGCTTGCGAGAAGGGCCCTCGTACCACTTTGTCTTCTGTTATTAGCTAGTCTTATTGTGTTCCCAGTTCCAAATTGTAAAGCACAATGGAATATGTAGGCACTCTATAACTAAATGTTATTAAGTAATGAAAATAAATTCAGAGCCACCATGAAATGTTTTATGCCCCATTATCCCATTTTGGTCTACAGAGAGTGAGAGGGCATGGCCATGACACATTGGGAACTTGGAAAAACCTCATAGATTCTGAACAGCTAAAGGGATTGTTCTGGAGGCAACCATTTAAGGCCCCGTTATGTATGAGGGAGGGTCAAGACCATGACATGGTGGAAATTTCAGACCCCTCATCCAGTAAATGCTGTGTAACTATAGGAATTGTCTAGGAGGTAGCCATTTTGTGGACTGAACTAACATTCATGAAAATACAATCAGGATCATTATGAAACATTTTGGACTCCAGTGCGGATGGGGCATGACCACACAGTTGGGATAACCATGACACATAGACAATTTTGGGCCTCTTCCATAGATGCCGCATAGCTAAAGGTAACGTTTGGGGTGAGGGGATGCCTTTGTTCTACTTTTGTTAAATCACATGGGTATGGGACTCAGGGTCGACAGTGTCTAGGTCGACACCCATTAGGTTGACACCTATTTGTCGACAGTGGCTAGGTCGACACTAGAAATAGGTTGACACTGCCATTAGGTCGACATGAACAAGGTCGACATGAAAAAAGGTTGACATGAGTTTTTAATGTTTTTTTTGTGTTGTTTTCTTCAGAAAGTGACCAGGAACCGCAATCAGTGCACTGTGTCTCCTCGCACGATACCGCTGTGCTCGGTTGTACTTGCATCCGCCCTTCTCTGCACCCCTGTATACAATATAACAAACCATTGCTTATGGAATGCTTTATTATTATTATTATTATTATTATTATCATCATTATTATTATTATTATTATTATTATTATTATTAATTTAATTTTTTTTTAATTTTTTTATAAATAAGGTGCCACAAGGCGCTCGCAGCTCCTTACAGAGTGCATAAACAGAAACAGTATGAACAAAACAGGAAAAATGTAACTTACACTACAGAACATTGCAGGACATGGTTTATAAATACTCAAATAAGCAGCAGGGTGGCAGAACCCAAGGGTTAGGTGCCATTGTAGGCAGTGAGGAGAAGATGATGGTATCTGTAAGGGAAGAAAAAGCACATGAGGGAAAAGGGCCCTGCTTGTGCAGCTTACAGTTTACAGATGAGGGGTAGACAGACAGGGGTGACACAGAAGAAAGAGACAGAGAGTAAGGAGCATGGAGCAGTGGGATAGGATGAGAACTGGAAGGCTTTGCTAAAGAAGTGGACCTTGAGAGCCCGTTTGAAGTATTGTAGATAGGTGGACAGTCTGTTTGGGAGAGCTAGAGAGATCCAGAAGTAGGGAGCAGCATGGGCAAAATCTTTGAGGTGTGAATGGTAAGAAGTTTTCAATTGAGAGTAGAGGAAGCATTCATTTGTGGAGCAAAGTGGGTAGGTGGGAGTGTGAAGGTAGATAAGGTTTTAAATGGTAGAGGATTGGGTGAGGGCTTTGTAAGAGAGTGTGAGAAGATTAAATTGGGTTCTGAAGGGGAAGGGGAGGTAGTGTAGGGCTTGTTGGAGAGGGGAGGCAGATGTTGTACATTTGGACAGGAAGATGAGCCAGGCAGCAGCATTGAGAGTGTAGAGAGGTAGGAGACAGAGAGGTCAGATAAGAGGTTGTAATCCAGTCTGGAGATGACTATTATTTTATTACCAGTTATTTATATAGCGCACACATATTCTGCAGCGCTTTACAGAGAATATTTTGGCCATTCACATCAGTCCCTGCCTCAGTGGAGCTTACAATCTATATTCCCTACCACATGTACACACACACACATTCACGCTAAGGTTAATTTTGTTGGGAGCCAATTAACCTACCAGTATATTTTTGGATTGTGGGAGGAAACCGGGGTACCCGGAGGAAACCCACGCAAGTACGGGGAGAATATACAAACTCCACACTGTTAGAGCCATGGTGGGAATCGAACCCATGACCTCAGTGCTGTGAGGCAGTAATGCTAACCATTACACCATAGTGAGTGTATGAAGGTCTTAGCTGCCTCCAGGGTGAGAAAGGGTCTGATCCTGGAGATGTTTTTGAGATGAAAATGGCAGGACTGCAAAAGGCACTGAATGTGTCATTTGAAGGAGAGGGAGTAGTCAAGGATAACTCCAAGCCAACGCAATTGTGAGCCAGAGGAAATAGTGGTGTGTCCATAAATAAAAAAATAGTGGGAGGTGGTGTTATTCGGGAGAGTGGGAAGATAATCAGCTCTTTCTTAGACATGTTAAGTTTAAGAAAGTGCTGGGACATCCAGGAACAAATAGCAGAGAGACAGATGGAAATATGAATTTATTTATTTATTTATTTATTTATTTATTTATTTATTTATTAACAGTTTCTTATATAGCGCAGCATATTCCGTTGCGCTTTGCAATTAGAACAACAGTAATAGAAAAAAACTGGGTAAAAACAGACAGACATAGAGGTAGGAAGGCCCTGCTCGCAAGCTAACAATCTATAGGGAAATAGGCATAGATACTCAAGGATAGAGGCTATCTATTGCATAATGGTCCACCAGATTGCTAGGTTCTTAATGGGTTGTATGATATGCTCACCCAGCAATGTTGTCCAAGATTCAGGAGGGTGTTAGAGTAAAGAAAGACAAGATATGTGATGTTATGAATACTGTAAAGAGGATGTAATTAGATAGGGAAGCACTGAAGGTTATGTGGGTGCAGAGGCGGATTGGCCATAGGGTCTACAGGGAAGATTCCCGGTGGGCCGACGCACCCGTGGGGCCTGTTTTGTTTGAGGACGTGGTCCTATTTATAGTAGTGATGAGCGGGTTCGGATCCTCGGAATCCGACCCGCCCGAATTTCACCTTTTTTTTACACGGTGATAAAGCTAAATATTTATCTTATATAATACCCTTTATGAGGTCTAAGAACACTGTACGCTATCTACGTATGAAGTACCGTAAGGGTACGCTCGTTGCGTAACAATCGCTTAGCCGTAGTCGAGACGCTCAAGCGTCACGTTCGCTCACGGCCAAGAGATCACAGGCAGGCACGCTATTGGCTGCTGACTAACTTAATGATTCGCTATAGCGTAGCGGACGCTCGGGACCACGAGGAGATCACCAGCGGCGCTGACGCTCACAATGTTAAACCTTTGTATCTAAACCATAAACAGTGTATTGTGCAGTAAAACCTTAGTGTATTGATAGAGTGTAAATGCAACACAGTATAACCTTATTACCTTTAAAGCTGTTCTAGCGTCACCGACGCTCTGAGAATACTTAACACTATAAGAAATACACAGATACCGTGCTCAGGGTCCAACGCCTAATATATATATTATGAATGATATACTTGCAAAAGAATTAATACAAATACAAATCATACACTACAATATAACATAGACTACCTAACCAGATAACTACACAGGAAATACAATACAATTACTATTTAAGGGAAAATAAATCTTCCGATGGGTACCAAACACCACTGTATGACCCCTGTTAGACCCTTCGTACAATACAAAGAGGGATCTCTCTGTTCAGGAACATGCTATGTTAACTAAACTTTCAGAATCTATCAAAGGGACCATGATCTACAAAATACATTATATAGTGAAAATATGTAATGATTGAGTCGCACGCTACGATCACATAAACTCTACCGTAAATACGCATACCGTGCGCCTGCGGGTGCCCGCGACTGTGAGTATGCGCACGTACGGGAGAGCGTACGCATGCGCAGCACGGACCTGTGTGAGGTGCAAATATGGTAGTGTGCATAGAGATATTTTTCTGACTTTGACAGTCCACCCTTTGGCAGTCAACAATAACTGCCACCTTCTAAAACATTTCAAAAGGAGAAAAATATATGTCAGGGGTTAATACATTTACATGGTTGGGTAGGGGAGGAGAGGAGAAGGTAGGAAAAGGGTATGACCTAGTGAGATAGCAGAAGCACGTGTGTATGAATCCGTGCTTGGGGGTCATGTATCATCGTGCCGTACGTGTTTTAAATCAAGCTTCGAGGTATTGCGAAGTATACATTTGAATTCCTTCTTATCCCGTGGTACGGGTCTGTGGATGGGCTGTCAAACTTTACCGAGCTCTTTTCGGCTTTGGTTGTAACAAAATGGGGGAGCACATTTTAGTTGATGATACATGAATGGGGGTGATATGTGATTGCTGATATCTGTGCCTGTATTCCCTATCAACTATGTGTGTCATTACCTGAGGGTTGTAGAAATGAAGAAAAGACATAATTACGGTAAATGCGGTGGTATTCTATGTCAGGTAAATGTACATTCGTCGATTGAGGTCTTGTTTGGTGTCTGTTGAATGCAGTCTTCTTTGTGCTTTTGCCCATAAGGTGCGAGCAAAAGCTGTCAATGTCCATAGATTTACAAAAGTGTTGGGCTAGCGTAATTTTAAAATTTCTAGGGAAACTGGGGATCCATGGCATAGTTCATCAAAAATCTGTGTATCAGGTTGTCAAAACTTCTTCTTTAATCCCTCTGTTGTCTGTATATCGGCTCATCAAATTCCTCGTCCAAGTGGGTCTTTTTACCTTGGAGGAAAAACAGGTGAAAGAAACGGACCGTAGAAATCGCATTTTCATCACATCATTGTTTCTACATTTGGGTCATAAATCAAGTCCATTGGAATTACAGTTTCCTCACTCCTTAAACTCATTACCCTAGTACGACGATTGCACCTCATTAAAGCCTGACCGCATCTAAATATCAAACCGATCGTTATGATAACACCTAAGATACATAGGAGAAACTTCCCAACATCCATTATGACTCCTTGAGCCCAGTCTCCTAAACCAGAGAACCAATTTCGCGGGTTCAACCATGACACCCAACCAGTCAGCTCATTACCTACAGCAGCAAGAGTGAGATTGTGTCTCCTGCGAAATTCCCACTTCAGTTGGAGAATATCGTCCATCTTTTGGTCTATGACCTCGACCGGGTCCTCGGTGCTATTCGTAATATATGTGCAACATTTCACGCCGTATTGTGTTGCCAGTGTGACACAATATCCGCCTGTCACTGCTGTGAGGTAATTAAGAACCATTCTATGCTGTACCAGTTCTGTTTTATAAGCCTGAAGTTCTCTTCCAGTATACCTAAACGTGTCATCATACATTTCAGTGATATTATCTAACAAATTGGCGAGCGCAGATATGTATTTATAATTCAACACTCCTCTAGCAGTGCGAGTGATGTCTAACGCGATTAGAAACTGAATCCCGGTGGATTCATGGATCATGTCAGAGGCCGGATGCTCTGTTCTTTCTATCAGGTGCCGTTTAACTACGTGCTCGTAATGGGTGTGAGTATAAGGAGTTTGGGCAACACGGTGTATGTCTTTCATTTTGTCATGTGATACAGTCATTACTCCAGGCAGTACTTTTCCAATATAACACAATCCTTCAGAGTTTGGGGCAAGCCACTTATACGCCTTTCTCCCGCATATGAAATATGCATCATCGGGGAGAACATATGGGACGGAGTAGGACATAACCATATTACACACCTTCCATGTGAAATCTCCTAACCCTAATTCTTCCATCTGCTTAGTACACGTATCAGGTTGTACGATATGTGCACAGTATCCTGGTGATACCTCTCCAACTCTCGTAATCCTATTTCCTAAGGTATACCTATACCGGAAAGATTTTCCTCTACTGGCTATGTGGCGTATAAGCTCTGTATCTGTAGGCATTCTATCTGCTCTATGCGAAAAGGTCATGGTTTGATTACTCCATGACACTTCCCAATTTCCCGGCTTTCGGGGATTGGAGATGTTAAAACATAATAGGGACCTATCCACATGGTATTGGTGGAGCTTCAAACTAGGAGGGCTGGAGATATTAAACCTCCTGTCCACCGGTCTCCCACCACTTAACTCAAGTACCTCCCCTAACGTTAAAGGAAATGGTACTAGCCCTGATTTGCTATGACCTTGAGGTACTTGAGAGCATACCCAACAATCTGTTTTATTTAACACACTACCCACTAAGGAGTGATAGTCACTCAATGGATGCCGGTCCATATGGATATTAAAACTGGATTGGCAACCTTCAATGCTGTAGTGCTAGTCAATAAGACCTGGTATGGTCCTTCCCATCTGTCAATAAGGCAACCTGAGCGTAGAAAATTCCGTATCATTACATAATCCCCAGGTTCAATGTCATGACAATTACTATCTGGTAAATCAGGAATCACTAACTTCAGATTATCATTTTGATTCCTTAACTGTTTACTCATGTTAATCAAGTATTTTACAGTCACTTCATTGTTACACTTCAAATCATCCTGAGGGTTAATCATAACATGCGGTTGTCGACCAAACAAGATTTCAAAGGGAGACAGATTAAGAGGGGACCTGGGAGTGGTTCTGATGCTGTACAGTACAATGGGTAAAGCTTCTGGCCATGTCAATCCTGTCTCTGCCATCACTTTACTCAGTTTATTTTTAATAGTGCTGTTCACTCTTTCCACTTTCGCACTCGCCTGTGGACGGTATGGAGTGTGCAGCTTGCTATCAATTCCCATCAATTTACACATTCCTTGAAAGACATCACCTGTAAAATGGGTACCCCTATCACTTTCGATAATTCTAGGGATACCATATCTACATACAAATTCCTGCACAATTTTCTTAGCAGTAAACATAGCGGTATTTGTGGCCGCTGGAAATGCTTCGACCCAATTTGAGAAAACATCTATACAAACAAGTACATATTTCAAATTTCGACAAGGGGGTAATTGAATAAAGTCAATCTGTATTACCTGGAAAGGGCCGCCGGCAGGTGGGATATGAGATGGTTCTGTAGGTATTGCCTTTCCGATGTTCTTTCTCAGACAGGTAAGGCATGACATTGCCCTTTTACTCGCATGAGATGAAAATCCTGGGGCACACCAATATGCTCTTACCAACTTGCACATCCCTTCCTTGCCCAGATGAGTCAGCCCGTGAGCTGCCTCAGCTAAACATGGAAGGTATGCTCTGGGGGCCACTGGTTTACCGTGTCCATCCGTCCAGAGTCCTGAGGACTCCTGACCATATCCTTTTGCCTTCCAGACTGCCTTTTCCTGTGTGGAACACAAATTTTGCATCTCACACAACTTCTGTGTGTTGATGGTATTAAATACCATCAGTTGTGTGGTGTCTGTCTGTCTGGGGGTAGCAGCTGCTAATTTAGCAGCTTCGTCTGCTCGGCTGTTACCAAGTGATACTGGGTCTTGGCTATATGTGTGTGCTTTACATTTGATAACAGCCACTCTGTCGGGTTCCTGTATCGCTGTTAGAAGCCTTTTTATATGAGCTGCATGCGCTACCGGTGTACCAGCTGCTGTCATGAAATTTCTGAGGCGCCATAGGGCTCCGAAATCATGGACTACCCCGAATGCGTATCTAGAATCGGTGTAGATATTGGCTGATTTGCCCTTAGCCAATTCACATGCTCTGGTTAGGGCGACCAGTTCAGCAACCTGGGCTGAGTGAGGTGGGCCTAGCGGTTCCGCTTCTATGGTGCCTTGGTCATCTACGACTGCGTATCCAGTACACAAGTCTCCCGAGTCTGACTGTCTATGACAACTACCGTCCGTGTAGAACGTAAGTTCTACATCTTCCAGTGGGTTGTCACTGATGTCAGGCCTTGCGGTAAAATTTTGGGTCAAATATTCCATACAATCATGTGTGTCTTCCTTTGTATTAAATTCTCCTTCCCCACCACTCTCAACCTCCACCCTTTGTGCCTGTCCAGGCACACCTGGGAGATATGTTGCAGGATTTAATGCACTGCATCTCCTTATGGTGATGTTTACGGGGGCCATTAGTGCCAATTCCCATCTTGTAAACCGCGCTGATGAGACGTGTCTGGTTTGGGCAGAATTTAACAAGGCTGACACTGCATGTGGTGTATGAATTGTGAGGTTGTGACCTAGCACGACGTCTTCGCTTTTCGTTACTAGCAATGCTATCGCAGCAACGCTTCGCAAGCATGTGGGGAGGGATCGCGCTACCGTATCTAGCTGAGCGCTGTAATATGCTACCGGCCTGCTGGCATCACCGTGCTTTTGGGTTAGTACGCCTGCCGCGCAACCAGCACTTTCTGTTCCGTATAGTTTAAAGGGTTTCCCATAGTCTGGCATACCCAATGCTGGTGCCTGCGTTAGGCACTGTTTAAGTCTCTCAAATGCTGTCTCAGACTCGTCTGTATGCGAAATCCGATCAGGTTTGTTTGAGGAGACCATCTCCTGCAAGGGTAACGCTAGAATGGAAAACCCTGGGATCCAGTTACGGCAATACCCACACATTCCTAAAAATGTTCTGATCTGTTGCTGGGTTTGTGACAGAGTCATGTCTCAAATTGCTTGAATTCTATCAGCGGTCAGGTGTCTCAGTCCTTGTGTTAGACAGTGTCCCAAATATTTTACCTTAGTTTGGCATAATTGCAACTTGTCTTTGGAAACCTTGTGTCCTGTGTCTGAAAGATGAAACAGGAGCTGTTTCGTATCCTTCAGGGATGCTTCCAATGAATCAGAACACAGTAGTAGATCATCCACGTACTGTATTAATACTGATCCACTCACTGGTTGGAAAGACTGTAAACAATCATGCAAAGCCTGAGAAAATATACTTGGGCTATCTATGAATCCTTGTGGTAATCGAGTCCATGTGTATTGGACTCCTCTGTATGTAAATGCAAACAAATATTGACTGTCAGGGTGCAGAGGTACCGAAAAGAAAGCGGAGCAGAGGTCAATAACAGTGAAAAATTTCGCAGTGGGAGGGATTTGCATTAGGATGACAGCTGGATTTGGCACTACGGGGAACTGACTCTCAACTATTTTGTTAATCCCCCTTAGATCCTGCACTAGCCGGTAACCCCTCCCCCCACTCTTTTTAACAGGGAAGATGGGACTATTGGCAGTGCTGGACGTTCTTACCAGAATGCCCTGTTGTAGCAATCGCTCTATTACGGGATACACTCCTAACTCCACCTCTGGCTTCAGAGGGTACAGTGGGATTTTTGGAGCTATCCTACCATCTTTTACTTGTACAACTACCGGAGCTACGTTTGCCATTAATCCAGTGTCCTGTCCATCTTTAGTCCAAAGTGACTCTGGTATCTGAGATGTCATTTCTTCTACTTGGGAGGGAGTCCTATTTGTCGTAATGGTATGTGACATTAATTTTGACGGGGAGTCTAACATGTCTCGTACTTCCTGAGCGTGATTCTCAGGTATGTCCAAGAATACACCTTCAGGAGTACAATAAATGACGCACCCCATTTTACACAGTAAGTCTCTTCCCAGGAGATTAGTCGGTGCCGATGCAGCCAGCAAAAAGGAATGCTTGGTATGTAAAGGCCCTACTGTAATCTCGGCTGGTTTGCTAACAGGGTAGTGCTGGACTACTCCCGTTACCCCTATGGCTGGAATTGTCTTACCAGTGGTTCTCATGCCCACTGTCGAATTTATCACTGATTTGGCCGCCCCTGTGTCTACAAGAAAGTTTAATGATTTACCAGCTACATTGATTGCAATTTCTGGTTCACTTCCAAGGCTTGCAATCAATTTTACTGGCTGCAGATTACAGGTATGGCCACACCCCTATTGGGTATGGTGACCTCCCTGAATCCCGCTGGCAGCAACTACTTGTGATGGAGTTAATTGGGAGCTACCAGAGGCTTGCCAGTCTCTGTTCGGGGGATATCTTTTTGTTTCCCCTGCATGTGGCTCATAACTCCGTTTCTGCGGACCCTGATCCCAATGTCGTGTGTCGTGTCGTTGTCTAGGGGGTTGGTATGAGTTTCGTGAATTCTTCATTCCACAATCTCGTGCCATGTGTCCCTGCTTATGACAAGAATAACAAGTAACCACATTTGACTTACCCACAGGGTTTGGTGATATAAACAAAGGCTGCCTTGTGGTCAGGGCCTGTATACTTACTGCCATTAACTTATCACCTTGTTGTTCCCTGTGTCTGGTGATGTTCCTATCATGATCAATAGCAGCCTCTCTCAAAGTAGCCACAGACAGACCTCGCCAACATGGTTGTGTGGTCTGTACCCTAGTCTTCAATGACTCTTTTAAACCATCCATCAGTACCGATACTGCTACTTCTCGATGGTTTATGTTTGTTTTAATGTCCTCTATGCCTGTGTATTTTGCCATTTCTGATAATGCTCTGTGAAAATACTCTGCAGCTGTTTCTGACTCCTTCTGTTTAATGGGGAATATTTTGTTCCATTTAACTACGGCTGGGAAATACTCCTTTAACTGTAAACTTATTCTTTTTACATTGTCTTTGTTGTACACTTCTGTAAGAGGTACATCCTGATCTAATCCACAGTCAGCTAAAAATTGAGCTGCGTCGACATTGGAGGGTAAACATGCTCTCAGCAATATCTGCCAGTCTTTATTGTTGGGCTCTACAGTGTTACCTAGGTCTCTGATGTATTTTTGGCTGGCAACTAAGTCTTTTCTAGGGTCAGGGAATTCCGACACTATGGTCCTTAATTCCATTCGGGAAAATGGGCTATACATGGCAATGTTCCTAACAGGAGTGACTCCTGAAGTGTCTGTTTTCCCATTTGGTACTACTATTACCTTAACAGGATTAACTCTAACAACCTCATTCTGTGTAGATTCTACAGGCTGTGGTGAAATAGTTTCAGCATAGTGTATGGTGCCGTACTTACCCGTTGATACGACCTCACCTATCCCTCCGCTAGGGGCCTTTGTTACTAATCTCGGGGGTGGAGCTGTGCCTACTGTGGTCTCTGCTATGGTGGCTGCTAGAGAGAGCGCTGAAATTGTTGCCGATTCGTCCTCTTGATCACACTCCTGAGGAAAGTTCAAAACAGGGTACAACTTGCACGGGTTAATACTTGCATTGGTTAATTGGTTAACATTATCTTTAACATTTACACAGTTGCTAAGTGTTTGTTTGTTACACCTTAATGCGTCATTCTCCGCAACCAATTTCTCTCCTGATATGTATGGTGGCGGTGGGGCCGTGGCTATCAGTTTTCTGATCGAGCCAGATCCCGCCGCCTGAGCCAATCCTCTCTGTATGTCACCCTCCTGTTGCCACAACTGTAAATAATCATAATGCTTGATTCGTCTCTTTGCTGATTTAATGAGACATATCCTTCTCCTTAAATTCGTTAACACTTCTGTGCTGAAGCTACCTACTCTTGGGAATTTCTCCCCGTCATGTACTGTCATTCTCTCCCATTCATCACATAAAGCTTCTGTGTGACTTCCGTATTTCTCACACATTATGTACCTTGCCGACCCGACTGGTCGGTTCACTGAATCAACCCGAACCGAGGTTGATCGCCCCCTACCTGAACAAGTGGCCCCCATAGTTCGAAGGTGTTGCTTTATTCAGCCAACCCTTACGCAAACCAAAATGTTCAAAATAGGCTGACGGTGGCGGTTTACCGAGTACCCCACTCACTCGCCCACGCCGACCAATACGACCTGATCACACCGATATGGTGCTGGCGTACTCGACCCAGGGCCCCTGCGACCTGAACCTCTATTTACTGGAACCTGTGAGGGTGATCCGAAGAACACTTACTCTTTCCAGTAACTATTGGTTGTTGGATAGTTCCTGAGTGAGCAGCGAACCTCCCTTAAAATAAAAAAAATTACACAAATCACGTTAGAATGTACAAATAGCGTTTATGACCTTCGTACACAAATAGTACCGGTCAGGTTTACTAATGTACACAATTACGTGCGGTACAATCGTTCAGCACATAAGCAACTAATCTTATGTACGGAGCGACCAGTGGAATCGAAAATTACGGCTGCGAATTCCTTCAGCCAGAGCTTGTATGGCCTATATGGGTGTTGCACTAACCCTTTCTTGGTGTTGTGCCTGTGGACTGTATAGCGGACTTCCTTGTCTGCTGTACCTGAACCTGCTGGTCTGATATGACCTCCTGGTCTGTTACAGTATGACCTCCTGGTCTGCTATACTCTAATGCTCAAATTGTATGTTTTAACCAGGGATGCCTCCCTAGCCACCATGTACGTCACTTACACGCATGTACCTCACGAGAACTCGACTTTTCTTGTGGTTCAACCTCAAAAATTGTAAAAACAAACACTCACTCACCACATATACACTTTTGTTTCTATTTCTATTTCTGCGCAGAAATTTTTCTTTAGACCAGATGTGTTACAAATTAGGAGAAGGATCTATTAATTTAAATTTCGAATTTAAAATAGATTTGCGCGATTTATCGCCTTGCGTTATTTACCGCGTTGCGCTATTTATCGCGTTGAAAAAAATTAACACTTGTGATTTGAGTTACGTGGGCGTACCCGTACGCTCCGTTGCGTAATATACGCTGCGTGCGTCGGCCCTTGGGTTGCGTACGCAAGTCTCAGTCCTTTGTTAGAGACACGTGTACGCAAAGCAAAGATCCACCGTAACACAATTTATACGTTTATCAATGTAGATGATCCTTTATCATCTACCGCGCACCACACTGACTTCGCCTTGTCTCTCAGGCACAGCTGTGTTTGTCTATACTTTAACTATATTACCTTTTTACTCTTAAACTATAAAATAGCAGCAAATCTCTCTTAGCACGTTTATCAACTATAAAACTGGCAAACAGGAGAGTGATATACGAAAATACACAAATGAAAAAAAAGAAATGCAGATATATATGTGTGCGTGCGTGTGTACGCAAGACAGAAAAATAAACAGTTTTAAAAGAGACTAGCGTGTTGTTCTTACCTCCGGTTCCCGGATTCCTTCAGCACCCTTTACTAAGAGAAGCAGACGCTTATCCAAACAGCACTACGAGGAATATGATCTCCCGCCCTTTGCTGCTGGATAATGTCTGCTGAAATTACCTAGTGCAGATATGTGAAGGACAGGACGAGCCCGCAATTGATAAAGCTAAATATTTATCTTATATAATACCCTTTATGAGGTCTAAGAACACTGTACGCTATCTACGTATGAAGTACCGTAAGGGTACGCTCGTTGCGTAACAATCGCTTAGCCGTAGTCGAGACGCTCAAGCGTCACGTTCGCTCACGGCCAAGAGATCACAGGCAGGCACGCTATTGGCTGCTGACTAACTTAATGATTCGCTATAGCGTAGCGGACGCTCGGGACCACGAGGAGATCACCAGCGGCGCTGACGCTCACAATGTTAAACCTTTGTATCTAAACCATAAACAGTGTATTGTGCAGTAAAACCTTAGTGTATTGATAGAGTGTAAATGCAACACAGTATAACCTTATTACCTTTAAAGCTGTTCTAGCGTCACCGACGCTCTGAGAATACTTAACACTATAAGAAATACACAGATACCGTGCTCAGGGTCCAACGCCTAATATATATATTATGAATGATATACTTGCAAAAGAATTAATACAAATACAAATCATACACTACAATATAACATAGACTACCTAACCAGATAACTACACAGGAAATACAATACAATTACTATTTAAGGGAAAATAAGAGAGAAAGAGGAGAAGAGAGAGAGAGAGAGAAATTGGCCCACAATAACAAGAAGATCAATATAGTTGCGGAGAAACACTTACGCACAAGGGGAAACGATCGCATGCGCCTCGATATCCAGCTCCCGATTATCAGCAATGAGAACCGTTGAAGAGAGAGTGAACTGGATATGGTCGGCCTGCCTATTTATGCCCCACACACAATACAATCCAATGGTCCCTACAATCTCATTGTTCATTGGACACAGGAATTCGGCTTCGCATTATAACAAAAGGTCATAGGTTGATTCATACAGGTGGGCTGTGACTGCTTCCAACTGTTCAGGTGGGTGGGATACTGGGTTTCCCGCCGCATGACTAAATAAGAACAAATAATAGTAAATGGACATAAACTTCTTATGTCCATAACTATTCGCACGAGCGATTAATCCGCTCCAAACCAACACCGGAATATTGCTATTTAAATACTCTTCCGATGGGTACCAAACACCACTGTATGACCCCTGTTAGACCCTTCGTACAATACAAAGAGGGATCTCTCTGTTCAGGAACATGCTATGTTAACTAAACTTTCAGAATCTATCAAAGGGACCATGATCTACAAAATACATTATATAGTGAAAATATGTAATGATTGAGTCGCACGCTACGATCACATAAACTCTACTGTAAATACGCATACCGTGCGCCTGCGGGTGCCCGCGACTGTGAGTATGCGCACGTACGGGAGAGCGTACGCATGCGCAGCACGGACCTGTGTGAGGTGCAAATATGGTAGTGTGCATAGAGATATTTTTCTGACTTTGACAACGGGTCCGAGCGACTCGGATCCTCCCGCCTTGCTCGGTTAACCCGAGCGCGCCCGAACGTCATCATCCCGCTGTCGGATTCTCGCGAGACTCGGATTCTATATAAGGAGCCGCGCGTCGCCGCCATTTTCACACGTGCATTGAGATTGATAGGGAGAGGACGTGGCTGGCGTCCTCTCCGTTATAGTAGAACACAGAGTGACTTTGTTAGTTATAATTGTGGGGAGGATTGGGGACGGGGAGCAGCTGTTAGGGAGTACAGTGCAGGGTTTTGATTATACCACCAGTGAGTTTAATCCTTTGTTTCTCTGCCTGAAAAAAACGCTCCGACCACCATATCTGTGCTCACTCAGTGTGCTGCACTGCTGCATGATATATCTGTGCTGACTGCACTGCTCTGCTCACACTGCCTAATTGTGGGGACTGGGGAGCAGTTATAGCAGGAGTACAGTGCACAGTTTTGCTGACAGAAAAACACTCCTGTGTTTTTTGTTTTTTCTTCATACTAGTTTAGCAGTCTGCTGACAGTGTCCACCAGGTCCGTTATACAGTATATTATATATATAAGCAGCAGTACGGTAGGCCACGGCTGTACCTACCTCTGTGTCGTCAGTGCACTCGTCGTCCATAAGTAATATAATACTATACTATCCATCCATCTACATTGTATACCTGTGTTGTTGTTTTTTTCTTCATACTAGTTTAGCAGTCTGCTGACAGTGTCCACCAGGTCCGTTATACAGTATATTATATATATATAAGCAGCAGTACGGTAGGCCACGGCTGTACCTACCTCTGTGTCGTCAGTGCACCCGTCGTCCATAAGTAATATAATACTATACTATCCATCCATCTACATTGTATACCTGTGTTGTTGTTTTTTCTTCATACTAGTTTAGCAGTCTGCTGACAGTGTCCACCAGGTCCGTTATACAGTATATTATATATATAAGCAGCAGTACGGTAGGCCACGGCTGTACCTACCTCTGTGTCGTCAGTGCACTTGTCGTCCATAAGTAATATAATACTATACTATCCATCCATCTACATCGTATACCTGTGTTGTTGTTTTTTTCTTCATACTAGTTTAGCAGTCTGCTGACAGTGTCCACCAGGTCCGTTATACAGTATATTATATATATAAGCAGCAGTACGGTAGGCCACGGCTGTACCTACCTCTGTGTCGTCAGTGCACTCGTCGTCCATAAGTAATATAATACTATACTATCCATCCATCTACATTGTATACCTGTGTTGTTGTTGTTTTTTTTCTTCATACTAGTTTAGCAGTCTGCTGACAGTGTCCACCAGGTCCGTTATACAGTATATTATATATATAAGCAGCAGTACGGTAGGCCACGGCTGTACCTACCTCTGTGTCGTCACTCGTCGTCCATAAGTAATATAATACTATACTATCCACCCATCTACATTGTATACCTGTGGTGGCTTTTAGTTGTGCACAAAATATGGAGAACAAAAATGTGGAGGTTAAAAAAATAGGGAAAGATCAAGATCCACTTCCACCTCGTGCTGAAGCTGCTGCCACTAGTCATGGCCGAGACGATGAAATGCCATCAACGTCGTCTGCCAAGGCCGATGCCCAATGTCATAGTACAGAGCATGTAAAATCCAAAACACAAAAGATCAGTAAAAAAATGACCCAAAAATCAAAATTAAAAGCGTCTGAGGAGAAGCGTAAACTTGCCAATATGCCATTTACGACACGGAGTGGCAAGGAACGGCTGAGGCCCTGGCCTATGTTCATGGCTAGTGGTTCAGCTTCACATGAGGATGGAAGCACTCATCCTCTCGCTAGAAAAAAGAAAAGACTTGCGGCAAAAGCACAGCAAAGAACTGTGCGTTCTTCGAAATCACAAATCCCAAAGGAGAGTCCAATTGTGTCGGTTGCGATGCCTGACCTTCCCAACACTGGACGGGAAGAGCTTGCGCCTCTTTTTTTCTTTGCATCATGTGCTGTTTGGGGAGTATTTTTTGGAAGGGCCATCCTGCGTGAGATGGGCCAGGTGTTTGTGCCGGCCACTAGGGTCGCTTAGCTTACTCACACAGCTACCTCATTGCGCCTCTTTTTTTCTTTGCGTCATGTGCTGTTTGGGGAGTATTTTTTGGAAGGGCCATCCTGCCTGACACTGCAGTGCCACTCCTAGATGGGCCAGGTGTTTGTGTCGGCCACTAGGGTCGCTTAGCTTACTCACACAGCTACCTCATTGCGCCTCTTTTTTTCTTTGCGTCATGTGCTGTTTGGGGAGTATTTTTTGGAAGGGCCATCCTGCCTGACACTGCAGTGCCACTCCTAAATGGGCCAGGTGTTTGTGTCGGCCACTTGTGTCGCTTAGCTTAGCCATCCAGCGACCTCGGTGCAAATTTTAGGACTAAAAATAATATTGTCAGGTGTGAGGTGTTCAGAATTGACTGGAAATGAGTGTAAATTATGGTTATTGAGGTTAATAATACTATGGGATCAAAATGACCCCCAAATTCAATGATTTAAGCTGTTTTTTAGGGTTTTTTGAAAAAAACACCCGAATCCAAAACACACCCGAATCCGACAAAAAAAATTCGGTGAGGTTTTGCCAAAACGCGTTCGAACCCAAAACACGGCCGCGGAACCGAACCCAAAACCAAAACACAAAACCCAAAAAATTTCCGGTGCACATCACTAATTTATAGACATAATGAATAAGATGCCAAACAATTTGCATATATGAAAATTACTTTGCCACTTATCCTGTGATTGCAGATGATTTAGTGTATGCTCTGCCTGCCTGCTTGGCTGACATATAAGATTGAGTGAATAGTGATTGGGATATGGTTGGTGTAATAAGCAAGAAAATATATCTTTCTAAAGAATTATATAGTTTCCTAAATTCTAAAGGTGTATCATATAATGTGCTCATAACATTTAATTTTATTTCCTTTTAACTTCCCCTTGATGCTGGACATCCCCATTATCTGGAAAATCTTGGGGGGAGGGTGCTGTTGCCATGGCCCATGGCTAGACCTTACACCTCTGGTGCTGCCCAAGTGGGGCCACTAGTACAAATTTTTTCCAGGGCCGCTTTTTGTTCCCAATCCGCCCCTGTGTGGGTGGGTCTGGAATTTGATAGGCTTGTCTGAAGAGGTGAGTTTTCAGGGAACATTTAAAGGTTTGGAGACTAGAGGCGAGTCTTACTGTGCGTGGGAGGGCATTCCACAGAGTGGGTGAAGCCCGGATAAAGTCCTGTAATTTTGAGTGTGAACAAGTAATGCGTGTGGATGAGAGACGTAGACCTTGTGCAGAGTGGAGAGGTCGGGTAGGTAGATATTTTGAGATGAGTGAAGAGATGTATGTTGGTGCAGTTTGGTTAATAGCCTTGTATGTGAGTAAAAGTATTTAATTTTTATGAATGAGGGGAGAGGGGGACAGGTCATGGGAGGAGAGGTAGATCTGAGTGTGATCAGCATAGAGATGATATTGGAGGCAAAATGAATATGGATGTCACAGGTTCCAAATGAATTCATGGGCTGCATTCTCAGGAATACTAGTTTAGACCTCACAATGGCTGCCTCCACTGTGAAAGAGTGAACATTTGCTGTCAGATCCTCTAATTTTTAATTACCCATTGTGTATTGGTTTGTCAATGTAATTTGGTTTGTATGCGTAGTTCACTTTCTTACAGCTACCAATTAATGCAGTGCTTTGGAATAGGTATGACACTTTATACATTCTACTAGTTATAAACATGGCCACAACCCATAGCAGTCAAGTAAGGTCATTCATTCTTTAAAGATGTGTTCACATAATTTCTTCTGAATAGACATGTACAATGAGTAGTAACCAGAATTTCTGAAGTGTGGCCATGATTCATTTTATGATAGGGAGGTTATGGTTTCAGCCTCATTTAGGAATAAAGCGGCACAACAGCAGTAATGGGTTTCAGGAGCAGTTTCTTGGTGACTGATGCTTTCAAACATCTGACAAATGCAAGTATTTAAAATAGTTTGGGTAAGACTTAGTTTTCACAAGGGATTCTGAGGGAAGGGGATGTTGTTTATCTTGATGTCTCAACACCAGTGATAACATAATTCGATTGTTCAGGCCACCTCATTATGTTATTATTAATAAAGGGCAGACAGAGGGCATACGGTGAGCCGTAAGAGAAACAGGAGATGTATTACACCTCACATTTCTGCATAGATTGTTTATAAACTATTTTCTGGCAATGATATTATTTAAAATAATTTCATTCTCTTTATGAAACTGATGTAACATTCTGTAGCATACAGTGTGATTACTATTTTATGAATACCCTCATAATCGCTTCTCATCTAAAAAGACAGTGGTGCCCACACTATTGGTTCAACATCATATTGACAACA
Organism: Pseudophryne corroboree; assembly: GCF_028390025.1. NCBI lineage: Eukaryota > Metazoa > Chordata > Amphibia > Anura > Myobatrachidae > Pseudophryne > Pseudophryne corroboree. The sequence continues at coordinate 190,415,372 of NC_086445.1, forward strand.
TTGTGCCTCATGTCATATTTGCCTACTTTGGGAAACTAGTTTTAGCGAGATTTTGGTAGGTAGTATAATGCGCTGTGCGCCATTAATGGGCATGTCATGTTCTGCCCAAAGGGTGTGTCTATCTCCACCTACTGTATGGGTTTGACCTGCAGTGTAATTTCCCACTGAGCCCCCACTCTCCATGTCTCTGCCTCCCCCTAGTGTCATCAGCCCCTTGAGTGTCACCTCTCCCATAGCAGTGTTTTCAGCCCCCAGAGTCCACACTCTCATTATCTCTCTGCCCCAAACTGCCTTTCCCCAATTCTTACTTGCTGCCGCCAGTATGTGGTGATTTGGGTAAGTCCTGCAGCTGCTACTCCATGCTGGCTGTATCTGTGTCTGGCACTGGCAGGTCCCCAGCAGTTCAGGCTGTGGGCAGGCTGAGCAGAGCACGGAAGTTGTGTAGTGTGGACTGCCTTGGTCCTGGCTGACATATTCTAGGATCCCCGATGGGCCTTTTGGTAATCCAAGGTTTTAGCAGGACTTTGTGGGGCCGCAGGCAACTCTGTCATGAGTTGGGAGTCTCCTGCAGGATATGGGAGGGTAGGCAACTATGCCTCATATGGACTGGATCCCTCCCAACAATGCAAGAGAAATAAAATTGGTAGATTAGTACGCACCCTCATACCTCATAGGGCATACTCACAGTTAAGTAGGTTATACCCAGCAATGGACCGTACCTGTTTTGGGTATGGGGCTGCCGCTACCCATGCCTGGAGAGGAGGAGGAGGAGGCCAAGAGACTGCCGGGTCCCGGCACCTACGCAATGGATCTGGCAGGCGCCAGGACCGGCACATGTGCACAAGTAGCGGCTTAACTCCACATGTGCGAAAAAACCCTGGCTTCTATGGACTGCATTGGCTGCAGCCCATAGAAGCTGGCTAGGGTTGACAATCAGGCAGGGATTGGCTTCATACTTGTAGCACACTCTCTGCTAATTGCAGCCTGATCTGGCAGTCACAGAGGGAGGAAACAAGTCCCAAAGGGACTGCCTGTCCTACAGGTGACTGGCAGGGAGCACTTCCAATAAGGAGTCACTACCAGTCACAGTGAAACCAGTGCAGTCATAGACGGCAACTGGCTCAGCTGAGCTCACTGATGTGGTGGATTTTACTGGTGGTGCTGCAGTCCTGCAGCCCATAGGTATAATCCGCCACTGGTTATACCTAATGTGCCATAAAAATGCCATAAACCATTAATCTGTGTCCATTATTATTGTTTATATAGCACCATTATATTATGCAGCATTGTACAGAGAATATTTGTCATTCATATCAGTCCTTATTCTATACACACACACACACACTGTCCGATTCCAATTAACCTACTGTTGTTCGCGTGTCGCAGGAAACCAGCACAAACATGGGGAAAAAATGCATACTCAGGACAGATGGGGCTTTGGTCAGGAGTTTAATTCATGACCCCAGTGCTGTGAGGTGTCACTGTGCCATCTTAGTCCCCTTAAGAAATTGTCCCAAGAAAAAAAGATAGCTGTGAGTTACAGTAAGTATTTCTTCCACCCACACTTATAATAAAGTGAATTGTGGCCTTATGGGAGATTTCCCTGCTTGTTTTGATCCTAATTTAATATTTTAAACCAACTTCTGCAGGTAAGGAGTGCCAGTTCTCTGCTTTAGCACACTATATAATAATAGTATCATTGTTGTTGTAGACCCAGAGCGAACTGAAAATCTGTATCCCTGTTTAGCATGGCATACAGATTTTAGCAGCGCTACTGCAGTGTTTAGCACTCCTGCTCCAGGGTTCCCTCCACTAGCGCTAGCTGCAGAATGTCACTGTAAAACGTGCATGCCCAGACTATGAAGGTTTACATCTGCAGTCTCATTTAATTTAATAATATGAATGACCTGTCCTGGATTATGAATCTGACATATTGGAAAATTAATCCTTCCCTCAGGCATAGTTTAAATATAATTTTATGCTTTCAAAATAGCAAGAGCATTCATTGCCGAGAATTTACAGTGGATAATTGCTTGTGGATGGGATAAAGTTGGAGTTACAGTAGGTTATAAGATTGTGGGTTTGGGTAGAATATTGTGAGATAAGACCAGCTCAATTTAGTGATAATGGATAGATTAAAGATTAGTTTACACTTAATGCAATTAGAATATGACAGTGTGGGTCTACAAGATTGAGGGCAATGAAATTGGGGTCCTACTCTTTTTGAGTTATTCTTCGGCAACCAACTGTAGGTATCTTTATGATTAAAAATAACTGCCAAGGAGTAATTGTCCATTGAGCAAACTATAATGTAAACATTTGTCTGTGGTCATTATTGGTTGATATGTCCTATTGGCAGGACGGACTGGGACTAAAAATAGGTCCTGGCATTTAAATCACACAGGCCCACCTCGGCTTCTGCACCTGGCTCCTGGCATACCACTCCTCCTACTTCTTAGTCTTAGGTGTGTACACACTGTGAGATCCTTGCTATGCCCGGTTTTGACTATGCGATTTCCCTTGAACTCCCCCAGAGCCCAGCTGGCACAGATAGCACAGATTTTAACTATCTGTACTTTCAATTTTTTTCTATGTAAGATTTTGACTAAGTGCCAATTTAGACTATAATTTTTACTAGATAGTACAATAGAAAGTCAAGATTGACTTGCCTGCATAGTCTGTCTAACCTTGCGATACCAACCCTGCAGGAGTGCGCATCGTGATCGAATCAGTATCACAAGCTGCCAAACACCTTGAGATTGCAGTAAATTTCCTTAAGATTTTAACTATATAGTCAACATCTTACAGATTTATCTCACCGTGTGTACACACCTTAAGCTTTTACAAATCTGGCTCTTGACCACGGAGGTGGCATTAAGTAGATCCTGGAGTCTTTGAACTGCCCATTGAAGGACCAAGGTCGATTGATTGAAATTTGGTGACCATAAGCATATTGCAATTTTGGTTCTGCAGATGAACATTGGTTGCTTGCTGCTATTATCATAATGGATACTGAGCATTTTTTATGAGCCATTCTTTTTGTGACTGAGAGTGCCTATCTGGATGATGATGATGATGATGATGATGATGATGATGATGATGATGATGATAAAGTAATTCATTTTATAAAAGAGATGGATTCTCAATCAATACAATTTTTTATCTTTCCTGGACTAATTGGAACAGACTGAACTAGTAGGTACCTGGGTGCTCTCCTGGGAAGTTCAAGGTGCCTTCATAAACAGCAGCATAATGGGTAGCACTCCAAGGCTTTCTTACAATAATGTGGCACATATTAAATTCCAGTGTTTTTTTTACATTTTTCAGCAGGTAAAAATGAAATAGACATTCTTATCTTCTTATATGCTATCACCCAGTGTAGACCACTCTGAGGTCCAGGCTGGGTTCCTGGTATGGAGGGGTTGTGGGTGGAATAGTGGGGTGCTGCAGGTGGGGGAAACCGGTTTGCCGCGGGCAGGGGGAGGAAGGGGGGGTTGGTGTGGGGGGGCGGGTTTGCTTATTGGAGCTATGAGAGGAGAGACGGACAGAAAATTAAAGAAGAGCTGAGGATGAAGGGAGGAACATGGGACACAGGAAGAGACTGGTCAGAAGGGAGGAGCGGCGGGCTCTTAAACACTAACTAGTCTTTCCTTGTGGGGACAGAGCTAGGTGCCGAGAAAAGTACAACGGGCACTGGAGTCACAGTGTGGGTGTGTGTATGATTCAGTAGCTTATCTGGTTATCGGCCCTTCTAGCATTTCCCAGAACTGCCAGATGGCCAGTCCGGCCCTGCCTATTAGTGTAGAACAATAGGCACCAGCAGAATGTAAAATGGAGTTTAGCCCAGACAGTTTATCGGTTAGCTGTTAGCAAGTTTGGAGGTTTATTTAGGATACCAGTGGTTGCCAGCGGTAACACAATATAATACAGCAGTTATGTCACCAGAGACAACAGTAGCAGTGATATCTGCTGTATGACTGCCATGGAGGAATATGTGTTGCACTCCCATGCAGTACATCAAAGTCTGATGCTAAAATATGCAGTAAAGGTTGTGGCGGCCATCTTGGTAAAGGCTGCCTGGCATCAAAGTAAGGAGCAGGAGATAGCACTGCAGCGTAACTCCTCTCTAACATTATTTACATTTCATCAGGTACAAAATATGGCTACTCCAGAATCTGTGGACACTCCATAGTTATTAAAGAGATAGGTTAACTACAAATCAATGGATACTAGAAATGCTGTGTTTTAGTGATCCTCTTGGTGTCGCATAGATAGGGTTAAAGTGATGCTGTTTAGGATTCTTATAGTCTTCAATCTGTCAGCAGTTTATCAGAAGTAGGCTGTGGTCATAGGCAGGGTGTGTAGGTGCTGAAAGAGTTGATACCTTTTCAGGAGAGAAAGCAGGGTCAGCGAGGCCCTAAGTGAGGAATGCAAGAGCATTATCTACAAGAGTACATGTCTTTGTGTGCTTATGTGTGAATGTAGTGGCTTGTACATACATGCATGAAAGTGTGTGTCTGTACGTTCAGGTGTGATTACACAGACACATGTTACTATGCTCTGCATGTGGGAGGGATCTAGTGCATACATAACAATAAGTGTACCTGCTGCTGAAAGCAAAATATATTAATATTTGTATTAGGATCATGTGGTTGTTAATAGCATAGCATTATTTGTATTATTATTATTATCATTATCATCATCATCATCTGTATATGCACCACAAAGGTTCTGAAAGGCTATATGTAAAACACAAAGATAAACAGTGGCATGATATAATATAACAGACACCCAACGTGAGCACTGAGAGATTTGACTTAAAGAGAAGCAACAATGGTGATATTGTCCCGAATATTTCCGGACAACATCAACATAATATTTTGTTTTCTATCTTCTTTTACTGCTATTCAGGAAAGATTTTCTCAGGGACAGCGGTTATGTTACTCGCTGTCCCTGCAGGCAGTTTTTTGGGTTGTCTGAAAGACTGCCTGCCTCCCTTACATCCACCTCCTTCTCCCAAGTGGAGTTTCCATGGAGGAGTGTGTGGGGGGAAAGGACCACCACACGTTACTGCTGTATATATTAGTAACCAGCCCGTCAAAATGACGGAACAACAGAACAGTAATGTCAGCGCTGGCGGCTGTGCGTGCCCAAACAGAGCACCACCTAGTGGCCACCAGCGCACAAAACATTTGAATTCCCCCCCTAGAGGTGAGGAGCAGCATTATCCTTTTATTATATATGCATATATAAAAAATATAATATTAATATATATATATATATATATATACATACATATACACACTACTGTATATATGTATTTTTACAAAACTGTACAATTATAATAACACAGAGTCAGGGGTGGAGAGTGGGCGGAGTTTCAGCTGGCTGCAGGCACTAATTGGTTCCCTCTGTCCATGCAGTCTTTGGCTGAAATAAAGATTTTCCTTCATATTACAGCATTCTGTGATGGTGTTATATAAAGTAAGCTTTTACACTTATTTTTGTACATTTTTCCAGCTACCTGAAAGGTGCTGTTAAAGTGCTGTAAAGAGTAATTGCTTGCTTCATGCAATATTTTAGGAGTGGGGTATTAACAGAGAGGATAATTGCATTATCTTTTCTGTTAACCCTTTGTTAAATAGCATAAATACTTAAATTATGCAGAAATACTAGTATCCACACAGCTATTTTTGGGCCAGAATACCCCGGAACGCCATTCCTGAAGATTTTTTCTAAAATGATGTCAATGGAACGGAGTTCGAAAATGTCTGTGGCCTACCCACAGCCACGGTGTCTGGGCGAAGGGGCGGGTGGCCATTTAAAATGTGGCTCTGGCCGTCAGCCAATCAAAGAGTGTGGACCACAGTGGCGGCTTTTGATTGGCTGCCAGCTCGCAAGCTTTGATTGGCTCACAAGCCAGCACCATACTTCAAATGGCCATCGGAGATGGGACACAGTGAGAGGCAGGAGAGACGCCAGTGGCAGCAGCAGTAGAAAAGAAGTGTGAGCATTACTGGGGGCAGAATGTGTAACTGCCACTACTAGGGACATTGTGTATCTGGCACTACTGGGGGCATTGAGTATCTGGCACTACTCTGGGGGCATTGAGTATTTGGCACTATACTGGGGGCATTGTATATCTGGCACTATAATGGGGAATTGTGTATCTTGCACTATACTTTGGGCAATGTATATTTGGCACTATACTGGGGGCATTGTATATTTAGCACCATACTGGGGCATTGTGTATATAAGGCACCACTAGGGGCATTATGTGTGCATATATATATATATATATATACACACATATATATATATATATATATATATATATATATACATACATACATATATATACAGTTGTGCTCATAAGTTTACATACCCTAACAGAATTTTTGATTTTCTGGCCATTTGTCAGAGAATATGAATGATAACTCACAAACTTTTCTTTCACTCATGGTTAGTGGTTGGGTGAAGCCATTTATTGTCAAACAACTGTGTTTACTCTTTTTAAATCATAATGACAACAGAAACTACCCAAATGACCCTGATCAAAAGTTTACATACCCTGGATATTTTGGCCTGATAACATGCACACAAGTTGACACAAATGGGTTTCAATGGCTACTAAAGGTAACCATCCTCACCTGTGATCTGTTTGCTTGTAATCAGTGTCTGTGTGTATAAAAGGTCAGTGAGTTTCTGGACTCCTGATAGACCCTTGCATCTTTCATCCAGTGCTGCACTGACGTGTCTGGATTCTGTGTCATGGGGAAAGCAAAATTATTGTCAAAGGATCTGCGGGAAAAGGTAATTGAACTGTATAAAACAGGAAAGGGATATAAAAAGATATCCAAGCAATTGAGAATGCCAATCAGCAGTGTTCAAACTGTAATTAAGAAGTGGAAAATTAGGGATTCTGTGGAAACCAAATCACGGTCAGGTAAACCAACAAAAATTTCAGCCAAAACTGCCAGGAAAATTGTTCAGGATGCAAAGAAAAATCCACAAATAACTTCAGCTGAAATACAGGACTCTCTGAAAAAAAGTGGTGTGGTTGTTTCAAGATGCACAATAAGGAGGCATTTGAAGAAAAATGGGCTGCATGGTCAAGTCGCCAGAAGAAAGCCATTACTACGCAAATGCCACAAAACATCCCAATTACAATACTCCAAACAGCACAGAGACAAGCCTCAAAACTTCTGGAACAAAGTCATTTGGAGTGATGAGACCAAAATTGAACTTTTTGGCCACAACCATAAACGTTACATTTGGAGAGGAGTCAACAAGGCCTATGATGAAAGGTACACCATTCCTACTGTGAAACACGGAGGTGGATCGCTGATGTTTTGGGGATGTGTGAGCTACAAAGGCACTGGAACCTTGGTCACAATTGATGGCAAGATGAATGCAGCATGTTATCAGAAAATACTGGAGGAAAATTTGCACTCATCAGCCCGGAAGCTGCGCATGGGACGTACTTGGACGTTCCAACATGACAATGATACAAAACACAAGACCATGTCGACCTGTCATTGGCTACAGCAGAATAAAGTGAAGGTTCTGAAGTGGCCATCTCAGTCTCCTTACCTCAATATCATTGAGCCACTCTGGGGAGATCTCAAACGTGCAGTTCATGCAAGAGAGGCCAAGAATTTACAGGAACTGGAGGCTTTTTGCCAAGAAGAATGGGCAGCTTTACTATCTGAGAAAATAAAGAGCCTCATCCACAACTACCACAAAATACTTCAAGCTGTCATTGATGTTAAAGGGGGCAATACACAATATTAAGAACTGGGTATGTAAACCTTTGATCAGGGTCATTTGGGTAGTTTCTGTTGTCATTATGATTTAAAAAGAGTAAACACAGTTGTTTGACAATAAATGGCTTCACCCAACCACTAACCATGAGTGAAAGAAAAGTTTGTGAGTTATCATTCATATTCTCTGACAAATGGCCAGAAAATCACAAATTCTGCTAGGGTATGTAAACTTATGAGCACAAATAAATATATATATAAATATATATATATATATATATATATATATATAAAGATCCTGTATAGAGTGCACTCACCAGACGAATTCTGAAGCCAACAGGGGTTTATTGAAGCATCATGTAAAACTTCTCACTGACGTTTCGGTCCCACTTGGACCTTTTGTCCAAGTAGGACCGAAACGTCGGTGAGATGTTGTACATGATGCTTCAATAAACCCCTGTTGGCTTCAGAATTCGTCTGGTGAGTGCACTCTATACAGGATCTTTATGTATTCATGGAGAAAGGAATTTATCTTTGACCCTATGAAATATTGAGTGACACCCCAGCAAACTTAAACTGAATTGTGAGTGCAGACAACCTCTGTTTTTTTTATATATATATATATATATATATATATATATATATCCATGCAAAGGATCCGGCACTCCAGCCATAGACGGTCATAGATGCTCTGGTGCCTTCTTTAAGGGGTCAGCGCCCCTGCACATGCAGCAATAAACAGGAAGCGGCACTCAGAGACGTAGTAATTTGTGCAAAAATAAAGCAACCAAGCTTTAATGTATCATCACATCATCAACGTTTCGGGGTTGTCCTCCTTCATCAGGATAACAACAAGTGAACACAAAACAAACTTTATACCTTACCCCCACCAATGGAAAATTTTCAGCATTCCCGCCAGCATCCACGGAGTCCTACGCCACTCCTCCCTGCATTCACGGCTGTTGCCGGAAGAGGAAGTGACACGGACCGCCGAAAAGGCAGCTGGGTGCGTTTCCATGGAGACGCGGCACTGCTCGCATACAGGGACGCCGCTAGCATTGTCACGGAAACCCGTGACCTGTGAGATATTTAAACTAAAATATATATGAATGCAAATAACTGCAAGCCGCGCAAGCAGCATCCCATCTACCAGCAGTGTCAAATCATCCATCTTATAGCCACATAAACAAACAGAAAAAACCATGAAGAAAATTTTTTTACATTACACAAAAATAAACAAATGAAGCTGATCTGCATCCCACAGACACTGCTGCTACATTTTCATTTTGTTATTAATTCTTAGTGCATTTTAAAGAATAGCATCCTCACATAATTTGTCATATATGGCTTGTAACGTATGACATGTGCATCAATAAATCCACACAGATGTAAAGATAAACTATACATAAACTGTCAACACATGTTCACCTGAGTGTGGATTTAAACTAAATCAAATTTAATTAAAACTAATTTATACCACTGTAGATTTTTTAGAACTAGCTGTATCACTTCATCCTATATCAGACATGTGTGACACACCAGCCTGGTATGGATATACTCAGAGAAAACAATTAAGGCCCATGGTCTCGTTCAGACCTCTGGGAGCCATAGTGTCAAGACGGTAAATCCACCGGGCTTCCAACTGTAATAACCTTTTATGTCTATCACCACGCCGCAGCGATAAGGGAACATGATCAATGATTTTATAACGTATGGTGGCAACACCATGTCCCAATCAGGCAAAATGGCGTGCCACCGGTTGTTCACTGTGCCCAGAAAGAAGTGCGGCTCTGATGGCCGCCCTATGTTGTGCCATCCTCTCTTTGAATTGGCACACCGTTTTGCCTACATACTGGAGCCCACACGGGCAGAACAGCACATAGATCACGAATTTAGAGGAGCAACTGAGGGGCCATCTGATCTTGAATCTTTTACCAGACTGGGCATGTACAATGGTGTCCCTGGTCTGGAGGTATCCACAAGTTGTACATCCCAGACAACGATAACATCCATTTTTTTCTAGTTAGAAAATTTGTTATTTTGTTTTGTCCAAACCCTGTAATGTCGGTCCGGACAATAATATCCTTGATGTTCCTACTCCTAGAATGGCCTGCAAGCAGGCGGGTGCCATGCAGGCTATTCAAACCTGAATCAGAGGCCACCAGCGGCCACCATGATTTGACATATTTCTTTTTAGCTGCACTCTGTGTGTTAAATTCCGTGATCCACGGAATGGAGTTCTGTAAAGACTCCCTCTTCCGCTTTGTACTGGTCTCAGACAACAGGGTTTGACGTGTGTGGCCTACTGCCCTGTCTTTGGCTTTTTCCAACTCATGGATAGGATAGCCTTTGTCTAGAAATTTTTTTGTCATAATCTCCAACTGCATCACAGTATCCTCTAAATCACTGGTGGTCCTACATACCCTCAGGTACTGAGAATATGGAAGACCCCTAACAGTGGACCGTGGGTGAAAGCTGTTATATCTAAGAAGACTGTTTCTGTCCGTGGGCTTCGTATACAATGTTGTTTGTATCCGTTGTTGGACAATCAGAATTTTAATGTCTAGATAATGAATCTCTGTGGGGCTGGTGTTATATGTAAGTTTAATCGGACTAGAAGACTTATTGTGATTATCAACATATGTGAGAAAAAATTGCAAATCCCCATCCCAGAAGACCAGGAGATCGGATATTGATATTGACGATCTCCTGGTCTTCTGGGATGGGGATTTGCAATTTTTTCTCACATATGTTGATAATCACAATAAGTCTTCTAGTCCGATTAAACTTACATATAACACCAGCCCCACAGAGATTCGTTATCTAGACATTAAAATTCTGATTGTCCAACAACGGATACAAACAACATTGTATATGAAGCCCACGGACAGAAACAGTCTTCTTAGATATAACAGCTTTCACCCACGGTCCACTGTTAGGGGTCTTCCATATTCTCAGTACCTGAGGGTATGTAGGACCACCAGTGATTCAGAGGATACTGTGAGGCAGTTGGAGATTATGACAAAAAAAATTCTAGACAAAGGCTATCCTATCCATGAGTTGGAAAAAGCCAAAGACAGGGCAGTAGGCCACACACGTCAAACCCTGTTGTCTGAGACCAGTACAAAGCGGAAGAGGGAGTCTTTACAGAACTCCATTCCGTGGATCACGGAATTTAACACACAGAGTGCAGCTAAAAAGAAATATGTCAAATCATGGTGGCCGCTGGTGGCCTCTGATTCAGGTTTGAATAGCCTGCATGGCACCCGCCTGCTTGCAGGCCATTCTAGGAGTAGGAACATCAAGGATATTATTGTCCGGACCGACATTACAGGGTTTGGACAAAACAAAATAACACATTTTCTAACTTAGAAAAAATGGATGTTATCGTTGTCTGGGATGTACAACTTGTGGATACCTCCAGACCGGGGACACCATTGTACATGCCCAGTCTGGTAAAAGATTCAAGATCAGATGGCCCCTCAGTTGCTCCTCTAAATTCGTGATCTATGTGCTGTTCTGCCCGTGTGGGCTCCAGTATGTAGGCAAAACGGTGTGCCAATTCAAAGAGAGGATGGCACAACATAGGGCGGCCATCAGAGCCGCACTTCTTTCTGGGCACAGTGAACAACCGGTGGCATGCCATTTTGCCCGATTGGGACATGGTGTTGCCACCATACGTTATAAAATCATTGATCATGTGCCCTTATCGCTGCGGCGTGGTGATAGACATAAAAGGTTATTACAGTTGGAAGCCCGGTGGATTTACCGTCTTGACACTATGGCTCCCAGAGGTCTGAACGAGACCATGGGCCTTAATTGTTTTCTCTGAGTATATCCATACCAGGCTGGTGTGTCACACATGTCTGATATAGGATGAAGTGATACAGCTAGTTCTAAAAAATCTACAGTGGTATAAATTAGTTTTAATTAAATTTGATTTAGTTTAAATCCACACTCAGGTGTACATGTGTTGACAGTTTATGTATAGTTTATTTTTACATCTGTGTGGATTCATTGATGCACATGTCATACGTTACAAGCCATATATGACAAATTATGTGAGGATGCTATTCTTTAAAATGCACTAAGAATTAATAACAAAATGAAAATGTAGCAGCAGTGTCTGTGGGATGCAGATCAGCTTCATTTGTTTATTTTTGTGTAATGTAAAAAAAATTTCTTCATGGTTTTTTCTGTTTGTTTATGTGGCTATAAGATGGATGATTTGACACTGCTGGTAGATGGGATGCTGCTTGCGCGGCTTGCAGTTATTTGCATTCATATATATTTTAGTTTAAATATCTCACAGGTCACGGGTTTCCGTGACAACGCTGGTGGCGTCCCTGTATGCGAGCAGTGCCGCGTCTCCATGGAAACGCACCCAGCAGCCTTTTCGGCGGTCCGCGTCACTTCCTCTTCCGGCAACAGCCGTGAATGCAGGGGGGAGTGGCGTAGGACTCCGTGGATGCTGGCGGGAATGCTGAAAATTTTCCATTGGTGGGGGTAAGGTATAAAGTTTGTTTTGTGTTCACTTGTTGTTATCCTGATGAAGGGGGACAACCCCGAAACGTTGATGATGTGATGATACATTAAAGCTTGGTTGCTTTATTTTTGCACAAATTACTACGTCTCTGAGTGTCGCTTCCTGTTTATTGCTATATATATATATATATATATATATATATATATATATAGAGAGAGAGAGAGAGAGAGATAATGGAGGGATAGGGGTGTCGGCGACAAGTGTTGCTAGTAAAAGGTTATTATATTAACCATATATGGTTTAAAAAAACAGAACAGAAAAATATATAAATAATAAAAAAGTTTAACACATATGAGAGTAATAAAAAATCCACAAAAAAAATTAACAATACGAATAAAAAATTCCCATATAAAAACATGTGAAAACAAAGCTTTCTTTTAAAAGGATAGGAGATCAGACTTAGCTTAAAATCAGTATAGGGTCAGTGCAGGAAATCCAACGCGTTTCGTCTCATCAGACTTCATCAAGGGGTAGGCACAGAATGAAGCTGCAAGTCTATTTATACCCATAGTACTTAGTTTGAGGGTTGTGACATCATAGGAGATCATGTAATATAATTATGTAATCAACATTTAAAAACTACTTTGCAGCACAATATAAATGAAAGAGACTATTTTGAGCTTATTGGTATTAAAAACAAGTGGAAATAAAGTTTAGAATGCTTCTAAAACAGTCAGTTGAGTGAATCTGCGGCATTTCCGCCACACTTCCGGTGGCGGGAGGTGTGGCTCGTGTCCGTTCGGCACTTCCGCTCCACTTCCGGTGACGTCCGCGGTACTTCCGGTAAAGTCCGCGCATGCGCCCGTGGCGGCTCACGGCTTCAAAACGTCCTTTTGCGCATGTGTCCGTGGCTGCTCCCAGCGGTATTCAGTTCATGGGGGAATTTCTTTATTGGTGTACCATCCGTGTGGCAGTGTCCATCTTATATACGAGTAGATCTTCAAACAGCCGCGGCCATCTTGTGTGTGATTCTGTCCATAGATTCTCAAACAGCGGTGGCCAACTTTTTGTAGCTCAGCATACATATAGTTGATTCTAGGCGTACCAGATTCCATAACAACGATTTTATGTAAACAAAAAATAAAAAAAGTGGTGATATCAACGCATATGTTGTTTGTAAATAATAGAAAACAGTACCTATATCTTTAGATAGAAAGAGGGTTCTAAGAGGATTATTTGTACACTTTTGGAATGTTGAAATAAAAGCAATAATTTACATCAGCAACTCCATATAAAATAGCTCCATATAAAACAGAGAGAGGGTTATTGAGAATTGATATGTACATATTTGTATATTTAAATTATTTATAAGGTGCTAGTGCAAGTGGATAAGCTTAGTTTATAAGTGACACTAGATAAGTGTAAATACTGAATATATATAAAACTGAATGAGTGCAACAACATTATATTAATATAAATATATATATATATATATATAAACAGACAGGAATAGCCCGGCACTCCACTCAATAATAATGACAACGGCTGAGGTGCCTTCCCAGTTGGAGATGCAGAATCCCAAGTAATTAGCAGAAGTAGTGCGGGCGGCACTCATACAGACTCAGCAACGTAAGTAAGATGAATCACTTTAATGAAGCCGACATGTTTCGGGGAACACGCCCCGTCCTCAGGGCCAGACAAGCCAAATAAAACAAACAGACGACATTTTAGAGAGAACAGACAGAGACATTAGTGCAAATCATACTCACCTGCTTCGCGGCGCGACCGCCCGCCAGTCCGTCCAGCCACACTTCCGCGTCGCCTTCCCCTGACGTCACGGCGCGCCGCGTCGCAGGCGGGTAACCATAGCGACTGATCACAATTCACTACGCGTCGCAGGCATGTAACCATAGCGACTGAACACAATTCACTACGGAAAGACACAGTAACATATAACAAACAAAAAGAAAGGTGATAAGACACTTATACTGTGAATTAAAAACACTCAGTACACCTAAAATATGTAAAAAGCGAAGCCTAATGGACAAGTTACATTTAAATTATTCTTAAGTAATATTTCAATAGCGTCTAGGTAATATGTATAAACCTAAAACGGAATAAGCTCTGGGACTATACAGTAGTGGCTACTACCAATGAAAAAAAAACACACAATGAAGAACCTAAACATTGCATCAAAGGAAACACTGCAATCCCAGGTTCTCATTGAGCCCCCTGGGTGACAGTGTTCCCAATTTAAAAATCCATCTAGATTCCTTCTGTAATAATGCCCTATCCCTATTACCCCCCCTGAGTGTACTGGGGACATGGTCAATAAGGATGGCTCTAATGCTAGCCACACCATGGCCAGTTAACATGCAATGCCATGCAAACGGTTGGTCCCTTTCTCTCTTTTCAAGAGCCTTCTTGATGGCACTCCTATGGAGAGCCATTCTCTCACAAAACTGCCTTATGGTCTTGCTAACGTATGCAAGGCCACAAGGGCACGTGAGGAGATAAACCACATATGAGGTAGTGCACGTCAACCGATGCTTAATAGGTATTTTACGACCTGTGGACGGATGATTGAAAGAGGTGCCAACAGTCAGTGTATTACATGTGGCACACCCCAAGCATCGATAACATCCATTTTTAGGTCTTAAAAAATGGGTTTCCCTACTCTTAGCCATATCCGTAATATCTAATTTCACAATGAAATCACTAATATTCCTCCCTCTGGTATGGCTTGGCAACAAAGCAGTACTAGCCATAGAAGACAACGCTCCATCTGTTTGTATGACGGGCCACATTTGTTTGGCTTTTTTAACTACTTTTTTGCTCATAATGGTATGTTTGTTGACCCAGGGAAATGTGTCCCGAGTGGGCTGTTTTCTACTGGGGCTAGATTCTAAAACCTGTTGTCTGGTCATCTCCAATACCCGTCTTTTGGAAACCTCAAGGTCCCTAATTGGGTAACCTCTTTCTACAAATTTATAGACCATCTTATCTAATGCCCTAAGAGTCTCCCCTGGATCAGATGTAATTCTCCGCACCCGTTAAAATTGCGAGTACGGTAGTCCCTTACGTAATGGAGCTGGATGAAAGCTCTGATACTTCAATAAGGTATTTCTGTCAGTGACTTTAACGTATAAAGAAGTGGCCAAACGATCATCCTTATTAGTTATGGTCACATCTAAGTAATTGATAGTATCCTCATGGGTCACGTAAGTGAACTGTACTACATGACGAGTTCTATATATGGTTATCCAAGAGAGAGACAAGCTGTTCCCTCGGACCCTGCCATAAAATCAAAAGGTCATCTATATAGCGCCTATAAAAAAAGACATGCATTGATACCTCAGGATCCAGAGACTACTTTACCGTGTTTATTGATCGTGGATTATTGCTACTAGAAGGTCATTATATATAAATATAGTCAAAGTCAGAAAAATATCACGCTGCACATTGCCATATATGCACCTCATGCGTGTGCCCGCTGCACGTGCACAGGCCCTCCCGTGTGTGCGCATATTCGCAGTCGCGTGCACGCTCAGGCGCACGGTATGTGCATTTACGGTAGAGTTTGTGCGCGTCTAGCTTGCGACTCGATCGCTACATATTTAATCAAAATAATGTATTTTATAAGTTAATATTCCCCTGAGTTCAGCAGGTATCAATGGGTCTAAGATGGCTCTTAGACCTTAGAGATTCCCCTTTGCATGTTGGGAGGGCTTCACATGTTCTTATGCATAGGTAAGCACAGAAATAGTAATTGAAGATTAATTGTATTCCGAATAAATTACACCTAAGACCAGTCAGTTTCTTTCCCGCAGACGGAGTACAATAGCCTTTAATTACTCTACGCTTTGAGATTCAATGAAGAGGACTGGCACCTTTGTTTACGAATGGGTTTAGGGTTGTCTCCAGAAGAATGATTGCTGAGATGTCATTGTCTCAACTGAAAGTGGACAGTGAGAAGACAAAACAAAACCCAGAGACAGGGGTTGTTTTGTATTCGCCAAACAATAGCTTCCCACAAGACAGGAATTTGAAATAATAACAAGTGTTAGACATCACCCAACGTTTTGCATAACCAAGATCACATGGCCAGGTCAGCTCACTGATACAGCTAGCCCACATGCTGTGAAAGACACACACTTCCTGTGGATCACACACCCCCACAGCTGGAACGCAGGTATGATATATCCACTGGAAATCACAGGGCTCACTCAGAACCAACCTAGCATCCAGAAGCATGGCTTGCTCATCACCAGGACTGATCTCCTTACTAAGGCTAAGTATTGTATACACATGGCTTAATGGCATAGAATAGTTAAATATGTGTTTGTGGTAAAGTAGTTGTGAAATGATTGGCATAGAATAGTTAGTTTGGAGATACAAATGGCTTAAGGTTAATGGTGCTTGTGCAGTTATGTGATTGTTGTGTGTTTGTGATGATACTCTATGAAATCTGTAATGAATTGGAACAGTAGACAATCTGTAGCATAGCATCTCTGGTATACATTTATGGATGGTGATTTATAACAGATTATAGTAGTTTTACATGATGCATCTTGCTGAAGGTTAGAAGTCAAAACATACTTCCTTTTGTTACTGTAGTCATGTGCTTGTAGCAATAGCAGGCTGATACTTGTGGGTACCTGGTGATCTGGTCTTGTGATAGCTCATATGGACAGCATGAGATGTGTGGTGCTGATTCTGGAAGGATAGCATAGTCAGCATACCATATGCTCTTGTTATTGAGATACTGTGTTGGCTTGAAATTGTGAAAGGTGATTAGATGGTTTGGAATTGTAAAATCAGCACATATGCATTATATTGAAGCTTAGACATTTTGGAATATAGTGGAGTCTTATGTCTTCTGCTATGTGATTATGGTGTAGCAAAGAATGCCATGTGTTTGGACTTGCAAATCTAAAATGGCTGCTGGCATTCCCTTTTGAACCATATGTTACAGACTTTGGGATCATGGGAGTTTTTCCCAAAATGGAGTCTAGCTTCTGTCCCATGCGGTATTGTAGGGACCATTGTGTTGTTGCTGTGTGTTGTGTATATAGGGACAGCCAGCCTGGGTGAGCTCACTTTTCTCTCCACAAAGGTTCTCAGCATTGACTAACGGCGCAGCGATCATTCCCACATGTGTAAGTTCTCTGCAGACATTTTACCTCCTAATTTGTTGTAAGCCACTCTCCCTCTCCTTCCCCTTAAATGTAATTGTTCCACTATTGTATTTTAACGTGTAGTAATTCTGTTAGGTGTTTATGTTAGTTTGGTAGTGTATAAATTGTATTGTGTATTCTTTTGCAATTGAACGTTCATTCTCTCCCTTAAAAGGTGTTAGAACCTTAAACCGGTATTTGAGTGTTTATTATATTGCTAAGTGTTCTCAGAGCGTCACAGACGCTCATACAGCTTTTAAACTAACAAGGTTACACTGCGTTGCATTTACACCTTATCACTGCACAAAGGTTTACAGTATAAGTACATTACTTATGGTATAGTTATTGAGGTTTAATTCTGTGAGCGTCAGCGCCGCTTGTGATCTCCTCGTGGTCTCGAGCGTCCGCTACGCTGGTAGCGTATTATTACGGTAATCGGCAGCCTATGGTGTGCTTGATACCAACAGCGTATTCTCGCGAGCGTTTGTGTCGCTCGAGCGGCTCGCTCCCGATACAGCGTCCGCTACGCTAAGGGCGTACCCTTACAGTACCTCGTGCGCCAATTGCGTACTGTGTCTCTTAACCTTTTATAGTGTTTAATATAGGGTAAATCAAAAGGCTTTATCAATTGGGGGCTCCTCCGCTCTTCACATATCTGCACTAGGTAACTTTAGCAGACATTATCGGTCAGCAAAGGGCGGGAAGGTGGTATCCCTCGTAGTGCTGGCCAGATAAGCGTCTGCTTCGCTTAGTAAGGAGTGCTGAGGGAATCCGGAACCGGAAGGTAAGAACAGTACGTTATTGTCTTTTAAAACTGTTTAGTTTCTGTTTTGCGTACGTACGTATAAGCACACACCTGTATTTCTTGTTTAGTAGTATTTGTCCGTATATCATTCTCCTGATTGCCACATACCAGTGATAACGTGCTGAGAGATTTGTTGTTATTAATAGTTAAAAGATAAAAAGTAATATTTAAGGGAATAATTGTAAAAGGCACGCACACAGTCTCGCCTAGAAATACAAGGGAGATTTGGGTGGTGTCCAGTAAATGATTACACTTAAAGATCATTTACATTGATAAACGTGTAGTTGTGTTACTTTGGACGTACTTGGTCTGTGTACACGTGTCCTTACAAGGGCGGGGCGTACACGACGCAAGGGTCGACGCACGGAGCGTATATTACGCAACGGAGCGTATGGATACGCCCACATAATACAAACCGCACGATAGTATTGTTTTAGTAGGCGATAAGGAAGTAACGCGATAATAACGCAAATCTATCTCAAATCCAAAAGTTAAAGTTAAAAGAAAAAAACCTTCTCTGTTGCAATTCTTCTGGGTTAGGCTAATACCGAATGAAAGGAATTCTGTACAGAAATAAGAGTGTTCGAATGTAAGAGTGTGTATATATAAGATTTCTCTTTTTTTACGGACGTGGGAACCATAGGCCAGTAGAAAGAGGTACACCAGCGAGAGTGATAGCGTGGGGTGGCTTGGGAGGCGTCCCTTGTTAGTCTCGACATATTAATGAGCAGTAGAGTCTGCTGTACATAACAGACCAGGAGGTCAAGGACCAGGAGGTTCAGGTACAGCAGACTAGAAGTAGAGAGCACAACCGAAGAGGGTTGGTGCGAGACCCATATAGGCCAACAAAGCTCATTGCTGAAGGAATTCGCAGCCGAAATTTTCGATTCCACTGATCGTTCCGCACATAAGATTAGTTGCTTGTGTGCAGATACGATTGTACCGCATGTGATTGTGTGCATTAGCATGTCTTGAATATTCATAAGAACGCTACTTGCACATTGTTAACGTGATTTGTGTAATTTTTTATTTTAAGGGAAGTAGCCTGATCACTCAGGGACATTCCAACGACTGATACTTGCTGGGGAGGATAGCATACTTCCACACGCCCGAGCAAGTAGACGTTCATAGGTGCCCTAGGTTGGGTACGGAACCTCTGGGAACTTTGGTCGCCGTATTGGCCAGCGTGGGCGGGAGTTAAGTGGGCGGACCTCGGTGCAAAACCCCCACCGCAGCCTTACCCCGGACATCTTGGTTTTTGTAAGGGTTGCCGAAGACCCTGATTTGAAGTCAGAGGTAGTGAAAGCAGCAGCTGCAGAGAAGGGGGCCAGTTGTTCAGGTAAGGGGCGGTCAACCGAGGTTCAGGTTGATTTGGTAAACCGACCAATCGGGTCGGCAAGGTATATCATGTGTGAGAAATATGGTCATCACACAGAGATGTTGTGCAATGAATGGGAAAGGATGACTGTGCATGACGGGGAGAAGTTTCCCCGGGTAGGTACTTTTAACCCAGAAGTATTACAGAATTTAAGGAGAAGAGTTTGCCTGATTAATTCTTCAAAAAGGCGTATTAGACATTATGACTATTTACAATTGTGGCAACAGGAAAGTGAAATGCAAAGAAATTTAACTTACATATCTGACTCTCATCTTGGGAGGAGAGACATGGCAATGGAGAGGATTATGGCTGCAGAGAATGGCGCGATGGTGTACGATAAAAATGCACTTAGTAACTGTATTAAGAATGAAAGTAACAAATGTAATAATGTTTATAAAAATGAAAGTGTCAAAATTACAAATGTTAACCTGTGCAAGTCGCACCCCATGTTAAGCTCCCCTCAGGATTACCAGCGAGAAGGTGAAACCAACACGATGTCAACACTCTACCCAGCAGTCATCATACGAGACACCCAGAGGGACACGGCCAAGTTGGTAAGGGCAATAGCAGAACCCCCTAACGAAGGGTCAGGTGAGGTCGTGTCAACAGGTAAGTACGGTATTGTATGTTACTCACAGACAAATGCATCTTACACCGAAGAGTTAACACAAAATAGCATAATGGAACAAAATCCTGTCAGGGTGAACACAAAATATTAAAACAAAAGTACACTACAGGAAAGTAGCAGTTTATGTGTTAATAAATGGTTTAAAGGAAGTATTAAGAACGAGTATACAAGCCTCTCTACCTAACTGGAGAGATATCTCAGTGGCCGATTTGAAAGAGTCCGCTATTAATCATGACCGGAACATCAAAAGCAAGCCACAAACCCCTGTGAATAGGTTAAAAGTAAGAAGGTGTTACAACTGCTTAAGGGAAGGTCATGTTGCACGAGATTGTAGGTCTAAAAACACACACAAGGTATATAAACCCCCTAGACAAAGATATGAGCAAAGTTATGACACACCAAATTGTAATCAGAGATCACATAGGAAGGAGTTTGGGCCGCACCTGTAACATGCAATCAGGAAAGGTGATCATTAGGACTGATAGTAAGCCTGAGGTTACAGTTAATGAAATGGGAGGTCAGTTCCTTGCAGGCACAAGGACGGCCGGGTAGACGTTGTAATTTATCTGTAAATGTTCTTTTCCCCATCTCTGACGTTCATCGGCAGGACCCAAATATCACATAGCTATTTGGTCCTTGCAGAAGTCTACCTAACCACAGTATGACCTACCAACATCGATGTATCCTGGCCAGATACAAAGGGTGGAGTATGGAAATACTGGTGGGAGAGACTATGCAAGGATACCATTGGACATGTAGATGTGACAGCCTGATGGTGAACGGAAGATCTGACAATGTTTTTTTTTCTCTCCTGAAAAAATGTTTGAAAAAAAAAAAATTTTTTTTCTCTCTGTTGTTGTTTATTGTTGATTTATGTGATGCATATATATATGAACGGTTCTCTCTCTCTTGTTGTTTTTTTCTCTCTCTCTCTTCTTTCTCATGTTCTCATAACGTTACAGATGGTATGTCACACATTAGTTGGACAAATGGTGATGCAAGATTTATTCTCCTTACAGAAAGAGCGCTGAGCTAGAAGAAATATTGTATCACCAGAATGTTTAGAAGACTGAGAGACAGCACCTTTGAGATGACAGCAGAACAAGAAGAACAACAAGACTAGAGAACTAATTATCGTAACAAGTTTCTCTCCCCCTCAAACTGTTTTTCTGTACCCCCATTACAAATTTCTCCTTTCTCCTCCTGTAAGATGGACTCGCCTCAAGAGACTGTGATCCGTGTTTTCATGTTGACCCTGATGCTGACCAGAGCAGTCTGTTTCGGTGAGAGTACCAGTGAGGTCGAGAAAGGATCCAGAAAGGTTCTGATGACAGAGATGGAGGCGTAGATTTCCAAGAACAACATAATCACCAAGCAAAGGCGAGTATCAGAAAACGATCTGGTAGCATTGACCATAGAAGGAATTGTGAAGGATTGTTAGCTGAAGAAAATTGCATCTGTAGGCATTGTGATAACTTAGTTGAGGATGGGTGCATCAAGAAATGTCAGTCCAGTTTTAACATTAACATGGACCGGCATCCATTGGGTGACTATCACTCATTAGTGGGTAAGGTGTTAAACCAAACAGACTGTTGGGTATGCTCTCAAGTACCTCAAGGTCACAGCAAGTCAGGACTAGTACCATTTCCTTTAACGATAGGGGAGGTACTTGAGTTAAGTGGTGGGAGACCGGTGGACAAGAGGTTTAATATCTCTAGTCCTCCTAGTTTGAAGCTCCACCAATATCATGTGGATAGGTCCTTAGTGTGTTTTAACATTTCCAATCCCCGAAAGCCGGGAAATTGGGAAGTGTCATGGAATAACAAAACCATGACCTTTTCATATAGAGCCGATAGAATGCCTACAGATACAGAGCTCATACGCCACATAGCCGATAGTGGAAAATATTTCCGATATAGGTATACCCTATGAAGTAGGACCATGAGAGTTGGAGAAGTATCACCAGGATACTGTACACATATCATACAACCGGATACGTGTACTAGACAGATGGGAGAATTAGGGTTAGGAGAGTCCACATGGAAAATGTGTAACATGGTAATGACATATTCAGTCCCATATGTTCTCCCCCCGATGATGCATATTTCATATGCGGGAGAAAGGCGTATGAGCGGCTTGCCCCAAACTCAGAGGGATTATGTTATATTGGAAAAGTACCGCCTGAAGTAATGACTGTATCGCATAACAACGACTGATTTGATTTACGACCCAACCATTGAGACAATGTTGTGATGAAAATGTGATTCCACGGTCCGTTTCTTTCACCCGTTTCTCCTTCGTTTTCCTCCAAGGTACAAAGACATCCACTTGGAAGAAGAATTTGACAACCTTTTACACAGACCATTGATGGACAATGCCATAGACCCCCAATATCCCTAGCGATTTTAAAATTTTACGATAGCCCAACACTTTTGTAAGTCTATGGACATTGAGAAAGCTTTTTGCTCGCATTTTGGCAAAAGCCCAAAGAGACTACAGTCAACATGTACATCAAGACAAGACACCAGACAAGACTTCAATCAACAAATGTATATTAAACTCACATAGTTTATGACTGCATTTACCATAATTGCTTCTTATCTTCATCTCTACAACCTTCAGGTAATGACACACATAGTCGATAGGGAATACAGGCACAGATATCAGCACTCACATATCCCCCCATTCATGTATCATCAACTAAAATGTGCTCCCCCCTTTTGTTGCAACCAAAAGCCGAAAAGAGCTCGGTAAAGTTTGACAGCCCATCCACAGGCCCGTAATACGGGATAAGAAGGAATTCAAATGTATACTTCGCAATACCTCGAAGCTTGATTTAAAACACGTACGGCACGATGATACATGACCCCCCAAACATGGATTCATACACACATGCTTCTGCTATCTCACTAGGTCATACCCTTTTCCTACCTTCTTCTCTCCTCCCTTACCCAATCATAGAAATGTATTTACATATGACATATATTTTTCTCTTTTTGAACTGTTTTAGGAAGTGGCAGTTATTGGTGACTGCCAAAGGGTGGACTGTCAAAGTCAGAAAAATATCACGCTGCACATTGCCATATATGCACCTCATGCGTGTGCCCGCTGCACGTGCACAGGCCCTCCCGTGTGTGCGCATATTCGCAGTCGCGTGCACGCTCAGGCGCACGGTATGTGCATTTACGGTAGAGTTTGTGCGCGTCTAGCTTGCGACTCGATCGCTACATATTTAATCAAAATAATGTATTTTATAAGTTAATATTCCCCTGAGTTCAGCAGGTATCAATGGGTCTAAGATGGCTCTTAGACCTTAGAGATTCCCCTTTGCATGTTGGGAGGGCTTCACATGTTCTTATGCATAGGTAAGCACAGAAATAGTAATTGAAGATTAATTGTATTCCGAATAAATTACACCTAAGACCAGTCAGTTTCTTTCCCGCAGACGGAGTACAATAGCCTTTAATTACTCTACGCTTTGAGATTCAATGAAGAGGACTGGCACCTTTGTTTACGAATGGGTTTAGGGTTGTCTCCAGAAGAATGATTGCTGAGATGTCATTGTCTCAACTGAAAGTGGACAGTGAGAAGACAAAACAAAACCCAGAGACAGGGGCTGTTTTGTATTCGCCAAACAATAGCTTCCCACAAGACAGGAATTTGAAATAATAACAAGTGTTAGACATCACCCAACGTTTTGCATAACCAAGATCACATGGCCAGCTCAGCTCACTGATACAGCTAGCCCACATGCTGTGAAAGACACACACTTCCTGTGGATCACACACCCCCACAGCTGGAACGCAGGTATGATATATCCACTGGAAATCACAGGGCTCACTCACTCAGAACCAACCTAGCATCCAGAAGCATGGCTTGCTCATCACCAGGACTGATCTCCTTACTAAGGCTAAGTATTGTATACACATGGCTTAATGGCATAGAATAGTTAAATATGTGTTTGTGGTAAAGTAGTTGTGAAATGATTGGCATAGAATAGTTAGTTTGGAGATACAAATGGCTTAAGGTTAATGGTGCTTGTGCAGTTATGTGATTGTTGTGTGTTTGTGATGATACTCTATGAAATCTGTAATGAATTTGGAACAGTAGACAATCTGTAGCATAGCATCTCTGGTATACATTTATGGATGGTGATTTATAACAGATTATAGTAGTTTTACATGATGCATCTTGCTGAAGGTTAGAAGTCAAAACATACTTCCTTTTGTTACTGTAGTCATGTGCTTGTAGCAATAGCAGGCTGATACTTGTGGGTACCTGGTGATCTGGTCTTGTGATGGCTCATATGGACAGCATGAGATGTGTGGTGCTGATTCTGGAAGGATAGCATAGTCAGCATACCATATGCTCTGGTTATTGAGATACTGTGTTGGCTTGAAATTGTGAAAGGTGATTAGATGGTTTGGAATTGTAAAATCAGCACATATGCATTATATTGAAGCTTAGACATTTTGGAATATAGTGGAGTCTTATGTCTTCTGCTATGTGATTATGGTGTAGCAAAGAATGCCATGTGTTTGGACTTGCAAATCTAAAATGGCTGCTGGCATTCCCTTTTGAACCATATGTTACAGACTTTGGAATCATGGGAGTTTTTCCCAAAATGGAGTCTAGCTTCTGTCCCATGCGGTATTGTAGGGACCATTGTGTTGTTGCTGTGTGTTGTGTATATAGGGACAGCCAGCCTGGGTGAGCTCACTTTTCTCTCCACAAAGGTTCTCAGCATTGACTAACGGCGCAGCGATCATTCCCACATGTGTAAGTTCTCTGCAGACATTTTACCTCCTAATTTGTTGTAAGCCACTCTCCCTCTCCTTCCCCTTAAATGTAATTGTTCCACTATTGTATTTTAACGTGTAGTAATTCTGTTAGGTGTTTATGTTAGTTTGGTAGTGTATAAATTGTATTGTGTATTCTTTTGCAATTGAACGTTCATTCTCTCCCTTAAAAGGTGTTAGAACCTTAAACCGGTATTTGAGTGTTTATTATATTGCTAAGTGTTCTCAGAGCGTCACAGACGCTCATACAGCTTTTAAACTAACAAGGTTACACTGCGTTGCATTTACACCTTATCACTGCACAAAGGTTTACAGTATAAGTACATTACTTATGGTATAGTTATTGAGGTTTAATTCTGTGAGCGTCAGCGCCGCTTGTGATCTCCTCGTGGTCTCGAGCGTCCGCTACGCTGGTAGCGTATTATTACGGTAATCGGCAGCCTATGGTGTGCTTGATACCAACAGCGTATTCTCGCGAGCGTTTGTGTCGCTCGAGCGGCTCGCTCCCGATACAGCGTCCGCTACGCTAAGGGCGTACCCTTACGGTACCTCGTGCGCCAATTGCGTACTGTGTCTCTTAACCTTTTATAGTGTTTAATATAGGGTAAATCAAAAGGCTTTATCAATATATATATACACACAAAGATCCAAGTGAGTGCAAGGTTTCACGTATATATATAAATAAAAGTGAGAATTTAGACGTGTTAGATATGTCAGACTATATTGGTGCAACTAAATTGGTCAATCGTTATTTGACGTCATCCGTCCATCATTACAGTACCCGATCTTCCCAGGTAGTCCCCCTCCCTGGTACTGATCGGGCACCAACACTGCTTAGCTTCCAAGATCGAACGAGATTGGGCGTACCAGTATGGTTTGACTGTACGCGAAACATATAAACATCATAATACCAGAGACCAGATAACTTTATCTTTAATCATAAATAGTACAAGATATATACAGTTACATTCCGTGATGGTGAGAAGGAAAAAGGGGGGGGGGGGGGGGAGTGGAAGTTGAGAGGTGACAGATACTGCACCTTATAAGAAAGGTGCGATTTCGTATCCTTCATTCAGGCCGACTGGATGTAAGGTTTGTAGCTGGAATATCCAGTACATCTCTCTTCTTGATAATTTGTTTATGAGGTCACCCCCTCTCTCTCCCAGGCCAACGTGTTCAATGGCCTTGAACGTAAGGTCCTCTGGATTAGAATTATGCTGAATTAGAAAGTATCTGGAAATAGCGTGGCTCTCCACCTTTTTCTTGATATTCCTTATATGTTCCTAGATCCGTATCTTTAGGGGTCTTTTCGTCTTTCCCACGTATTTCATTTTACATGTACACTCTAAAAGATAAATCACGGCCAAGGTATTACAGTTCATGAAGTCTTTAATGGTATGTTCTTTCTCATCCTCCATGCCACTAAAGGTTTTCCTATTCCAGTGTAAGTATTTGCATATGTTGCATTTCCCTCACTTGTAGGATCCTGTGCATTTCAGCATTGGGGTGTTCCGGATGGGTTTCTCTCTTAACATACTGGGTGCAATGAGGTCCTTTAGATTCGTTGATTTTTTAAAGATGAGTTCTGGTTTCAGCGGTAGGATTTCTTTGAGCACTGGGTCCATCAAGAGGATGCCCCAATGGGTATTTAGGGAGTTTCTTATCACTTTCTCATGTTGACTGAATGTAGTGATAAAAGCAACTGTGTCCTTCTTTTCTTCTCTGGTTTTGTACATCAGTAACTCCTCTCTGTTCAAGGTTCTTGTTTTTTCCAGTGCTTCATTCAGAATAGGCCCAGGGTATTTCTTATCTTCGAACCTCTTCCTATAGATCTCCATTTGGTCTTCACAGTCCTTCGAGCTAGTACAATTCCTCTTTATCCTTGAAAACTGGGATGCAGGAATGTTATTCTTCCACCTTTCTAGATGGTTACTTTGGTAGTGCAAATAGCTGTTCATGTCAACATTTTTAATATAGTTTAGTAGTGACCCCTCCATTTTCTCCAGTCAAAATCAAGTCCAAATATTCAACAGATCTATTGTTTACCGTCGAGGTGAAAGCAAGGTTCATATCATTGTCTCCCAATGTCCTGAGGAATTCATTAAAAGTTTCAGTTGTGCCGTCCCAGATGATTAAAATATTGTCAATATATCGTTTGTAAAATACCACATTCTCCTTAAAAACACTTGAACGGTAGACCTGTGTTGTCTCCCAACATCACATAAATAAGTTAGCAAAGCTCGGGGCAAAAATCGTCCCCCTAGCTGTACCGCAGCATTGTAGATAAAACCGATTTCAAAACTTAAAATAATTATGGCTAAGGATAAAATACATAATATCACATATAAAATCTCTGTGGGTACAAGTCAAAGATGGATCATTGTCTAAAAATTACCTACATGCGGCTATACCTTTTGAATGTTTAATGCATGTATAAAGGGATTGGACATTCACCGTCGCCCATATGTAAGTATCCTTCCATTCCACCGTTTTTAGTATGTTGAGTACCAATGTGGTGTCTTTCAAAAATGATGGGAGGGTTCTCACATAATTGAAAAAAAAAAACATCAACATACTCTGATAAATTTGCAGTGAGTGAGCCTATTCCTGCCACTATCGGTGTGCCGGGCGGGTTAGTCAGAGATTTATGTACTTTTGGTAGAAAATAAAAGATGGGGGTAAAATATATATATATATATATATATATATATATATGGCACTACTGGGGACATTATGTGTGAATATGGCACTACAGGGGGCATTATGTGTTTAAAAAAAAGTTTATGCACCAGTTGAGGCCCCGTCCCTTTGGTAGCTCCACCCACATCATCGTCCACCTCTGCCACACCCACAGTTCCTGAACCTATTTTCCAACAAAAATAGCATGATTAAAGTTGAAATTTGCTTGCTGAATACAGCCCAGAATATCAAGCCAGAGGTCAGAGGTGTTTTGGAAAGCATCATAAGTGTAAAGATAAACTTAGGCTAAATTGTCCACATCCATATCAAAGTCAGTTTAGGAGAACCAGGCTGAAATGGTTGACGGAGAGGTAGAATGCAAGCTGATGGGGATGACTGCCTTATCAGCAATGTTAAACTGTTGCAAAAGAGACTTATAAAATGAGGTAGGTAATGTCGACATCTGTAAGAACCTAAATGTTGGATCAGATGGAATCTTTTCCTCAAGATTCAGAGAGATAAATCATGCCATCTTAGAAAGGTTTAAGTTTAGAGCATTACCACCATATGTGGGGATTAGAACCTAGGGCCATGGTCTAAAAGAGGAATATTGAGCATCTACTACACCAATGCTGGGCGAATTAGCATGGGCCAGCTGGAATAGCTTTTCCCATTTAGCCTCCCCTAACAGCTCCCCATTCCCAGGCTGTTGTGAATCGCAGAAAAATGGGGGTGGATCTCCGAGAAAGAATGCATAGATAGTATGCATGAGACAATGTAGGCTTGCTCAGAGTTAAGTATAGCAGGTTTATACCCTGCAGGATTCAAGATGGAGACCTTTTACACCCAAATAATAGTGAACTTACAAGTATTTCCACTATTTAAAGTGAAGGAGGTTTCACCTGTCTGTAATGTCACTGAAGCAGGGACGTGCAGTCCAGTGAGGTAAATGGCTCAGGAGACGCTGGCTAATACCAGAGCCAGATTTATGCAAAATATATAAGCCCAAGGGTTCATGTGGGTATTATAAACGGGTGTAGTATGGTATGCCGGCGGTCGGGCTCCCGGCGACCAGCATACCAGCGCCGGGAGCCCGACCGCCGGCTTACCGACAGTGTGGCGAGCGCAAATGAGCCCCTTGCGGGCTCGCTTCGCTCGCCACGCTATGGGCACGGTCTATTTTATTCTCCCTCCAGGGGGGTCGTGGACCCCCACGAGGGAGAATAAGTGTCGGCATGCCGGCTGTCGGGATTCCGGCGCCGGTATACTGTGCGCCGGGATCCCGTCAGTCGGCATACTGAAGACCACCTTTATAAACAGGTGCAACAGTATAAACGTGAAAGAGAGAGTTTGTCTCACTGCACTGGTCTGTAAAAGGATTTAATAAATAATATCAAAGAAAGCAATGTGTAATGTACCACTATTACATTCTATAAATATGAGAATATTATAATCAAAAAGTGGTGGTGCTCCCACCGAGTAAAAGGGATCAACAGAGAAAAGGCAGGCACTTAGAATGAGATGCTTGTTAGACTCAGAACTGGTTGAGCACTCATATCAAGGTACCCAGATCAACAATGCTAAAACTTAACTTTTAATCATACATTTATAAAGGCATATATACGGGCCTAATTAAACATGAAAACACATAAATGGAACTATGGTTTCAAGACAGGCGAAATATGAAATCAGACAATACAACATGTATAGATAAAATAACAGATTTAAAAAGCACACAGGAATGCTAGTCTCTCTGACTGAAGATATTCGTCAAAAAATGTTGCACAAAATACAAGGATTCCCAAAATTTCGGTTTCCAAGGGATGTAAGCGTGGTATTGGATAGACAACAGATAGGACTGGGGGCCTAATTCAGACCTGATCGGTGCTGTGCATTTTCGCACAGCAGCCGATCAGGTCTGAACTGCTCATGCGCCGGCACCGCAGTGCGCCGGCGCATGCTAAACAGCTGACAGCTGTCTCAGCCCTGCAATCGCCTCGGTGGCTGGGCGGGAGGGGGCGGGCCGGCGGCGGTTGCCCGCCATTTAGGGGGCATAGTCTGTTCAATGCAGGCGTGCCCGGACCGTTGCGTGGGGGGCGGGCCGTGGCTGCCGCGTGACGTCAAACGCAGCCACTGCGACCATCACAGCGATGAGTAACTCCTGCCAGCATGCAGGAGCTGCGTTGGTAATGAGCTACTCTTCACGTGCCCTGTGCTGGGCGTCCCCCCCGCATGTCTGTGTGACTGATCGTAGATGTGCTAAATTTGGCTGATGTGTATATGCCATAGTGCAGCCAATGAGAAATACTCGATTAACCACCTCAATGATGGAAAAAGATGGTGTTAGTGTGTAAGGGAAACTAGTAGCTAATAATGTTAAATGATTTGCCCATCCCCCAGCAGATAGGCAGGGTGGTGGAGAATTTTGCCTTCTCTAAGCGGGCATATCCTTAGATCAGAGAGTCAGTCAGTCATTAAACAGTAAATACAAACATAATTTCATTCATATGGGAATATTGTTTATGTTATCTGCTGACACCAGAGATATTATTCCCACAGTAAACAATAGTGCAGATACGGCTCTATTCGGGTAACAACTTGCCAATTATTCAGTAAATTTAATGTAGGCAAACTTGCCAGACAGACACGAGTGTTCATTGAGCATTGCACATTTATGGGGGTTAGTGGTTATGCAATCATGTTCTCCATCAAGCGTAACATTTGACACAAAGATGCTGGTGGTAAATTTTGTAACATTTTCATCTCTGCAAAGAAAAAAAACATCATACTGGTTTTGAATTCTCTGTTTCAATTTGTATAAAGCTTGTGATATGTGTTGTACCTACCGGTGGCCTTACAGGGGAAAAAAACCCTGGAAATTTGGTGAGTTTTGACCAGCGATATACGAGAAAGATAGGTAGGGGAGGCACTTTTTCCTCTCTAATAGACTTTTTACTCCAGAGTTTTGACTATAAAAATTATTAGAATAATACAAAGAAGATATTTCTAACATATTCTTTGTATTTTTCATATACTTTATACAGTCACAACTCTGTCACAAACGTTAGTATGACAGGAAGCTCTGTCTCACCTGCCTCACCCCACAACACGTCACTGCACTGAAGGTACAAAATGCCCTAGCATCCGCCAGCTGTCTGACTGGGAGCACACATGCCTCTTTTTATTTTTAAATAAATGCTGTGTATTTTTAAGCAGGTTTTTTTTTCACTAATCAAAATTGAAAGACCAAGGGGGTCATTCCGGGTTGATCACTCGCTAGCTATTTTTTTGCAGTGCTGCGATCAGATAGTCGCCGTCTATGGGGGAGTGTATTTTCGCTTTGCGAGTGTGCGAAAGCTTGTGCTGTCGAGCGGTACAAAAACAGTTTGTGCAGTTTCTGATTAGCTCAGAACTTGCTCAGCCGCTGCGATCACTTCAGCCTGTCGGGTCCCGGAATTGACGTCAAACACCCGCCCTGCAAACGCCTGGACACGCCTGCGTTTTTCCAACCACTCCCTGAAAATGGTCAGCAGACACCCAGAAAACGCCTTCTTCCTGTCAATCTTCTTGCGATTGGCTGTGCGAATAGATTCATAGTTAAATCCATTGCCCAGCACCGATCCGCTTTGTACCCATACAACGCACCTGCGCATTGCGGTGCATACGCATACACAGTTTTTCCGAGTTTTGACCTGATCGCAGCGCTGCAAAAAATAGCTAGCGTGCGATCAGGTCGGAATGACCCCCCCAAGTCTGAGCTTATAGTTGCACTGGGCATGTTCGCAGCTCCAGAAACTGTCCCAATGATTTGGGGGTCTATTTACTAAGCCTTGGATTGAGATAAAGTGGACAAAGATAAAATACCAGCAATCTGTCATTTTTTAAACACAGCCTGTAACATGGCAGTTGGAAGCTGATTGGCTGGTAATTTATCTCTGTCCACTTTATCTCCATCCAAGGTTTAGTAAATAGACCCCTTGGTAAGTTAACTGTTAACGCACCAGGACAGTAATGCCGGTGCAGCTATGTATCGTTAATCTGCCTCCTCATATTTTTGGGTCGGGGATTTGCATTGATAAAGAATCTTACATATCACAACAAAGGGTACTTAATAATAAAGCCTGTAAAATGAAATATGACATTACTCTATCTCACTTGTACTGATGCAGTCTGACCCATTTCTCAGCTTTCCTCCTCTCATTCACACTTATGTAATGCCTCTCATAACTGCATATCACTGCATTGCTTAAACTCTTTATTGACGATTTCAAAGTCCCGCACTCAGAAACACATCCTTATATCTTATCTCTTTTTTCCTGTATGGAGATGGATGTATTCTTTGTTCCTACCAAAGCTAAGAGTTTATCCAGACAACTTGAGTAACCTTTGGGAAACAGCATGGCATAAAGATCAGACCGTGCGTTGATAAAGATGGCAAGCTTCTTGTCATGACAAAATGGTTCCCCTTTGCACTTGCCAAGGTGGGCCAAGAAATACCTGGGTCTGGATTGAAGGATAGACAGTACATAGATAGACAGCCAACATGTCGACACTAGATGGTTGACAAGCAATAGGTCGATAGGGTCAAAAGGTTGTCAGGTTCAAAAGGTCAATATGCAAATGGGCGACATAGAAAGGTTAACACAGGTTTCTTTATTTTATTTTAACCCTAACCCCCTAGTGCCTATCCCTAGTCCCCTTCCGCATCCTAACCATATCTCTCCGCCAAGTGCCTAACTGTCCCCTTCAGCAGCCTAACCCTAACCCTCTCCCAAGTGCCTAACCCCTAAATAAAAGATCATAAAAAATCATGTGTCAACCTTTTATGTGTTGACCATATGCATGTCAATCTTTTTACCTTGTCGATCTAAGTCCATGTTGACCATTTAACTGTCAACCTATTGCTATCGACTATCTGGTGTCCACCTTTTGAATGTCTATGTATGTACTTTCTAGCTACCACCTGAATGTCTGTGTATGTACTGTCTAGCTACCACCCAGATACTGAAATACCTGTCTGCCCGCTTGAGACCCAGTCACCCTGCACCTCCCTTCTGGGCAAGCACATAGGCTGGTGCATACACAGTGAAGCTCCAAACTGGGCATGAATGCACATTAGCATGTGAGCACACATTCTCAGATGAACAGTGGGATGCCATGGGAGGGCCGTCGATCATTACTGTGGCCAACACAACATTTTCCTATAAAGTTAAAGTTAACTTTTTTTGCCCGTGAAATATTAGGCTTGTAAAGCCACCATTTATCTCATGACTGTACACAGTATCACACACATGTAACTGTCCTGCCAAGTGTCCAGATGATGAATTCTAAACAGGCTGCCAACCTTCTGAGAATAAGTGGACACAAGTGCACAATGGCTGGCGCAAAGGAAGGGAGGCATGATTACATGCACCTGCGGGTTTCTGCATTGCTGCACTGCATCATAAACCAGTACATAATAAACCAGTACATGATGGTAGTCAGAAACAGACAACTGGCAGATGGACACAGTAAGACTTTCTGGAAAGCCTCTGGAGATATGGAACTTATTATTATTAATTAAAGACAAAACAAGATCTAACATGACAATTCTTTGTTTTTTTTAAATGTTTGTTGCCAGGGGCACTAAGGACAGATCTGATCATTGTTACAATCCCCACTCTCTCTCTGGGTGTGGTTCACAGGTTCGACCACACTTAGGTCGACAGTGTCTAGGTCGACCACTACTGGTCAACAATAACTAAGTGGACACCCAAAATAGGTCGGCACAAGCATTAGGTCAATATGAGCAAGGTCGACATGACAAAAGGTCGACATAAGGTTTTTTAATTATTTTAGTGTTGTTTTCTTTGTAGAGTGACCAGGAACCCCAATTAGTGCACCGTATCCCCTTGCATGGCTCGCTTCGCTCGCCATGCTTCGGGCAAGGTACCGTTCCCATTTGTAGTCCACATGGATCGTAAAGTATGAAAAAGTTCAATAAATGAAAAAAATTGTGAAAAACTCATGTCGACCTTTTGTCATGTCGACCTAGTGATCATGTCGACTTAGAAACCCTGTTGACCTAATGCATGTCGACCAATAGTGGCGTTTAGTTCATCATTTACAAAGCCCAGTTTAGTCTGGCTTCTGTGTGGAAACCCTAATATATATGTAAGCAGTGTGATGACTATAAGAATCAGTAATAAGGTTGTGGGTAAAACAGAATGACATGTTAATAATAAACGTATCAAAAATGATACAGATGAGATACTGTATATTGCTCTCATTAAGAAAACACATTTTTTCTTTAGTCTGCTATTAATTAGCATTTTTATGATGCCTGTACTGATTTTCCACAATACTTTATCAAACTAGAACATATTTAATCATGTAATTTCCATTTTTATATAAGAAAACTGCACACTGGGTAGGGACATTTTCTAGACTACAGAATATACTGAGTTATTGCATAAGTTTGATATTGGTATGTTGGCCAAGGAAGAGATTGAAATCTAGAGTTTCCCCTTACCATGGGTTTGAGCTTGGCGCAACAAGATAAATGTCAGGTTCCAGTAACAGGTGAGAATTTTAGGACCATGAATCGCTCAACCAACATTACTAAATAAGCATATGAACTAAATTCTAGTTACTAATCTAAGTACAGTCTTTATAGTCCATTACAAATCCATCGGCCACATAACTTTGGTTTTATGTAAAGAGTAGTGTATAATTGGATAGGACATAACAGGACATCCTGTATGCTGGGTATGCACCCCATTTTTCTACTGATCTAATTTTGGTCAAATTCATGAATTCAGTAATTCAATTAGATTAACAATAACCTAATTGCACTGCAGACATTGGTTCCAGCAAGTCTTTCTTGAACAATGACTCAACACATGCAGTGGTGAGGGTCATCATTTCAAGCAGTTTCACATTATAATCAACCAAATCAAAGCAAAGGGTTTGATCAGCTGTGATAATAATGATCATTTATTTATATATCGCTCTTTCTACAAAAGAGGACTCAAGGCGCTTTACAGACATCAAAAATAACGCACAAATTACAGAAGATTTAAGTAATATGGCAATAGACAAGCTATACAGACATAAAAAGAAATGTAGAGCGCAAAATAAGCACAATGCAGGGTTGGTGGAAGCATTTTGTAATAAATAACTTCCACAGGTTGTATAATCCACCAAGACATGGCACCAGCTGAGGCAGCCATTTTGGGTGCACTGCGTAGGGATACCCTGGGTGAAATAGGTTATCCCTAGATGACACAAAATGGGGTGACTGCAGCACCTTAATGCTAAGAGTCCCCCAAAAATTGCCAGACCCAGGTATGGTTTGTCTCATTCACGAGCGTACTAGATAAGGTAGCCATGTTTGTCACGGTACGAAGGTTACACCGTGGGAGGTGAGCCATTGAAGGATCCGAGGCATGTATGGGAAAACTGACACTAGTGTGGTAGTATGATATACCCTGCACTGACAGATCCACGTAAAGTACATCCTGCCTGTGCAGGAACCATCCGAGGGGACCATCTGGGGGTGTATTGCATAGGTTGCGGCCGGCAGGGTGTGTAATCAGTGGAGGTACATAGTACAGGAACAACACATGGTGGGGCGGAAGTATGCTGCAAAAAAAAACCCAACAACATAGTAAAAACACATTTTCAGGTAACCAACAGAAGAAGGAAAAATTAGATAGCATATTATTTTTATTAAAGTATATATGACTTTCCTGGTATCAGGGGAGCAGTACGGGTCAATGATGTGCGATGAGGTGAGGCAGAGCCTTTCCTGTCATACTAATGTATACACCAGAATTTTTACTATATACAAGTATATGAAAAACAGAAAGAAATAGAATATAGAATGAAATTATTTTATTTGCTATTATTCTAATAATTTTTATAGTCAAAACTCTGGAGTAAAAAGTCTATGGCAGGTGAAGGAGTGCCTCACCTTCCTCCCCTGCCTACATCTCTGATCAACACTCACCAAATTTTCAGCAGTATATACTGCTGCACCTGTGTATGATGCCCACATGAACCCTTGGGCTGATATATTGTGTGTAGATCTGGCTCTGGTACTAGCCAGTTCCTCCTCAGCCATTTACCTCACCGAACATCCCTGGCACAGGTGTGTGTGAGAATGTGGGGAGCACACTTATGTCCAATAGAAATGTCCCTGCTGAGCCTTGTCTTGGTGTTGTCCCCCCTCAGCTCTCTGCTCACCTTGAGGGGTAGGCCAGGGGGCAGTCCCGATGTTCCATGCAGGAGATCTAGTAGGCCTGGTCTCAGTGTTTTCATGGCGAAGGAAAAAGAGGCCTCATATTTCTGAGCTGCAGTGTAGGGAAAATGTTTCATTTGTGATTCTAGAGTAGTACAAATTCCAAATCCAGTTCAATCTCCAGTTATAACTCTGCATCCTTGCAATGACATCCTTTGAGTGCAGTCTTCAGCAGATCATGGCCTGATTGCTGACCTTGAAAATAGTTCTCTTAAATACTACACACTAAGGGCCTAATTCAGACCTGATCGTAGATGTGCTAAATTTAGCACATCTACGATCAGTCACACAGACATTCAGGGGGACGCCCAGCACAGGGCTAGTCCGCACCGCATGTCAGGCCCGACCCCCCCGCACAAGTATAAAAGCATTGCACAGCGGCGATGCTTTTGTACTTTAAGAGTAGCTCCCTGCCAGCGCAGCTCCTGCGGGCTGGCAGGAGCTACTCGTCGCTGTGAGGGCAGCAGCGGCTGCTACAGCCTGCCCCCTCCAATGGTCAGCGGCCGCAGGGGCGATCGCATGGCTGAGACAGCCGTCGGCTGTCTGGCATGCGCCGGCACATGCACAGTTCAGACCTGATCGACTGCTGTGCATTTTCAGGTCTGAATTAGGCCCTATATCAGCTGGCACAGGGGGAGATGTGTTGTTCAGCAATCTAATTAACAAGGAGGGTTGTTGCATTTCAGTCAGCCTATCAATGTGACAAAAGGCCTGATTCAGAGGTGGACGCAAGTGGTGCTGTGTCTTCGGTGGCAGCAGATCTGAGAAGTTATGTTAATGCAACAGGTAAAATACTCCCACTGCTGGCTTCTCAGATCTGCTGCATGCATCCGAAGACGCAGCATCCAATCAAATATTGGGTGGGCCATTGGGCATCTGAGCAACCTTAAGGTTGTTCAGAATGCCTGCCTCAAATAAGCTGCTGTAGCCAGTGTATCTGCATCCAAAAATAGTCACTGGCCTTGGCATGCTTTAAAAATGTTTTCTTAAAAGCTCCCTTGCCCTGCTTTCAAATGGCAGCAGACTGTAATGAAGCGACAGTTGCTGCCACACTGCTGTGGCGCAGTGCACTGATGTGCGCAGTGCAGCTCCTGCATATGCGCTGATCTAAAACCATTGGTCAGTTGTGGCTGAAGCACCACAGCGCCTGTGCCTGAATCAGGTCCAAAGACTGGTAAATTCTTCAGACTGACCTGTCATGACCTTGTGTACGCAGACAGACAGTTCTAATGAGGGTCAAACAGATCATTGGAAGAAATCGAAAAAGTTCAATATGGGTGGTCAGTGCAGAGAAGATTTTTTTTTCTACTTTTGTCCCACATGCACATCAGTGCAGAACAGAGGCACAAAGGGTTTGTAAATATTCTAAATAGTCTGAAAATGTTATTGGATTCTGCAAACTCTTGGTAGTGGAAAACAGGATCCAGAGTGCTAAACAAGATGTGCAGTTCTATTGGAAATTACATCCAATGAATAAACAAGAAAAAGCATGACATTGGAGTAAATGTCAGGGCCGTAACTAGGTGTGTGCGGATGGTGCTTCGCACACAGCGCACTTGCGGTGTGGGCGCACCATCCGCAGGCAGCCACAGTGGTGAGCATAGTGAGGGGTGTCCCCTGAGTAAGCGCACCCACCCCTCTAGTTACTTTCCCTCTCTCTGAGCTGACCCTTTCTGTTGTGGGTGAAGGGGGCTCCCGTGTGCAAGAGCCTGCGGCAGGTACAGCTCTTACCTCCTGCAAGATCCCCACACAGCAGTGGTTTCCGCCCACGGCCATGTCTGTCCATCTCTGCTCTGTCTGCCGGGAGAGCCGGATGGCGCTGCGGCAGAGTCAGGCGCTCTGTGTGTCATCCCGCTCTCTCTTCCCATACACATGGCGATGCCTGCAGTTGTCATGCCACTGCTGCGCTGGCTGCTATGCCGGGTGCCGGGGAGGCAGGTTAGGCCTCTGTGCGTTGGCACATACAGAGTGAATCACATGCGGGGAGAGGACGAGGAGCCGGCAGAGAAGCCTGGCGCGGATATAGGACGAGGTGAGCAGTCTCCTACTCTTCCCGTGACCTACACACCTCTCCTGGCTCTCATGTCACCCCTGCCCTGCGCACCCCTCCCCCTCAGGTGACAGTGACCTCTGCCCTGGGTACCTCTCCCCCTCAGGTGTCAGTGACCTCTGCCCTAGCCACCCCTCCCCCTCAGGTGTCAGTGACCTCTGCCCTAGCCACCCCTCCCCCTCAGGTGTCAGTGACCTCTGCCCTGCGCACCCCTCCCCCTCAGGTGTCAGTGACCTCTGTCCTGTGCACCTCTCCCCCTCAGGTGTCAGTGACCTCTGCCCTGCGCACCTCTCCCCCTCATGTGTTAGTGAACTCTGCCCTGCGCACCCCTCCCCCTCAGGTGTCAGTGACCGCTGCCCTGTGCACCTCTCCCCCTTAGGTGTCAGTGACCTCTGCCCTGGCCACCCCTCCCCCTCAGGTGTCAGTGACCTCTGCCCTGCGCACCTCTCCCCCTTAGGTGTCAGTGACCTCTGCCCTGCACACCCCTCCCCCTCCGGTGTCCATGACCTCTGCCCTGCGCACCTCTCCCCCTTAGGTGTCAGTGACCTCTGCCCTGCACACCCATCCCCCTCCGGTGTCCGTGACCTCTGCCCTGCGCACCCCTCCCCCTCAGGTGTCAGTGACCTCTGCCCTTCGCACCTCTCCCCCTCAGGTGTCAGTGACCTCTGCCCTGTGCACCTCTCCCCCTCAGGTGTCAGTGACCTCTGCCCTGGCCACCTCTCCCCCTCAGGTGTCAGTGACCTCTGCCCTGCGCACCCCTCCCCCTCAAGTGTCAGTGACCTCTGTCCTGCGCACCTCTCCCCCTCAGGTGTTAGTGAACTCTGCCCTGAGCACCCCTCCCCCTCAGGTGTCAGTGACCTCTGCCCTGTGCACCTCTCCCCCTTAGGTGTCAGTGACCTCATCCAGTGACTCTGTTTGCCGAGAGAGCGAAGTTGTTGTTCCAACCTGCGCCTGGCGAGGTGTTTTCTCACTAGCAGGAGGAGGCTGGAGGTAAGGGTCAACTGTGGGAGGGTGTGGCCAGTGTTGTAGTGGGACAGAGAGGTGCAGTTGTGATCTTCGAAGTAGGAGGAGACGCTGCTCCTATGTATGTGCTGCGGGAGAGAGGAAGTCAGGAAAGTGTGGTGAGGTTGCTGTGTATTGGAGAGGGTTGGAGGAGCTCTGGACGCTAATACGTATTGGGAGTGTGTCTGCGCTGCTTATGAGTATTGGGGAGGGAAAAGAGGGGATTCTATTTATATACAGTGTGTGTATATATATATATATATATATATATATATTGCCGTAATGTGTAAAAGGGAGCTCTACCTGCCGTAATGTGTAATTGGAAAATCTACCTGCCGTACTGTGTAAAAGGGGACTCTACCTGGCGTAATGTGTGACAGGGGCTCTACTTGGCGTAATGTGTATAAGTGGTGCTACTGTGATGCGTAATTTAAAAAATGGGGACTACTGCGCAAAGTAATATGAATTGGTATTTTTTGTGACCAAGCCCCTTCTCCATGAATCCACACCCCTATATTTGTTTATTTGTTGTGCTCCTATGGCGTGCAGTGGCCCTATTTTAATTATGATGGGGGGTGGGACGCCGATGCCGTTTCTTGCACACAGCGCTAAAATGCCTAGTTACGGCACTGGTAAATGTATCAAGCGGTGAAGAGAGTAGAGAAGTGGAGCAGTGGAGAAGTTGTCCATAGCAACCAATCAGCTTTGATGTCACTTTTATCAACTGCATTCTAAAGTGATAGATAGATGCTGATTGGTTGCTTGCTTTCTATGCAACGCTCTATGTCACCATTCTTTTTACTGATTGATACATCAACCCCTTAGTATGTAAATATATCTCTGAGTTAAAGTACCACTAAATAAATATAAAACACAAGTTCCTTAAGGCATGATATTGACTGGTGTACTGATGACTCCATACCTACCTATGGTATTGTATATGTATTTTCTATGTTGATTTAAAAAAATTAATCTATCACCCATAGTTTTAAAGTTAGAACGTCCTTAAGAATATAGATTACGATACATAACCCATTTATAGAGCATTTAGGTTTTTATTTCTTTAGTAAAATTTCATTGTTTTCTATAATTGTTCTGGCACTTTGGAAATGATGGGGGTGATTTTATTGTTTATTGCCCCTTATCTCCCGTCTAAAGTAATGGGAGTATGGGGGGGGGAGGCATATTAAAAAAAAATGTATAGTGAAAATTGTGCCCAGACAGGCCAGGTTTAGACACATAAAACAGCTACATAAAAGCGACCAAAGTGCAAGGCGCGCATTTAAGTCACTTTTTTCACATTTTGTTTTGATTGTCCGTATCGTTCATGCAACGCAAGACAAGGTAGGCCTGGTCCCAGTGTTCTCACGATGAAGGTAAGACCACTGGGTAATCGGTAATGATGTCATTATGTCATCCTCCTTTTCATCCCCTTAGGGGAGATTTATTAAAATTCTAATTACAATTCCGACCTGAAGAATACCTATGTTAAATTTTAGCTTTCTAACATATAGGAAAGTAAAATAATTAGTGATGAGTCAGTCAGTGAGTGGGTGCGGGCTTCTGCATTTATATATATATCTAGACTGCAGCACCATTGGACTCCGGAGGGTAAGTATTACAATTAATGAGTGCAGGGTGTGGGGTGTGGGCTCTCCTGGCCCTCTGGGGGCCCGTGTGCACTGTGCCCATTATAAATATGCCTGTGCCCATCAACCCTACAATGCCATCCATGGCATCAAGGCTGGATTAAGGGCCTCATGGGTGAAAATGTTCAAGGGCCTATTATGAGAAGTGGAGGAGGTGAGGCTAATGCCATGTAGGCATGTAAACCTCGTACACTATGAGCTCCAATGTCTCCCTAAATATATAAATGTACAAAAATTATATAATGTTGTGTGGAAAATAGAAATGCAATTTTAATACTTTTGATTTATGACCGACCATGTGGCCAGCTCTGGCCGGTCATGATCATGCTGTCATGATGATGGGCCTATTTATATGTGGAAGCCTGGAGCTGGAGCTCCTTCCACTTCATTGTTAATTTGGCCCTGACAGGCATACTAAATCTGACTATAAGACACAACAGCTGGACCTACTTATCACACAAGTGCGACAAACAACTGCACAGAACAAAATTTCCAACAGGTGCTCTCGCAGCATGAGTAGACAAACAACTGAACTGGTGCAAATTAAAAACACACTGGAGCAAATAAGGGATTCAAATATCCGATTCCATGACACCCAGTTACTCATGATGGAAGTCAATAATCGCTTTCAACTTTCTATGGCTACCACTGGACTCACAAACAATTGCCATGCAAACCATACAAAGTTTAGGCTCACACATTTTGACACACTTACATGAAGGAAATGTCAGCACATCAGCAGGCACCAGCCCCAAACAGCCCACCATTGTCAAGTTTGGTTATGAATCAATGGATCAACCTGGATAAGGTTAACATTCAGTAACCAGATATCTCCTATCCCTTACCACCCCTCCCCATCGGTCTCACCAACTCTGACATCTTTCTCCCATGTATCTGGTGAGGAAGTCATGGCCCTCATCTGTTACTCCCCCCTACCACCTCCCCACTTGACCCTATCCCGTCCTGCCTCTTCAGCTCCCTCTCTTCTTCTGCCTGTTCCCATCTTGCCCACCTTCTCAATCTCTCCCTCTCATCAGGCACTGTCCCCTCTGCCTTCAAGCATACACTCGTCTCTCCTCTCTCCTATTCTTAAAAAAACCTACCCTTGATCCAAACACTTTCTCCAATTACCTACCCATCTCACTCCTCCCTTTTGCCTCCAAACTCCTTGAGCGTATTGTCTATAACCGCCTTACTTCCTTTCCTTACACTCACTGCTTGACCCATTCCAGTCTGGCTTCCGTCCTCTCCACTCCACTGAAACTGCCCTCACAAAAGTCTGCAATGACCTCCATGCTGCCAGGTCTAAGGACCACTACTCTCTGCTTATTCTTCTTGACCTCTCTGAGGCTTTTGACAATGTGGACCACCCTCTCCATCTGCAAATCCTTCACTCCAGTGGTCTGCATGATACTGCCCTCTCTTGGCTGTATTCCAACCTCTCTGACTGTTCATTCTCTGTGTCCTCTCATTACTCCAACTCCCCCCCCACTTCCACTAACTGTAGGTGTCCCCCAAGGTTCTGTTCTTGGTCTTCTCCTTTTCTCTCTCTATATGTCCTCTTTAGGTGAACTCATTAGTTCTTTTGACTTCCAGTATCATCTCTATGCTGACTTCCAATATCATCTGTATGCTGATGTCCTACCCGGACCTCTCCCCCGCCCTCCTCACTAGTATCTCCAACTGTCTCTCTATTGTCTCATCTTAGATGTCCCAGCGCTTTCTTAAACTTAACATGTCTAAGACTGAGCCAATTAACTTCCCACCCTCCCACACAACCTCACCTCCCTTCCCTTTCAGAATCCAATTCAAGCTTTTCACACTCGCCTACAAAGCTCTCACCCACTCCATCTCCCATTTAAATCTCTGACCTTATCTCCCTTTACACTCCCACCTCTCCGTTTTGCTCTGCTAATGCATGCCAACTCTCCTGCCTACTGAGTACTTCCTCCCACTCTTACCTCCAAAAATTTTCACGTGCTGCTCCCTTTCTCTGGAATTCTCTACATATCCTCCCTCAGAATCTCCACCTCTCTACAAAACTTCATACGGGTTCTCAAGAACCACTTCTTCACCAAACCCAGCCAAATCTCATCCTAACCCGCTGTACCACGCTCGGTCTACCCCATCTGTGTCAATCCTGTCTGTATGCCCCTTCCCTTTAGAATGTAAGCTGTCACTAGGAAGGCCCTCTTCCCTCCTGTACTTATCCTTTTATTACTTTAATAATCTTCAACTGCACCAAATCCCGCTGTTTTCTGCCACCTGATACTTATTTCAGTGCCATCTGCTGATATAGCTATGTTTATTTATCCTGTACTTGTCCTATATTGTCTTCAACTGTAAGTCGCTGCTTTCCTGTATTGATTATTTGTTTATGTAATCTGTAATTGGGTGCTGCAGAACCCTTGTGGTGTCATATAAATAAAGGATAATAATAATAGGTCGACCTCTATTGTTCGGCATGGACAAGGTCAACATATGAAAAATGTTGACACCAGTTGTAAAAGTGGTCCTTTATTCACGGTATGAATAAAGGGATTGCAAAATAGGGGCATGGTCTCAAAAAGAAAGGGGCGTGGTCACCCGATAGTATCCCCAATTCAAATTATGTTGTACGGTAGCACTATCTTATTAAAATTACACCACACATTAGTGCCCCTTATATACAAAGCCCACAGTAGTAGCACCT
This sequence comes from Pseudophryne corroboree, assembly GCF_028390025.1. NCBI lineage: Eukaryota > Metazoa > Chordata > Amphibia > Anura > Myobatrachidae > Pseudophryne > Pseudophryne corroboree. The sequence goes on from NC_086445.1 coordinate 190,458,761, forward strand.
CAAATACACTTAATGCCAACAGCAATAGAGCCCCAGGCAAAAATTCATTTTAATGTGCAAAAAGAAGCCAAGGAAAGATGGAAAAATCTCCAAAAGGCATCAAATTACAGATTAGACATTCTTATAACATGTCAAAAAAAGTTTGATTTTATTTCCATCATTTACACTATCAAAAGAACAGAAAACAAAAAATGGCGTCTGCAAAAGTTTGGGCACCCTGCAGAGTTAATACCTTGTACTGCCCCCTTTGGACAGCTGAGACCTGGCAGTGTCATGGATTGTTCTCAATCATCGTCTGGAAAGACCAGGTGATGTCAATCTCAAAGGTTTTAAAAGCCCAGACTCATCTGACCTTGTTCCAACAATCAGCACCATGGGTTTCTCTAAGCAGTTGTGTAGAACACTGAAACTGAGAATAGTTGATGCTCACAAAGCAGGAGAAGGCTATAAGAAGATAGCAAAGCATTATCAGATGCCCATATCCTCTGTTCGGAATGTAATTAAGAAATGGCAGTCATCAGGAACAGTGGAAGTTAAAGCAAGATCTGGAAGACCAAGAAAAATATCAGACAGAACAGATCGCAGGATTGTGAGAAAAGCAAGTCAAAATCCACGTTTGACTGCATGATCCCTCCAGGAAGATCTGGCAGACACTGGAGTTGTGGTACACTATTCCACTATAAAGAGATACTTGTACAAATATGGTCTTCATGGAAGAATCATTAGAAGAAAACCTTTTCTACGTCCTCACCACAAAAATCAGTGTTTGAAGTTTGCAAATGAACATATAGACAAGCCTGATACATTTTGGAATAAAGTTCTGTGGACCGATTAGGTTAAAATAGAACTTTTTGGCCGGAATGAGCAAAGGTACGTTTGGAGAAGGAAGGGCACAGAATTTAATTAAAAGAACCTCTGTCCAACTGTTAAGCATGGGGGTGGATCAATCATGCTTTGGGGTTGTATTGCAGCCAGTGGCACAGGGAACATTTCATGAGTAGAAGGAAAAATGGATTCAATAAGATTCCAGCAAATTTTGGATGCTAACTTGATGCCATCTGTGAAAAAGCTGAAGTTAAAGAGAGGGTGGCTTCTACAAATGGATAATGATCCTAAACACACCTCAAAATCCACGGTGGATTACATCAAGAGGCGTAAACTGAAGGTTTTCCATGGCCTTCAGAATCTCCTGACCTCAATATAATTGAAAATCTATGGATAGACCTTAAAAGAGCAGTGCGTCACAGACAGCCCAGGAATCTCAAAGAACTGGAAGACTTTTGTAAGGAAGAATGGGCGAAGATACCTCAAACAAGAATTGAAAGACTCTTGGCTGGCTACAAAAAGCGTTTACAAGCTGTGATACTTGCCAAAGGGGGCAGTACAAGGTATTAACTCTGCAGGGTGCCCAAACTTTTGCAGACGCCATTTTTTGTTTTCTGTTCTTTTGAAAGTGTAAATGATGGAAATAAAATCAAACTTTTTTTGACATGTTATAAGAATGTCTAATCTGTAATTTGATGCCTTTTGGAGATTTTTCCATCTTTCCTTGGCTTCTTTTTGCACATTAAAATGAATTTTTGCCTGGGGTGCCCAAACTTTCGATCCCCACTGTATACACAGCCCCTGAATATACACATACCACCCAAATAAACATATATACATGCCCCTGTAAATACACATACCCCAATACACTGATTAAATACATGCCTCCTATACTGTACATACAAATTAAGTACCCACCCCGGGTACTCCAGCATACACACACACACACACACACACACACACACACACACACACACACACCACCAGGTTACGCTGCACTGCTTCAGTACACACACACACTGGGTTGCACTGCACTTCTCCAGCACACACACAGGGTTACACTGAACTGCTCCAACACACACAAACAGGGTAACACTGAACTGCTCCAACACACATACACACAGGGTTACACTGCACTGCTCCAGCACACATACACACAGGGTTACACTGCACTGCTCCAACACACATACACACAGGGTTACACTGCACCACTCCAACACACATACACACAGGGTTACACTGCACCGCTCCAACACACATACACACAGGGTTACACTGCACTGCTCCAGCACACATACACAAGGTTACACTGCACCGCTCCAACACACATACACACAGGGTTACACTGCGCTCCTCCAGCACACATACACACAGGGTTACACTGCACTGCTCCAACACACACACACACACACGGTTGCACTGCACTGCTCCAGTACACACACAGGGTTACACTGCACTGCTCCAGCAGACACACACTGGGTAACACTGAACTGCGCCAGCACATACACACACACACACACACACACACACACAGGGTTACACTGCACTGCTCCAACACTCATACACACAGGGTGACACTGCACTGCTCCAACACACATACACAAAGGGTTACACTGCACTGCTTCAACACACACACACACGGTTACACTGCACTGCTCCAACACACACACACACACACACACACACACACACACACTCATGGTTACACTGCACTGCTCACACATGCTAGGTTAAAGTACAACACTGCACACACACATATTATACATTTATACCTGTCCGCCTCTCCCTACCTTTACACACTTCTAGTGATGATCAGTCAGGGCCCGGTCCTCTCCGTTTCTGAAGATGGCCGTCACACACACACAGCGCTGGCAGATGATTATGTGAGTGCGAAGTGGCGCCTCTGTGTTTCCGGGAAGCAGACTCTATGGAGCATCCTGGCGCAGCGGAGCGGGGAAGCGCGACTTCACCCCTGCGCCGTCCTACACTGCATGTTTCTGCTTACCGCCCGCGCCGGCACCCTCTTTCATTCCGCGCCCAGGTCGTGTGCCCCCCTGCCCCCCCCCCCCCCCCCTAGTTGCAGCTCTGGATATGCCCCCAGTAGTTATTCCCCCAGTAGATTTGCCCCCAGTAGTTATGTCCCCCTGTTAATGCCCCCAGTCAGTAGATATGACCTTAGTAATTATGCGCCCTGTAGTTATGCACCCAGTAGATATGCCCCCAGTCAGACATTATGCCCACAGTAGTTATGCCCCCGGTATTTGTGCCCCAGTAGATGTGAACCAGTAGTTGTGCCCCCAGCAGATGTGCCCCCAGCAGATATGCATCCAGCAGATGTGCCCCCAGCCATTGTACGACTAGCAGTGGCGGAACTAGCAAGTGGTGGGCCCAGGTGTGACAAAATGCTCTGCCCCCCCCCCTCATCCCATCCAAATCCACCACCTCACCCTTGGAGAGGATCTGGTGAGGGGGACCTGCTCAGGGCCAGGGAAATGGAAACCTAGCAACAATGCCGTCCCTAGACATTTTAGCGCTGTGTGCAAGAAACGGCATCAGAGTTCCCCCCCACTATGTAAAACAGGGGCAGTGCACGCCGTGGGCGCGCGCAAAAAATATAGGGGCATGACTTCATGGAGAAGGGGTGTGGCCACAAAATAATACCAATTCATATAACGGTGCACAGTAGTCTCCATTATTCAAATTACGCCGCACAGATTCCCCCTTTTAAACATTACGGCAGACAGAGTCCACCTTTTACACATTACGGCAGACAGAGTCCACCTTTTAAACATTACGGCAGACAGCGTGCCCTTTTTAGACATTACGGCAGACAGCGTCCCCTTTATTACACATTACGGCAGAGAGCGTCCCCTTTTTTACACATTACGGCAGAGAGCGTCCCCTTTTTACACATTACAGCAGAGAGCGTCCCCTTTTTACACATTGCGGCAGACAGCGTCCCCTTTATACACATTAAAACAGACAGACAGACAGACAGAATAGATTATACTTACTATCTCCGCTGGCAATCAGGCTCCACGGTGCAGCAGCTTCTGGCAGATGATGATCCCGGGCAGGGGAGAAGAAGGAGGAGGGAGGGGGAGGAGGGAGCCGCAGCAGCGCAATGTAATTGGTGGAGGCGCTGCTGCAGCTGTCCCTCTCCTTCCACATAGGCTGTCCTCCACCGCTGTGATGAGGGAATCGCATCCCAGCATTCACAGCGGTGGAGGACAGCCTATGTGGAAGGAGAGGGACAGCTGCAGCAGCGCCTCCACCAATTACAGTGCACTCAGGGGTGTAGCGAGGGTGGCTCCAGTGGAGCGCAAGCTCTGGGCGTTGGAAAAGTTAGAGGGCGCGTTGCCGCCTGCCCACCTCCTCCTCTGTCCGCTATACCACGAGCAGCTGTACAGGCAGCCGCACATCAAGAGGAGAAGCAGAGGGGGTACACACTCAGTGCACACTGTCCCTGTTTTAAACATGTGGGGTGCCCAAAGGAAACTTTCGCCCTGAGATACACAAGGTCTAGAACCGGCCCTGTCACCAATCTAGGATTTTTCAATATTTTTTCTTTTCAAATGTAACATGCACCTAATTCAGTACAGGGGAGGGGGCGCCGAAACATACCCTTGCTCCGGGCACCATGGTACCTAGCTATACATCTGAGTGCGATGCTGCGGCTCCCTCCTCCACCTCCCTCCTCCTCCTCCCCCCCCCTTCCCACAATACTCACACAAAAAAAAACACAATACCCACCAGCCCCGCTCGTGCTTCCGGACTGCTGCTGCCCTCCGCCTGGCCGCCCGATCTTCAGATCTATGAGAGAGACGTCATGACGTCTCTCCCATAGCGCTGCACGCTCACACTGCCCGAGCCGGAAGCCGGATCTCAGGAGTGAACTCCGGCATCCGGTGGCCACTGAGGGGAAGTAGCTGGGTGCCCACTGGTAACAAAATCTCAGCAGGCATCTGCCTTTTCCCTGGGTTAGATGAGCCCAATGAGGCGGAACTGCGTTCCGGCTCCAAATGGAAGTGACGGAACGCAGTTCCGCCCCATTCCGGCTCACTTTAACTTCTGGTTGACACAGTAAAAAGGTTGACACATTACAGGTCGACGCATGAAAAGGTCAACATGAGTTTTTACTGTTTTTTGATGTCAGTTTCTCTGTAATATGACCGGGAACCCCAATTAGTTCACTGTGTCCACTTGCAGGGCTCATTCACTCCTCTACCGCAGCACTTGGCACAGGTTGCTATTCCCAATCATAGTTCACGTGGATGGTAAAGTATGAAAAAGTTGGGAGCAACTAGAAAAAGGCAGTCATTTTTTGTTTAAAACAATTATTTTGGGACAAAAAAAATTATGTTCCAGGACATTGGGGGTAATTCCAAGTTGATCGCAGCAGGATTTTTGTTAGCAATTGGGCAAAACCATGTGCACTGCAGGGGAGGCAGATATAACATGTGCAGAGAGAGTTAGATTTGGGTGGGGTGTGTTCAATCTGCAATCTAATTTGCAGTGTAAAAATAAAGCAGTTAGTATTTACCCTGCACAGAAATAAAATAACCCACCCAAATCTAACTCTTTCTGCACATGTTATATCTGCCTCCCCTGCAGTGCACATGGTTTTGCCCAATTGCTATCAAAAATCCTGCTGCGATCATTGGAATTACCCCCATTGTTAGCATTCAATACACATGTATTTTGTGTACTTATTAAGGTTTTTGTTACATAGCAATTTGGATTTTAAAATGACAGTAATCAAAGTATTTAGTTGTTTGATAACTTTTGTCAACTTAAAAATACTTTCATTGACAATTCAACATTCAAATAAACACATAAAATTTGTATTTAATGTGGCATTTAATTTGCATTTAAACTCAGGCAAACACGAATCTTAGTAAATTTCCCCCTTAGGCTCCAGATTGAAAGGCTGGAAACTCCTCCATGAAAAATCGAAGGGGCTAATTCAGACCTGATCGCTGCTGTGCGTGTTCGCTGACGGCTGTCTTAGCCCTGCGATCGCCTCTGCCTGTTTGACAGGCAGAGGCAGTCGCTGGGCGGGAGGGGGCGGGCCGGTGGCGTTTGGCCGCTGTTTATTAGGGGGCATAGTCCGGGCAACGCAGGTGTACCTGGACCATTGTGGGGGCGGGCCATGGTGGCTGCGTGACGTCACACGCAGCAGCTGCAACCCGGGCAGCAATGAGTTGCTACCTGCTAGCACGCAGGAGCTGCGCTGGCTGGGAGCTACTCCTACAGTACAAAAGCATCACCGCTGTGCGATGCTTTTGTACTTGTACGACGGGGTAGGGCCTGACATGTGGGGCGGACTAGCCCTGTGCTGGGCGTCTCCCCGCATGTCAGGGAAGCTGATCGGAGATGTGCTAAATTTAGCACATCTACGATCAGGTCTGAATCAGCCCCATAGTATGTGTTTAAGGATTTCTTTTCCCTTGCAGATGGACTTGTTTTTTGCAATGATGTCAGTTCTGTTATGGAAGCATTTGGTCATGAGTACAAAATAGAGGTTTGGCGCTTATTTATCAATTCTTAGGACAGGATATATTTGAAATTGTATTAGTTAGAAAAGAAAGGAAACTTCTGGCCGAATCTAATTCTTATTATTTGCTATTTTTATAAACATGGTCAGTGGGGAGGTTTGGATGCATTGTGGCTTTTCAGGCAGAAGAGGGAGTTATAGGGGTAAATGTAATAACTGCGGACTGCAGGCATTGGCGGGTTCCTGGCGAGACTGCCCATTATTTTAAAGTAGCAATCATTTAATAGGCAAAGCCAGGTTGGTTTTGACTTTTAAATGAATGCTACTTTAAAACATCAAGCTGACTCACTGGGAGATCGCCGATGCCTGCAGTTTGCTGGCTTGTTACGTTTACCCCTTAGTATTAGAGCTTTTCCTTCTCTTATACCCCTTTCAGACCGCCTTAGGCAGGTCGCACACGGGAGCCTGACTCGGGAGCTCCCATTGTGCGACCCACCTCAGGTGTCCCGCTGCCGCAGTCTGCAACCCAGCATATTGCCGGGTTGGTGACGTCAGCGGTGACGCGGCGGGGGCGGTGCTTTGAGATCACATGATCTCCAAGGGTCGCCCATAAACAGAGCGTGAACGGGAAACCGGTCGCATCGACCCAGCTCCCGTTCACACCGCAGAGTGAGCCGGGTTCACCATGAGTTCAACCCTGCTTGTGACCAGCAGTGGCAGAACTCTGGGAGGCAACGGAGTCATCTGCCGCTGGGCTCCTGCTCTGAAGGGGGGCACCTCTCCTCCCATTCTGTGACACCACTGAATTAAGTTAATTGATAGCTGTCGCTGTCTTTTCAGTGGCCGACTTCCTCACTGGTCCCTGCACCTTACATATCACACTCTTTATTATACTGAATATACACATTTTACAAGTATCACACCCAGGATTAGAAACCACACCCTATTACACTGGAAGCAGACACTTTACTGATGAAGCTGTTTGCTCCTGTATAGGAAATATGAGAAGTTTAACTATACAAAGATACTTTTACACGTAACTTCATATAGTTAGAATTCTCATGCACACACACACACACACACACACATACATATATTTATCTTAATATAGGAAATAGGGGGGCACCAATATTTATCTTGCCTCCGGGCAACAGTGACGAACTTACGCCACTGGCGACCAGGGTTGAAATACCGGGTCGCTTGACCCGGTATTTCAACCCTTGCACCTTTCAGACCGCACCTGAACAAGGGTTATGCGCGCTTATGTGGTACTTAAACCTTCTTCTACTCCATACTCCCTTTTACAGCACCAAATCCCTCAGTTTTTGCCCCCCCCATATACTTATTTCAGTGTCGTCTCCTGATGCAGACATGTTTATAATATATACCCTGTACTTGTCCTATATTGTCTTGAATTGTGAGTCACTGTTTTCTTGTTCTGCTTACTTGTTTATGTACTCGTAATTGGGAGCTGTGGATCCATTGTGGCGCTACATAAAGGATAATAATAATAATTATTATAATAATAATTAATTAACTAAATAATGGGCCTAAATCAGCTTGGATCACTATTGAGACTGAAATTGTAATTTTCTCAAAACTGCTACTGCTAAAAATCGCATGTGAAGATCCGCCCAGAAACAGTAAAAGCGCTCACCAATGTGATCGCAACTCTGCGTATGCATTAGCAGAATTGTGATCCATACGCAGAAACCAAGTAACATAGACAGTTGCGGCTGGCCCATGCCTACTCAAAATAATGTATTTGCAGTCACTCCGGGCGCCATGTTTTGCATCGCAAGTGATCACAGCTGATGTCAGAAGCACGCCCTAAAAATGGCTATGACACATCTGCGTTTTCCCAACCACTCCGTACAAATGCCATGTTGCCTATCCCAAACGGTCACTTGCTGTCACTTGTGGTCGCATTTAACTGGGCCTGCGATTGCAGAGAGATCACACTTTGGTCTTCACGCACTCGCAATGCATTATCAGCGCATGCGCAGTCAGCCAATAATCACTCGATTTGTGTTTTTGGAATAAAGCAACCCTTGCTGACTGAGGTCCAATGTTTGATAAGTTTTAAAATACTACAAAGGAGACACAGAATAGTTTTGGGAATGATTGGCCCCAAAAAGTTCCAGGAGCCATCTTACAAAAAAGCAAAGAATCAATCAGAATACAACAATTTATGATATAAGATTTTCAATACTCATTATATTAAGTGTCATCAGTAAAGTATACTATCTTTCCCTGGCCATCCAGCACTAAATAATCAAAATAAGACGTCTATGAGCCCTCCTCCTAATCAGCTGGTGTAGCAAAATATGTTGTTTTACATCTATCGACATAAAACAGCAGCACTTAATGGTTTTTGGTAGAGTCGTTGAATTGCAGACATCTACTTAACCAATCTTTATAACTATCTTTATGGATGTATTCATAGTAAAAAGAAAGGTAATTATGACCAAATGTCAAGGCTTGTTGACCAAAATATATGTTTTTCTATCAGTGCCGTAACTAGGCATTTTAGCGCTGTGTGCAAGAAACGATATTGGCGCCCCCCCATGTAAGATAGGCGCAGTGCGCGCCGTAGGTGCACCAAAAATATATAGGGGCGTGGCTTTATGGGGAAGGAGTGTGGCCACAAAATAATAGCAATTCATACTACGGTGCACAGTAGTCTCCATTATTCAAATTACGCTGCACAGTAGCGCCACTACACCAGGTAGAGCCCCTTTTATACATTACAGCAGACAGCTTCCCCTTTTTACACATTACGGCAGACAGCGTCCCCCTTTTTACACATTATGGCAGACAGCTTCCCCCTTTTTACACATTACGGCAGAGAGCGTCCCCCTTTTTACACATTGCGGCAGATGGTGTGAGAGAGAGAGAGAGAGACTTACCATCTCCCCGCTGACAGGCTCCTCGTGCAGCTCCCTCGGTGCAGGCAGGTGAGAAGGAGGGAGGGGGACTGGAGCCGCAGCAGCGATATGTCATTGGTAGTAAGCGCCGCTGCAGCAGTCCCCTCTTCTTCCGTATTGGCTGCCTGGCGCTGCTGTGGATGCTGGGATGAAGGAACCACATCCCAGCATCCACAGCAGCGCCGGGCAGCCAATACGGAAGGAGAGGGGGCTGCTGCAGCGGCGCTTACTGCCAATGAAATAGCGCTGCTGCGGCTCCAGTCCCCCTCCCTCTCCGCTGCCCGGCGCGGCTCTCTTCTCCCTCCACAGCGCGGCGGCGCACAGCACAGAACAGGCGGCATGTAATGAGTCAATTTGACTCATTACATGCCGCTGGCCGTGCGCCCTCAGGGCAACTGCGCTGTGTGCCAAGCCCACTTGGCACACACGTAGTTACGGGCCTGTTTTCTATTGCAGATCATAGATACAAAAGACAGGAACTTATGCATAAGGCAATGAAAAGGTTGTAAGTGTAGACTTTCCCATAAGGATTGAACTTTTGAAAAAAAAAATCTCTCAGTAAGTGATAAACAAAGTGAAAGAACCATCTCCTTATCTTTATTCCTGTTTTGTTTGTTCCTTTCTTAGCTCCAAGTGATAGCAACTCTGGCAGTTGATAGGCTCAGACTGGTCTAAAGCTCTGCACATAAGAAGGACAGATTCTGAATTGCACGTATTTCCATCTACATGACAATATCTTTTTGGTTTGCTATTTGAGCAAGTATGAGGCATCCAAGCCTACATATGCAAATTAGAGCATATCAGTCATATCTCCACTTGCTACTGAGTGAGTGTAATTGGGCAGCAGTGGGGTGTTTGACAATATTGCGGATGATCACAGGTGAGCATATACGGAAATCCATCAGGTCTACCGCCTCTAGCATAGCGCAGGAAGTGCAAATGAAGGATGATGGAAATGACTGGCTGTCCCAAATCATCTGGGGTGGAATTTTTGCTCTGGGGTGGAATTCATACTGTAGATGAAATGGAAATTGTACAGCTTTAGCTTAAAAGGATTAGATCACTACTAAGCTATGAGACATATCCTACATCACACACAGAGACCCTTTTTATTAAAAGTGGGCCTAATTCAGATCTGATCGCAGAAGCAAATTTGTTAGCTAATGGGCAAAACCATGGGGGTCATTCCGAGTTGATCGCTAGCTGCATTTGTTCGCAGCGCAGCGATCAGGCTAAAAAAACTGCAGTTCTGCGCATGCGTATGCGGCGCAATGCGCACGCGCAACGTATGGGCACAACGACTGATGCAGTTTTGCACAGGGTCTAGCGATGCATTTCGGTCGCACTGGTGATTGACATGAAGTGGGCGTTTCTGGGTGGCAACTGACTGTTTTCGGGGAGTGTTAGGAAAAACGCAGGCGTGCCAGGGAAAATGCAGGCGTGGCTGGGCGAAAGCTGGGCGGGTGTGTGACGTCAAATCCGGAACTGAATAGTCTGAAGTGATCGCAAGCGCTGAGTAGGTTTTGAGCTACTCTGTAACTACACAAACATTTTTTGCAGGCGCTCTGTGAAACAACCGTTCACACTTCTGCTAAGCTAAATTACACTCCCAGTGGGCGGCGGCATAGCGTTTGCACGGCTGCTAAAAACTGCTAGCGAGCGATCAACTCGGAATGACCCCCCATGTGCACTGCAGGGGAGGCAGATATAACATGTGCAGAGAGAGTTAGACTTGGGTGGGGTGTGTTCAAACTGAAATCTAAATTGCAGTGTAAAAATAAAGCAGCCAGTATTTACCCTACACAGAAACAATATACCCCACCCAAATCTAACTCTGTGTGTACGTTATATCTGCCCCACCTGTAGTGCAACATAGTTTTGCCCATTAGTTCACAAATTTGCTGCTGCGATCAGATCTGAATTAGACCCAATTAGGCCTGAATTGCTTAGATTTTAAGTATGGATCTCTCGTGTGTATGTCCCACAGCGATAGCAATGCGCGGCCCTAGTGACAGCGATGCAAGTACATCGCTGTCACCGGCACCCTACACACAGAGAGATCCGTGCTTAATTTCTAAACAATCTAGTCAGATTGCTTAGAATTTAAGCACAAATCTCTCCGTATAAGGGCAGGACACACGGGGAGAGATGTGTGCTGAGTGGTCTGTGACAGATTGCTCAGCACTCATCTCTCCCCGTATGTACTGCCCTTATATGGGGGTACACATGGAGAGATCCTTGCTTAAATTCTAAGAAATCTGACTCGATTGCTTAGATATTAAGCACCGATCTCTCTGTGTGTAGGGTGCCGGCGACAGAGATGCGCAGTCCCACGTGTCACTATCGCCGGCTCTAGATTTAAATCTAGTGAGATCGCTCATTTCCCCGCTCCCTCCCTCGCTCAGCACACATCGTGTTGAGTGCTGAGGAGAGATGTGTGCTGTGCGGTCTGTGCTAGATCACTCAGCACACATCTCCCCCGTGTGTACGGGACTTAAGCAATCTCCCGGCTCTACCACCGCGATATGGGTATATTTACCAAACTGGGGTTTGTCAAAGTCACTGATCATCGGCAGCTTTAACTGATGGACATAAACTGCTAAACAAGGCTTGTTTAGCATTTATTTCTATTGCCATTTAAAATCCATCATCCAAAGCTACCAATCATTTGTGACTTTGACAAACTGCAGTAAATCTACCCATGGTCTTTCCCACCATGAAACTTGAATCACATGAAACATTGGAGCATGTCTGCTCGACTACAAATATCGAGATACGTATGTTACAACAACTGGTAGTTATATTTTATTTTCATTTGGAAGTCTCTAACATTTTTTGGTTCAAAGTTCAAAGTTTAGTTTATTGTTATCAGCCAAAACAAATTGACAGACAAAATTACAATAGTACATAGCACTAGAGATGAGCGGGTTCGGTTTCTCTGAATCCGAACCCGCCAGAACTTCATGTTTTTTTTCACGGGTCCGAGCGACTCGGATCTTCCCGCCTTGCTCGGTTAACCCGAGCGCGCCCGAACGTCATCATGACGCTGTCGGATTCTCGCGAGGCTCGGATTCTATCGCGAGACTCGGATTCTATATAAGGAGCCGCGCGTCGCCGCCATTTTCACACGTGCATTGAGATTGATAGGGAGAGGACGTGGCTGGCGTCCTCTCCGTTTAGACACTTGATTTACTAATTTTGGGGAGCATTAGGAGTACTCAGTAGTGTACAGTGCAGAGTTTTGCTGATAGTGACCAGTGACCACCACTTTTATTTATAATCCGTTCTCTGCCTGAAAAAAGCGATACACAGCACACAGTGACTCAGTCACATACCATATCTGTGTGCACTGCTCAGGCTCAGGCCAGTGTGCTGCATCATCTATTATCTATATATAATATTATATATCTGTCTGACTGCTCAGCTCACACAGCTTATAATTGTGGGGGAGACTGGGGAGCACTACTGCAGTGCCAGTTATAGGTTATAGCAGGAGCCAGGAGTACATAATATATTATATAGTGAGTGACCACCAGACACACAGTGCAGTTTATTTAATATATCCGTTCTCTGCCTGAAAAAAGCGATACACACAGTGACTCAGTCAGTCACATACCATATCTGTGTGCACTGCTCAGGCTCAGGCCAGTGTGCTGCATCATCTATATATATTATATATCTGTCTGACTGCTCAGCTCACACAGCTTATAATTGTGGGGGAGACTGGGGAGCACTACTGCAGTGCCAGTTATAGGTTATAGCAGGAGCCAGGAGTACATAATATTATATTAAAATTAAACAGTGCACACTTTTGCTGCAGGAGTGCCACTGCCAGTGTGACTAGTGACCAGTGACCTGACCACCAGTATATAATATTAGTAGTATACTATCTCTTTATCAACCAGTCTATATTAGCAGCAGACACAGTACAGTGCGGTAGTTCACGGCTGTGGCTACCTCTGTGTCGGCACTCGGCAGCCAGTCCATAATTGTATATACCACCTAACCGTGGTTTTTTTTTCTTTCTTTATACATACATACTAGTTACGAGTATACTATCTCTTTATCAACCAGTCTATATATTAGCAGCAGACACAGTACAGTGCGGTAGTTCACGGCTGTGGCTACCTCTGTGTCGGCACTCGGCAGCCCGTCCATAATTGTATATACCACCTAACCGTGGTTTTTTTTTCTTTCTTTATACATACATACTAGTTACGAGTATACTATCTCTTTATCAACCAGTCTATATTAGCAGCAGACACAGTACAGTGCGGTAGTTCACGGCTGTGGCTACCTCTGTGTCGGCACTCGGCAGCCCGTCCATAATTGTATATACCACCTAACCGTGGTTTTTTTTTTCTTTCTTTATAGTCATACTAGTTACGAGTATACTATTTCTTTATCAACCAGTCTATATTAGCAGCAGACACAGTACAGTGCGGTAGTTCATGGCTGTGGCTACCTCTGTGTCGGCACTCGGCAGCCCGTCCATAATTGTATATACCACCTAACCGTGGTTTTTTTTTCTTTCTTTATACATACATACATACTAGTTACGAGTATACTATCTCTTTATCAACCAGTCTATATATTAGCAGCAGACACAGTACAGTGCGGTAGTTCACGGCTGTGGCTACCTCTGTGTCGGCACTCGGCAGCCCGTCCATAATTGTATATACCACCTAACCGTGGTTTTTTTTTCTTTCTTTATACATACATACTAGTTACGAGTATACTATCTCTTTATCAACCAGTCTATATATTAGCAGCAGACACAGTACAGTGCGGTAGTTCACGGCTGTGGCTACCTCTGTGTCGGCACTCGGCAGCCCGTCCATAATTGTATATACCACCTAACCGTGGTTTTTTTTTCTTTCTTTATACATACATACTAGTTACGAGTATACTATCTCTTTATCAACCAGTCTATATATTAGCAGCAGACACAGTACAGTGCGGTAGTTCACGGCTGTGGCTACCTCTGTGTCGGCACTCGGCAGCCCGTCCATAATTGTATATACCACCTAACCGTGGTTTTTTTTTCTTTCTTTATACATACATACTAGTTACGAGTATACTATCTCTTTATCAACCAGTCTATATATTAGCAGCAGACACAGTACAGTGCGGTAGTTCACGGCTGTGGCTACCTCTGTGTCGGCACTCGGCAGCCCGTCCATAATTGTATATACCACCTAACCGTGGTTTTTTTTTCTTTCTTTCTTTATACATACATACTAGTTACGAGTATACTATCTCTTTATCAACCAGTCTATATATTAGCAGCAGACACAGTACAGTGCGGTAGTTCACGGCTGTGGCTACCTCTGTGTCGGCACTCGGCAGCCCGTCCATAATTGTATATACCACCTAACCGTGGTTTTTTTTTCTTTCTTTATACATACATACTAGTTACGAGTATACTATCTCTTTATCAACCAGTCTATATATTAGCAGCAGACACAGTACAGTGCGGTAGTTCACGGCTGTGGCTACCTCTGTGTCGGCACTCGGCAGCCCGTCCAGAATTGTATACTAGTATCCAATCCATCCATCTCCATTGTTTACCTGAGGTGCCTTTTAGTTGTGCCTATTAAAATATGGAGAACAAAAATGTTGAGGTTCCAAAATTAGGGAAAGATCAAGATCCACTTCCACCTCGTGCTGAAGCTGCTGCCACTAGTCATGGCCGAGACGATGAAATGCCAGCAACGTCGTCTGCCAAGGCCGATGCCCAATGGCATAGTACAGAGCATGTCAAAACCAAAACACCAAATATCAGTAAAAAAAGGACTCCAAAACCTAAAATAAAATTGTCGGAGGAGAAGCGTAAACTTGCCAATATGCCATTTACCACACGGAGTGGCAAGGAACGGCTGAGGCCCTGGCCTATGTTCATGGCTAGTGGTTCAGCTTCACATGAGGAAGGAAGCACTCAGCCTCTCGCTAGAAAACTGAAAAGACTCAAGCTGGCAAAAGCACCGCAAAGAACTGTGCGTTCTTTGAAATCCCAAATCCACAAGGAGAGTCCAATTGTGTCGGTTGCGATGCCTGACCTTCCCAACACTGGACGTGAAGAGCATGCGCCTTCCACCATTTGCACGCCCCCTGCAAGTGCTGGAAGGAGCACCCGCAGTCCAGTTCCTGATAGTCAGATTGAAGATGTCAGTGTTGAAGTACACCAGGATGAGGAGGATATGGGTGTTGCTGGCGCTGGGGAGGAAATTGACCAGGAGGATTCTGATGGTGAGGTGGTTTGTTTAAGTCAGGCACCCGGGGAGACACCTGTTGTCCGTGGGAGGAATATGGCCGTTGACATGCCAGGTGAAAATACCAAAAAAATCAGCTCTTCGGTGTGGAGGTATTTCACCAGAAATGCGGACAACAGGTGTCAAGCCGTGTGTTCCCTTTGTCAAGCTGTAATAAGTAGGGGTAAGGACGTTAACCACCTCGGAACATCCTCCCTTATACGTCACCTGCAGCGCATTCATAATAAGTCAGTGACAAGTTCAAAAACTTTGGGTGACAGCGGAAGCAGTCCACTGACCAGTAAATCCCTTCCTCTTGTAACCAAGCTCACGCAAACCACCCCACCAACTCCCTCAGTGTCAATTTCCTCCTTCCCCAGGAATGCCAATAGTCCTGCAGGCCATGTCACTGGCAAGTCTGACGAGTCCTCTCCTGCCTGGGATTCCTCCGATGCATCCTTGCGTGTAACGCCTACTGCTGCTGGCGCTGCTGTTGTTGCCGCTGGGAGTCGATGGTCATCCCAGAGGGGAAGTCGTAAGCCCACTTGTACTACTTCCAGTAAGCAATTGACTGTTCAACAGTCCTTTGCGAGGAAGATGAAATATCACAGCAGTCATCCTACTGCAAAGCGGATAACTGAGTCCTTGACAACTATGTTGGTGTTAGACGTGCGTCCGGTATCCGCCGTTAGTTCACAGGGAACTAGACAATTTATTGAGGCAGTGTGCCCCCGTTACCAAATACCATCTAGGTTCCACTTCTCTAGGCAGGCGATACCGAGAATGTACACGGACGTCAGAAAAAGACTCACCAGTCTCCTAAAAAATGCAGTTGTACCCAATGTCCACTTAACCACGGACATGTGGACAAGTGGAGCAGGGCAGGGTCAGGACTATATGACTGTGACAGCCCACTGGGTAGATGTATGGACTCCCGCCGCAAGAACAGCAGCGGCGGCACCAGTAGCAGCATCTCGCAAACGCCAACTCTTTCCTAGGCAGGCTACGCTTTGTATCACCGCTTTCCAGAATACGCACACAGCTGAAAACCTCTTACGGCAACTGAGGAAGATCATCGCGGAATGGCTTACCCCAATTGGACTCTCCTGTGGATTTGTGGCATCGGACAACGCCAGCAATATTGTGTGTGCATTAAATATGGGCAAATTCCAGCACGTCCCATGTTTTGCACATACCTTGAATTTGGTGGTGCAGAATTTTTTAAAAAACGACAGGGGCGTGCAAGAGATGCTGTCGGTGGCCAGAAAAATTGCGGGACACTTTCGGCGTACAGGCACCACGTACAGAAGACTGGAGCACCACCAAAAACTACTGAACCTGCCCTGCCATCATCTGAAGCAAGAAGTGGTAACGAGGTGGAATTCAACCCTCTATATGCTTCAGAGGTTGGAGGAGCAGCAAAAGGCCATTCAAGCCTATACAATTGAGCACGATATAGGAGATGGAATGCACCTGTCTCAAGTGCAGTGGAGAATGATTTCAACGTTGTGCAAGGTTCTGATGCCCTTTGAACTTGCCACACGTGAAGTCAGTTCAGACACTGCCAGCCTGAGTCAGGTCATTCCCCTCATCAGGCTTTTGCAGAAGAAGCTGGAGGCATTGAAGAAGGAGCTAAAAGGGAGCGATTCCGCTAGGCATGTGGGACTTGTGGATGCAGCCCTTAATTCGCTTAACAAGGATTCACGGGTGGTCAATCTGTTGAAATCAGAGCACTACATTTTGGCCACCGTGCTCGATCCTAGATTTAAAGCCTACCTTGGATCTCTCTTTCCGGCAGACACAGGTCTGCTGGGGTTGAAAGACCTGCTGGTGACAAAATTGTCAAGTCAAGCGGAACGCGACCTGTCAACATCTCCTCCTTCACATTCTCCCGCAACTGGGGGTGCGAGGAAAAGGCTCAGAATTCCGAGCCCACCCGCTGGCGGTGATGCAGGGCAGTCTGGAGCGACTGCTGATGCTGACATCTGGTCCGGACTGAAGGACCTGACAACGATTACGGACATGTCGTCTACTGTCACTGCATATGATTCTCTCAACATTGATAGAATGGTGGAGGATTATATGAGTGACCGCATCCAAGTAGGCACGTCACACAGTCCGTACTTATACTGGCAGGAAAAAGAGGCAATTTGGAGGCCCTTGCACAAACTGGCTTTATTCTACCTAAGTTGCCCTCCCACAAGTGTGTACTCCGAAAGAGTGTTTAGTGCCGCCGCTCACCTTGTCAGCAATCGGCGTACGAGGTTACATCCAGAAAATGTGGAGAAGATGATGTTCATTAAAATGAATTATAATCAATTCCTCCGCGGAGACATTGACCAGCAGCAATTGCCTCCACAAAGTACACAGGGAGCTGAGATGGTGGATTCCAGTGGGGACGAATTGATAATCTGTGAGGAGGGGGATGTACACGGTGATATATCGGAGGGTGAAGATGAGGTGGACATCTTGCCTCTGTAGAGCCAGTTTGTGCAAGGAGAGATTAATTGCTTCTTTTTTGGGGGGGGTCCAAACCAACCCGTCATATCAGTCACAGTCGTGTGGCAGACCCTGTCACTGAAATGATGGGTTGGTTAAAGTGTGCATGTCCTGTTTTGTTTATACAACATAAGGGTGGGTGGGAGGGCCCAAGGACAATTCCATCTTGCACCTCTTTTTTCTTTTCTTTTTCTTTGCATCATGTGCTGATTGGGGAGGGTTTTTTTGGAAGGGACATCCTGCGTGACACTGCAGTGCCACTCCAAGATGGGCCCGGTGTTTGTGTCGGCCACTAGGGTCGCTAATCTTACTCACACAGTCAGCTACCTCATTGCGCCTCTTTTTTTCTTTGCGTCATGTGCTGTTTGGGGAGGGTTTTTTGGAAGGGACATCCTGCGTGACACTGCAGTGCCACTCCTAGATGGGCCCGGTGTTTGTGTCGGCCACTAGGGTCGCTAATCTTACTCACACAGCTACCTCATTGCGCCTCTTTTTTTCTTTGCGTCATGTGCTGTTTGGGGAGGGTTTTTTGGAAGGGACATCCTGCGTGACACTGCAGTGCCACTCCTAGATGGGCCCGGTGTTTGTGTCGGCCACTAGGGTCGCTAATCTTACTCACACAGCTACCTCATTGCGCCTCTTTTTTTCTTTGCGTCATGTGCTGTTTGGGGAGGGTTTTTTGGAAGGGACATCCTGCGTGACACTGCAGTGCCACTCCTAGATGGGCCCGGTGTTTGTGTCGGCCACTAGGGTCGCTAATCTTACTCACACAGCTACCTCATTGCGCCTCTTTTTTTCTTTGCGTCATGTGCTGTTTGGGGAGGGTTTTTTGGAAGGGCCATCCTGCGTGACACTGCAGTGCCACTCCTAGATGGGCCCGGTGTTTGTGTCGGCCACTAGGGTCGCTAATCTTACTCACACAGCTACCTCATTGCGCCTCTTTTTTTCTTTGCGTCATGTGCTGTTTGGGGAGGGTTTTTTGGAAGGGCCATCCTGCGTGACACTGCAGTGCCACTCCTAGATGGGCCCGGTGTTTGTGTCGGCCACTAGGGTCGCTAATCTTACTCACACAGCTACCTCGTTGCGCCTCTTTTTTTCTTTGCGTCATGTGCTGTTTGGGGAGGGTTTTTTGGAAGGGCCATCCTGCGTGACACTGCAGTGCCACTCCTAGATGGGCCCGGTGTTTGTGTCGGCCACTAGGGTCGCTAATCTTACTCACACAGCTACCTCATTGCGCCTCTTTTTTTCTTTGCGTCATGTGCTGTTTGGGGAGGGTTTTTTGGAAGGGACATCCTGCGTGACACTGCAGTGCCACTCCTAGATGGGCCCGGTGTTTGTGTCGGCCACTAGGGTCGCTTATCTTACTCACACAGCGACCTCGGTGCAAATTTTAGGACTAAAAATAATATTGTGAGGTGTGAGGTATTCAGAATAGACTGAAAATGAGTGTAAATTATGGTTTTTGAGGTTAATAATACTTTGGGATCAAAATGACCCCCAAATTCTATGATTTAAGCTGTTTTTTAGTGTTTTTTGAAAAAAACACCCGAATCCAAAACACACCCGAATCCGACAAAAAAAATTCGGTGAGGTTTTGCCAAAACGCGTTCGAACCCAAAACACGGCCGCGGAACCGAACCCAAAACCAAAACACAAAACCCGAAAAATTTCAGGCGCTCATCTCTACATAGCACCCAACAGCAGGCGACACAATCATAACATGCATAAAAACACATAAAAAATAATACCCTCACACATTTAACATCCAAACTGCAGATGGAATAAAACTTTTTCTAAAGAGACTATTGCGTGCCAGCAAAGTTCGAAACCTCTTTTGGGATGGAAGTTTGACAAAAAACTAGACACTTTTCGTGTTTTGCTTTTGGTTTTGGATCTGGATGATTAAAAAACAACAACATAAAAACAGCTAAAATCACAGAATGTGGGGGTAATTTTGATCCTATGGTATTATTAACCTCAATAACATTCATTTCCACTAATTTCCAGTCTATTCTGGAAATGAGTGGAAACTAGGATTTTTGGCACCTGGGGCAAGGCAGTAATTACGCCCCCCATGCGCACACACACTTTGGAACCCTGTCAAAAACACAGTAATAAACAGTTGACAAAGTGACAACCAGCACCATCAGGGTGCATCCAGCACACCTTCCCTAGGAAAATGGATAGGAACACAAGAAAACTAACATGCACCTTAGATACAGTATTATGGGGGACTCTGACTGGCCAACTGCTGTAGGACTACAAAGCCCAGTATTCCAATCAGGACCTAGGACCAATTAAAGAGGAGGAGTACCAACTTTCTGTGTAGGGGACACACACAATGTGGGTTATCCTGGCTGCAGAGAGGAGTCCCTAGGACTGGCCGATGATATATACCTGATATAAGCCATGCAGTCACTGTATCACAAACACTGGGGGGGAGGGGGAGGACTCCAACTGGCCAACTGCTGTAGGACTACAAAGCACTGTATGCAAGTAGGGACCTACGACCATGCTTTGGGAGGCACAGTGGCGGATCTAGACTTAACTTTTAGGAGGGGGCGGTTTAAGAATTATGACTCCTCCCCCTAATCATAGCCCCTCCCACTTAGTAATGCCCTTCCCGTTCGCTTCTAAAATTTCCTATTGTTGCCATTACTAATAAAATGTTGCCAGTTAGTGGAGAGAACCCTGCGCACTGGTGATACAGACTGGCGAATCGCCATTCCTTCCATCAGGGGTGGTAGAGGCTAAGACAGTAGGGCAATTTAAACATGCATGGGATCGACATAAGGATATTCTTACAAAGAAATAAGTATCAGATAAGGTTAGAAATAAAAATAATGTAAAAAAAAAAAGGGGCAGACTAGATGGGCCAAGTGGTTCTTATCTGCCGACAAATTCTGTTTCTACAGCACACAGAATGAGCCGAAATTCACATTATAGCACACTGTATGAGCCAAAATTCACATTGTAGCACACAGTATGATCCGAAATTCACATTATAGCACACTGAATGAGCCGAAATTCACATTGTAGCACACAGTATGATCCGAAATTCACATTATAGCACACTGAATGAGCTGAAATTCACATTATAGCACACTGAATGAGCCGAAATTCACATTATAGCACGCAGAATGAGCCAAAATTCACATTATAGCACGCAGAATGAGCCAAAATTCACATTATAGCACGCAGAATGAGCCAAAATTCACGTTATAGCACGCAGAATGAGCCGAAATTCACATTATAGCACACTGAATGAGCCGAAATGCACATTATAGCACGCAGAATGAGCCGAAATTCACATTATAGCACACAGAATGAGCCAAAATTCACGTTATAGCATGCAGAATGAGCCGAAATTCACATCATAGCACGCAGAATGAGCCGAAATTCACATTATAGCACGCAGAATGAGCCAAAATTCACATTATAGCACGCAGAATGAGCCGAAATTCACATCATAGCACGCAGAATGAGCCGAAATTCACATCATAGCACAATGTATGATCCGAAATTCACATTACAGCATGTAGAATGAGCCGAAATTCACATTACAGTACACTGAATGAGCCAAAATAATGCAGGGACATATACACTTTAGTTAGGAGAAGAGGGGGGAGAAATGGCACACAGGCACTTTAGCTAGGAGCGGAGGGGGGAGACATGGAACACAGAGGACACATACACAGGAGGGCACACACACACACACACACACACACACACACACACTTACTTTAGCTTGGAGGGGAGGAGACATGGCATATACTGACAGTGACACCTACTCATATTTTGTCCGCAGCAGGGTGTGATGCGCTATTATGCAAATTTCTACACTGGCTCCCCATGTCCTTTAGAATACAATTAACATTATTTCCCTTCACCTACAAGGCCCTCAATAACAACTGCTCTTCATACCGTTATACCCTTATCTCAAAATAAGATCGATCTCTGACATGTGTTGTGCCTTGATGTCTATAACCACCTCAGCAGCATGAGGAGACGGATGGAGGCCGGGTCCCGCCGCGGTATTGGGAACGGGGTGGAGAGCGGTGCAGCGCGGCGGGGGACGGGGAGAGAGAGAGAGCGTCCTGACGCGCGTACAGGGAGGAGGGGGCGTGGTCAGAACAGAGGCCGCTGTATGCGCGTCAGGACGCTCTCTCTCTCTCCCCTTCACCTGCCGCGCTGCACCGCTCTCCACCCCGTTCCCAACACCACGGCGGGACCCGGCCTCCATCCCGGTGCCGGTATGTGTAGGGGGGGCGTTCGCCCTAATCGCCCCCCGCTAAATCCGCCACTGGGGAGGCAGCAGCTGTCCTGGCATATAGAGACCTCACCTCAGTGCCCAGACTAATTATCGGCTGCCGCTGCTGCTTCCTCTTGCCCTGTCCTCCTCTTTTGGAGCTGCAGTGCAGGAAAGGGGAGGCCCTGAGGAACAGGGCCGGGGGCAGACATAGTTTGCACAGGCACAGGAGTGTGTGAATGGCAACACCCACCCCATTCATAAGTGTTCTAGTTGTCGGGGGGGGGGGTTGGTTTCCCAGGAGTCCACATAGATGGTACTGGGGAGCAGGGACCTGCAACGAAGGTTCTGGGACCTGGCAGTAGGTAGCCCCTTAGGGCCCTGTACTTCTCTGGTGGAACTGCATGCGGGAAGGGGGAGGCGCTGGGGAACACGCCTGGAGGCAGACATCGCTTACACAGGCATAGGAGTGTGTGAGTGGCCATGAACCAACGCTTGGGAAATGAAAGGGAGCAGCTGGAGAGTCATTGGTCACCACTCCTGCCCCATTCATTAGTGTTTTAGGTGCTGGGGAGCGGGTACCTGCAGCGAGGGTTTTTGGACCCGGCAGAAGGTAGCCCCTTAGGGCTGAGAGGAAAGAGGGGAGGCAGAGTACGCATCTCTGCTCCCTCTCAGATTCTGCAACCGGGGTGCATGCCCCCTTAGGCCCCCCCCCCTTGTTGTGGCCATGATTCTGAAAACCTCACAGCTCACAGTATTGTTTTTAGGCGAAAAGGTTGCACCAAGGTCACTAAGCTAAGCGGCGCAAGTTGGCGGCACAATCACCTGACCCATCTAGGATCGGCACTGCAGTGGCAGACAGGATGGCAGTTTTAAAAACTAGGCCCCAAAGAGCACATAATGCAAAGAAAAAAAAGAGGTGCAAGATGTAATTGTCTTGGGCCCTCACACCCACCCTTATGTTGTTTAAACAGGACATGCACAATTTAATAATCCCATCATTTCAGTGACAAGTGGTCCCCTGGAAAAAGCTCGCCAACTTCTCCGAATCATAGCTAGCTACAAACATACCACCTCCTTTTTTGATGACTTTTCACATTATGTGAAGAGGCAAGAGGAAGAGGACAATGTCAAAAAGGTGATTAAAAATTAGAGAGGCACACGCAATCAGGAACAACACACAGGCTTTCACCTCCACTCCTACAGTATATTAGTGTGGAACAGAAAGGACTTCAACCAAGCAAATATATATTTATTAATTACCACATTACTGGACAAACTGAGAAACTAGGGGCCAAAGCCTCTGAATTTGTATCCCCTTCTCCATGTTCAGGGATTAAGATAATCTCGGATTTAATACTGGGATGCAAATAAACTGGTGTATACCACAGGATCAAGATTGGATTTTTTTCCCCTCCACGGAGTCTGGAGACTTATTTTGTGAAAATCTCGTGGGTTTCTTTTTTTCCTTTTTTTATTGCATTTTTATTTACATATTTAGTGGCAGATGCCTTATTTTTGTTTTTCACAGCTACCAGTTACATGCATGTGAGCATACCTCTGTGTCCCAGTTACACGCATGTGAGCATACCTGTGTGTCTTGTTTATTTTATTCATATTTTATTTTTAAATAAAGCAGCCCCTTAGATGTTTTAGCAGCCCCTCCTGAGCCCCTACTGCAGCCCCGGATGGGGCAAGTTGAGTTCGGCTGGGTTCGGTAAAGTACTAAGCAGGACTGTGCAGTGAATTTTTTTTGTTATTGAGCCCCTGCCCTAGTGGAGCTTATCACTCTACAGTTGAAACTCATTTCATACTACAGGTAGGACTGTGGGAGGAAGCAATGCTAACCTCTGTGCCCACAGCATGCCTCAGCTTGGCAAGCCAGACATCTTCCTGGCTGTAAACCAACATGAGACGCCATACTGGGCCTTATTCAGTAATTGTTTGCTCCTCACAGGAGCTCCTGGCCCATTTAGTGCTGCAGTGCAATGGAAAGCTGATTCAATGCAAGATCACTGAAACTCTGTTCTTCTAACACCGCGAGGTCTTGCAAAAAACCCTACACAGCCCTTAGGAAAAGTAGAAGATCCCCGTTCAACAAATGTGCATCTTCTAAATAAATAATCCCAAAAAGTGGATCATCAATAATAAATCAAAATTAAGGTTGATTAATTGGAGCCATTCATTTCAGTGAGTCCCTAACATTAAATAATTAAAAAGAACCTCTCTCTAATGCATCGGCAGAAAATCTAACTTTTACCTCTCTGGTAGTTGATTATGATTCAGTCTCTTCTGAGTCAAACTGACTTTCATTTAAACCTAGGATGAACTATAGCAGCACACCTGGAATTATACGGCAGCACCCCTGGATTTATATAGCATAGGCAGCACCCCTGGAGAACTACACAGCACAGCAGACAGGCAACAGCACCCCTGGACTTAAACGGTAGTGGGGCAGCACACCTGGACTGATAGAGCAGAGAGGCAGCACCCCATATAGGGCAGCACCCCTGGAATGATGTGGCAAAGAAAAGACGTGCAAGATGGAATTGTCCTTGGGCCCTACCATCCACCCTTATGTTGTATAAACAGAACATGCACAATTTAACAAACCAATCATTTCAGCGACAGGGTCTGCCACACGACTGTGGCTGAAATGATTGGTTTGTTTGGGACCCTACAAAAAAAGCAATTAATCTCTCCTTCCACAAACTGCCTCTACAGTGGCAAGATGTCATCCTCATCCTGAGATTCCTCCCTCTCCCTTCAGTGTTTACATCCTCATCGAGAAATAATATTCAAACAATACCACATAATTTAGGTGTCAGTGGACTGCTTACACTGTTACCCAAAGTTTCTGAACTTGACAATGACTTATTATGAATGCGCTGCAATATCAGCAACTGGACTGGCATTGCTCCTCCCAGCACTTGCAGGGGGCGTGCAAATCGTGGTAGGAGCCTCCTCTTCCCATACAATGTTGTGAAGGTCAGGCCTAGACATCGCAACCGCGGACAGTGCCAGCACCCCTGTATTTTCACAACACCCCTGTAATTTTATAGCATACAAGACAAGGCCAGTGTACATTTATTTTCACTGCACCGCTGTATTTTTACAGCAAACAGGACCAGTGTACTTTTTTTTTTAACATCAGCTTCCCTGTATTGTGTACATTTATTTTATTGAACCCCTGAATTTTTGCTGCATACAAGACTAACCAGTGTACATTTATTTTACTGCACCCTAGAATTATTACAGCATACAAGACAGGGCCAGTGTACATTTATTTTACTGCACCCCAGAATTTGTGTATCATACAAGACAGGGCCAGCACCCCTGTATATTCACTGTATACAGGAGGACAGTGCCCGTGCCCCCTGTACAATACAGTGACAGCCAGGACAGCAACACCCATGTACAGCTACAGCATTCCTAACAGCATATGAAACACCAGTGACAGCCAGGACAGCATTTCTAACATCACAGTGATAGGACAGCACCCCTAACAGCGCCCCTAGAGAGCACACGCTGACTCCACCCAACGCCGCTACCCACAGAGAGACACAGAGGTCTGTCTCCCTCACTCTCCAAGTCCGGAGTGAAAATGGCGGCAATCCAAAACCCACGAGAATCCGACAGCGGGATGATGACGTTTTGCCTTGTTCTGGTTTCCGAGTCTGGCGGGAAGTACCAAGCCAGACTCGGAAACTAGCTCAGAACTGGATGTTCTGGGGGGGTTCAGTTCTTCGAGAACTGAACCCGCTCATCTCTACAAAAAACTAATAAAAGCATGGCCACATTCTAATGTAATACTTCTGACTTTCCTTAAGCCCCTACGATTGTAAAGCTCAACAAAAGTAGGCAGTGGCATGCCAATGATTTTACTAGCGGTCCTTCTAATATGCTCTAAAGCACTCCGGTCATTAAGGGGTATATGCAATTATGGTCGAATTCCGGCTGGAATTCAACCATTTTTAAATCCGACACAATTCGACAGTCAGACACCCTCCTGCCGGGACCCGAATTCGACATATTCAATAAAAAACGGATTAGACAGTCCCGCTGTCGAAAAACGGACCAATTGACGATAATGTGCATCCTGGATTCGACTTCATGGACGGCACAAAAGTGTTTAAAAAAAAATCAAGAAAAAAAATGCGTGGGGGTCCCCCCTCCTAAGCATAACCAGACTCTGGCTCTTTGAGCTGGTCCTGGTTGTAAAAATACAGGGAAAAAATTGACAGGGGATCCTCCGTATTTTAACAACCAGCACCGGGCTCTGCGTCCGGTCCTGGTGCAAAAAATACGGGGGACAAAAGACGTAGGGGTCCCCCGTATTTTTCACACCAGCACCGGGCTCCACTAGCTGCAGAGATAATGCCACAGCCGGGGGACACTTTTATACCGGTCCCTGCGGCCGTGGCATTAAATCCCCAACTAGTCACCCCTGGCCAGGGTACCCTGGAGGAGTGGGGACCCCTTAAATCAAGGGGTCCCCCCCTCCAGCCACCCAAGGGCCAGGGGTGAAGCCCAAGGCTGTCCCCCCCATCCAAGGGCGGCGGATGGGAGGCTGATAGCCAAGTGACAAAATAAAGAATATTGTTATTTGTAGCAGAACTACAAGTCCCAGCAAGCCTCCCCCGCAAGCTGGTACTTGGAGAACCACAAGTACCAGCATGCAGGGGAAAAACGGGCCCGCTGGTACCTGTAGTTCTACTGCAAAAAAAATACCCAAATAAATACAGTACACACACACCATGAAAGTAAAACTTTATTACATACATGCACACCGACACACACATACTTACCTATGTTGACACGACGACTCGGTCCCCTTCACCAGTAGAATCCACTGTGTACCTGTAAATAAAATTATACTCACAAAAATCCAGTGTAGATCTGTCCTCTTCTGGTTTGTAATCCACGTACTTGGCAAAATAATAAAACGCAAAACCCGATCCATGCACTGAAAGGGGTCCCATGTTTACACATGGGACCCCATTTACCCCGAATGCCGGGACCCCCGTGACTGCTGTCACAGAGGGTCCCTTCAGCCAATCAGGGAGCGCCACGTCGTGGCACTCTCCTGATTGGCTGTGCGCGTCTGAGCTGTCAGGCGGCTCATAGCACCTCAACCGCTGACCGCAAAGTTCCCACCATTGAATATAATGGAGCGGCATAGTGCTATGCGCCTCCTGACAGCTCAGACGCGCACAGCCAATCAGGAGAGTGCCACGACGTGTCACATATTTTATCAGCCTCCCATCCGCCGCCCTTGGATGGGGGGGGGGGGGGACAGCTTTGGGCTTCACCCCTGGCCCTTGGGCGGCTGGAGGGGGGGACCCCTTGGCCAGGGACCGCAGGGACCGGTATAAAAGTGTCCCCCGGCTGTGGCATTATCTCTCCAGCTAGTGGAGCCCGATGCTGGTGTGAAAAATACGGGGGATCCCCTGTCAATTCCCCCCCCCGTATTTTTACAACCAGGACCGGCTCAAAGAGCCCGAGGCTGGTCATGCTTAGGAGGGGGGACCCCACGCATTTTTTTCTTGATTTTTTAACCCATTCCCACCCCTTCCCACTGAAAAACATGCTCTGATCTCTCTGCATTATTTTAGTCAGTAAAAAAAAAATATATATATTCTTTTAAAAATATATTAAATAATACTTGTGGCTCCTAATAGACAAACCCAAGTAGATAATCCCTTCTAATATAAATAGATATGCTATAAGACATTAAAAAAAAAAAACCCACAAAAAAAACATGTTTTTAAAAAATTTTATTAGATCCCGCCAGCAAAATGAGGCGGACTGAAATTGATGAAATTACTGTCGAAAAGCACTGTTGTCGAATCGACATTCTTCAATTGAATATACTTTTGTCGAAAAGCCGCATTTTTAACATTGCAGACATGTCGAATTTGACAACTGTCGAATTGCAAAAAGTCGAATTTGAAACGGACGTTTTTTGTCGAAAAGTACTGTATTGCATTGTCGAATCATTTTTTGGTGTCGAAAATGCCCCGTTTTTCGACATTTGCGGCAATTCGACCGCAATTGCATACGGCCCTAAAAGTGCAACTGCATGTAACTGTGAGGATGCTCTCAATTGAGCACCTATAAAAGTTTAACATGGTCTGCACAATAACACCTGCGGCTCTTGGCCCTCATTCCGAGTTGTTCACTCGCTAGCTGATTTTAGCAGCCGTGCATTACGCTAAGCCGCCGCCCTCTGGGAGTGTATCTTAGCAGAAGTGCGAACGAAAGGATCACAGCGCTGCTACAAAAAAAGATTGTGCAGTTTCTGAGCAGCTCCAGACCTACTCCTAGCTTGCGATCACTTCAGACTGTTTAGTTCTTTTTGACGTCACGAACACGCCCTGCGTTCGGCCAGCCATGCCTGCATTTCCCCAGGCACGCCTGCGTTTGTATCTGACATGCCTGCGTTTTTCCACACTCCCCGAAAACGGTCACTTACCTCCCAGAAACACCCACTTCCTGTCAATCACTCTGCGGCCAGCAGTGCGACTGAAAAGTGTCGCTAGACCTTGTGTGAAACTACTTCGGATGTTGTGAAAGTACGTTGCGCATGCGCATTGCGCTGCATACGCATTGCGCTGCATACGCATTGCGCTGCATACGCATGCGCAGAAATGCCGATATTTTTTTTGCCTGATCGCTGCGCAGTGACCGAAAACAGCTAGCGAACAACTCGGAATGACCACCCTTAAGCGTTGCAGGAAGAAAAATTGTTGTTGAGCTTTCTTAACTATCAACAGCAAGTGTGCCGACCATGTCAAACAAGAGGAGACCTGAATGCCTAAAAAGCAGAATGATGCAACCATTTCAATGGCTTGATCACTGATAAACACTGGCAGTTTCTGCGACGACCCTTTTCTAAAATCCGCAATTAGTTCCTCGGTCTTCCCACCATTTAAAAATAAGTGATTTTCAATACTCCAACCAGCTAATTTCGCAACTTCCATTCTATAAACTGACTCATCATCATTATCATTGATTAAACCTACTACAGCAATATCGTCTGCGAATGTAATCACTTTTACAGATGCATCGCCGACACACAGTCGTGGGTAAACATAGAATATAAAAAAGGGCTAAGAACACAGCCCTGGGGAACACCTGTGTTTGTCAACACCTCCCCGCACCTACCACTACCCATTTTTTCCATCTGGGGTCTATTTGTCAAAAATTCTAAAATCCAATTACAAGTAAAACCATCAAGACCTAGCGCAAATAATTTGTTTGTTAAAGACACAGGAATCCCTGTATTAAAGGCTGAACTAAGACCGACAAATAAAATCCTGACATAAGCATTCCTCTTTTCCAAGTGGGACAGGGTAAAATGGAACATTGTAATAATCGCATCATCAGTGCAACGATTTCGACTATAGGCGAATTGGAACGGGTCACACTCAGCCAGAAAAAAAAGATTTAATATGGCTCAGTACAAGCCTCTCAAAGCATTTCATTATAAGTGATGTTAAGGCTATATTCCAATGGTCATTAAAACATTTAACTAACCCTTTCTTGGGGATAGGAACGATACTTGTCAGTTTAAAACTCCTTGGCACTACACAGTGCAGGAGTTACAAGTTGAATAAACTGTTAATATCCCACTAAGTTGATCCGCAAATCCATGAAGGACCCTCCCTTGAATGCCATCAGGTCCCGCTGATTGGCCTGATTTACCCTGTGCAAACAATTCAGCACAGCGCTTTTTTCAAGCAACAAGGGGGTTTCCCTCTCTCAGGGGATCTGTGGCAAGTGGGGTAATCTTTTGTCTTCTTGAAATCTACAATAAAATAAATTTAGATAATCCGCTAGTGAGTCTCTAACCTCCACATGATCGCCCCTTTTAACTTTGCACCCAGTCACTTCATATATCAACTGCCACAAGTCCCTAGGATTCTTATTCAGACTACTAAAATATTCAATCCTTTTTGAATAGCTGACTTTTGCTCTTTTAATACCCAAACGGAGGTGGGCCCTGGCAAGTCTCAACGCAGCCTAATCGCCAACTTTGAAAGCTCTGTCCCTAGCTTTAAGCAGGGCAAGAACCTCCCCATTTAACCATGGTTTGTCTGTTTTATTGAGGGTACACGTACATTGAGTCTTGTTATGGATTCATGGTAGGTTCAGCCTGAGATGTAACCACAGCTTGATCAGCCATCAACTTAGAGATCATTGATTTTATAGTGAACATAGTGTTACTTGGCACAGATGCTTTCCAGAATGCCAGACAGACCATGAATGCAACATGTAGCACCAAGGGTCTGAGAAAGTGCCAGTGTGTAGTAACTCTATTCTAACAGCTGTTCAAGCTGCAAAGACCATACCACAGGCATAATGCCCCGCAGGCACTTTCTCCTACATGAATGTACCCATGTACAGTATAAAACAGATATATTCAGTAACATAGGGCAATTATTAATGTATCCACTGTACATGGACACATTCATTTGAGTTGCCTGGCAGAGAAGATCTCTTTAAGGTCTTCTACACCTCCCTGGCTGCCCTCCAATAGCTGACTTGTGCATCTGCATTAGCTGTACATAGAGTTCAGAATTAACAGATCCAGTTGTGTACAATAATATGTTGTCCGGGTAAGTCTCAAATCCATACTACGGCACTTTCCACATACATTACTAAAGTTGCCAATTGGTTGGTGGCTCTACAAAGCATAACACACTTACCTTGGCAGCCCCCAAACCAACTTACCAGTAAAATAACCAAATGGACACATGATTGGTGGTACAACATCACAGCTTTTATTAAAGAAATAAATAACCAATGGGGTGGTCAAGAAAACTTTTCAGCCCCGTACACTACGTAATCAAAATGGAGGTGGCTCTACACACCTGGTGCAACCTGGCGCTGCGCACTACCTCAAGGCAGGAGCTCAGGTACTCCTACAGAACAGTGACAACTCACCCTTACAAAGGAAAAGTGTTCAACAGCTACTTCTTTCATCCTCTTCTAGTCAATGTACAACAGTGATTTCCCACCAACCTACTCTACAAGAATAATAAATGAAAACATATAAATTAAATAAAACATCATCAGGCATTAAATTGCACTAGGGAAAAACAGAAGAACCGAAAACTAGGTAAGGTCAAGTATGAGGGGAAACAGACAGGAACATCAAAAAGCAAAGAGGAAGAGGCCTCCAATTGCAGGGTTATATACACTCTCTGTAAACCCACCCTCTTGCATCTAATAGACTACATTCTCCCTAGCAATATGTCTATCAAGTAACACAGACTCAACAGCCTAAATCCGGCACTATCACAGCTAATGCCATCTCTCCAGTACAACCTAGGCACTTATATTTCATCAAGCTTATTCAGCCCTCCGTTATCTTATTAATAATAGTCATAATAATAATAATAATAATAATAATAATAGTCATAACAACAACAATAATAATAATAATAATAATAATAATGCTTTTCTACAGCAGGATTTAAAGTCGCTTTGCAGACTTCAAAAACATAGTACACAGTAAAAAGGATTTAGTATTATATGAAGTAGGGAAACCACACAGAAAAAATAAAAAACAACAGAACCTAGAGAGCGCAATAAGCATAATGTAGCGTTTGGTGCAGACATTTTGGGTACAACTTCCACAGGTTATATATTCCACCCACGCAAGATACAAGGTGAGGTAGCCGTCTTGGGCCACTATGTAGGATTACTCTGGGTGGACTAGGTCACACCTAGAAGAGATGACACAAAATGGGTGGTTGCAGCATCCTACCACTAGGAATAGGGTCCCAACATAAATGTCAGGTCTAAGTACTTCTCATCCCGTCCACGAGTGTGCCAGGTGAGGCAGCTTATAGCAGGCAAAAGTGCAAAATAAAAAAATAAAAAAAACACAGGAGATGCAAAGGTAACATATTTTTTTTTAAAAATAGAGGGGCCAGGCTGAAACCAACACTATTATGGGGTAAATAAATATAAAGGCTGAGGCTAAGGTTCAAAAGGGTTTGCGATTTCCTAAAGAATTTAAAAAAGGGGCAGACTAGATGGGCCAAGTAGTTCTTATCTGCTGTCAAATTCTCTGTTTGTATGTTCATGTTTCTATGAGACCAAAGCCTCTTGTGGACAAGGATGTAGTGCTGTGACTGCAGCAGCAAGGGGTGTGGTGGAGGTTGTCAGAGGTGGGGAACAGCACAGGATCCAGAGACCTGTGAGACCCCTCCGCAGCAGTAGGGGCATCAACACCATTGAGTCTTGGGCCAGCGATTGTGGATAGTAGCACTGTCCTCCTCTGTCACTGGCAGCGTCTGGGGGTCTCTGCAGGCAGGCGCTCACATCAGGGCTGTCCTGGGCACACACTTAGTGGGGAGGCGGGGGTTGGGCATTATGGCCGGCAGCAGCGGACAGAGCTGGGCTCCATGTATGGGCTGCTGTGGTTGGTGGACTACAGATTCAGCAGTTAGCATTGGACACACTGTTTGTTACGGTCACTGTACTTGGTACTCCTGGAACTGGGCGGATGAGCCCCAAGTACAGGAACGTAAAGCTGCAATAGATACAGAGCTCAGCAGCAACCCCTACGGAAACCTGACTCCGTTGTCTCACCCTCGTTGTCAGCCTACGCCTGCGTGACTATGGTTTCTTGGGCCCACGGCAGCCGCGTTTGAAGGGCGGATTATGTCTGCCCAACTCCGTTGCCCCCCGGTCTTAGTTGGAGACAGGGCGTAAACTGAGACGGGGTGATGACAAGGGGAACCTCTAACTAAAGACAGAAATACAG
This sequence comes from Pseudophryne corroboree, assembly GCF_028390025.1. Taxonomy (NCBI): domain Eukaryota; kingdom Metazoa; phylum Chordata; class Amphibia; order Anura; family Myobatrachidae; genus Pseudophryne; species Pseudophryne corroboree. The sequence goes on from NC_086445.1 coordinate 190,491,789, forward strand.
AGTTAGGGGCGCTACAGAACTTAAATAAAGTATGTGCGGCACAGCCGCCAGGATAAACAACAACAAAGGAAATGCTGTCCACACGCCGACACAATACTGTTGTGTACCGGCGGTGACAGCATATGCAGAACCCTCTGCAAAACACCAGTAACTAGAAACTAAAGAATACAGCGGCCTTGGCCGACGGACGCGGCAAAGCCGCTACTCACGGAACCGGTACAAATACTGGCAAACGGACAGGAACCCCCAATGTAGCTGACACAGGCTCTCAGGACCAGAGGACAGGCAGAGTTCCAACGACTGAGCAGTGGACACCAAGGAACAGGATACCGAATCAGGATCAGGAATAGACAAAGCCACTGGACTTCAGGACAGGAACGCTTCAAAGCAAGAAGCTGGATCAGACACTGGGTCAGACACTGGATCAGACACTGGATCAGACACTGGATCAGACACTGGATCAGACACTGGATCAGACACTGGATCAAGGCTGGAATCAGCTAGACAGAAACTGCTAGACAGAAGCTCAGAAACTGGACAGGAACTATCACCGGCGTCTGTGAAATGCTCTGAGACAGAATATAACAGCCAGCCCTCCAATAGCTGCAGAGAACCTAATTAATTATGTTGTGCAGCTGCCCTGCTGCACAACTGACAGGTGCAATTAACAGACAGGTGAGGCTGAACACATGGGAACAGGCTGCAATTACACAGACTCACCACCGGCAGCAAACAAGAGTCTTCTAAACCAGAGCAAAGGGAAATCCTGGCCTGCAAGAGAACTAACACATAAAATACATAAACGGAAAACAGGAATGAACCACTACCTGTGTTTCATAACAGTACCCTCTCCTTAAGAAGAATATCAATCGACAATCACTCGTAAGAAAGCACAGTTCCTGTCAAATGAGATCACAGCAGCAAACAATAGGCCAGCTCAACTTTTCCGCACAGTGGAGATGCTTTGCAAGCCAGCATGCCTGCAGACTGATGAGACCCTCTCCCAGGCAAGATGCAACGAGTTTGCAAACTTCTTTGCAGATAAAAATATCCACCATCCGGGCTGGAATCTCCACAGTGCCATCAAAGGAGTGCCAAACTACAAAGCCCGCCAATATAAGCTACCTGCCTTCATGGACCAGCTTTGATCCAGTGGATGTAAAGGACACTGCTGAAATTGCTCGGATTTTGCGTCCCACCACCTGTGATCTGGACCCAGCCTCAACCAAGCTTCTAACAGGTTGTATGGATATAATTGGTCCTGTCTTTACAAAAATTGTTCAATGCTCTTTGCAGACAAGCATTTTTCCTGGACCCCTAAAGGAAGCAATTGTTAGACCGCTTCTTAAAAAACCTAATTTAGATCCCGACTGCATGACCAACTACAGACCGGTATCAAACCTTCCTTTCCTAGGAAAGGTTATTGAGAAAGTCGTTGCAAATCAACTGGAAACCCGCCTGACAACCCATGATATTTATGATCCATTTCAATCAGGATTCAGGAGAAGACATAGCACTGAAACAGCCCTGGTGTGTGTGTTAAATGATCTTCTGATGGCAAAAGACAGAGGTGACTGTTCAATATTAATCCTTCTGGATCTCTCGGCAGCATTTGATACCGTGGACCATGGGCTTCTGATTGAGCGACTGATACATTTCTGTGGTCTGGATGGCACAGTCCTAAGATGGTTCAAATCATTTCTCACAGGCAGATCACAGAGAGTATCATCTGGATTATACTCATCACCACCAGTGTCATTGCCATGTGGTGTCCCACAAGGTTCTATACTATCCCCCATGCTTTTTGCAGTATACATGCTCCCATTGGGCGAAATAATCAGGCGCCATGGCCTGGTCTACCACTGCTATGCAGATGATACACAACTGTACTTGTCTTTTGCTCCGGGCACTGATAACCCAATAGCAACCCTTAATGGCTGTCTAGCTGAACTACAGGAGTGGATGAGCGCCAGCTGGCTGCGACTGAACCCGGATAAAACAGAGGTCCTTATGATACGACCGCAACATCAAAGGACAAGACTGCAGCATAGCCAACCAACTGGACTTACACTCGGGGATTCAGAATTACAGACCAGTGATCGTGTGCGGAATCTTGGCGTTGTCCTGGATGGTGGCTTGACACTTAAACATCAGATATCAGCCACAATCAAATCCTCATTCTTTCACCTGAGGAACATAGCCAGAATCAAGCACTTAATTCCCTCAGATGATATGCCAAAAGTCATACATGCATTTGTATCATCTCGTTTAGACTACTGTAATGCCCTCTACCTTGGTCTCCCAGCAAAAGAATTGCAGCGCTTACAGCTGGTGCAAAACACAGCTGCCAGGCTATTAACCAACCAGCCCCGTTCTAGCCACATAACACCCATCCTCTACTCCCTTCACTGGCTGCCTGTACGATGGCGAATCATCTTCAAGATTGGCTTACTGAGTTTCAAAGCATTACATGACCAAGGCCCAAGGTACCTGAAACAGCTTCTGACCCCATACTGCCCCACTCGATTACTGCGATCTGTAGATGAAGGACTTTTAGCAGTACCTAGAATCTACCGTAATTCATCTGGGGGTCGAGCTTTTAGTCATGCGGCTCCGACTCTATGGAACTCACTTCCCCGCACAGTGCGAGAGGCCCCAACTATAGAATCCTTCAAAAGTAGACTCAAGACTTTTCTGTTTACTCAAGCATTCCCATAATTGTCCCTTTTAGTATCTTCATGCTTCTGTATTTTATGAAAATGTACTTCATTATTTTCTGTACTATATTATGCTATGTATCTGTTAAGCGCCTTGAGTCCTATGGGAGAAAGAGCGCTATATAAATAAAATTATTATTATTAATTATTATTAAGGGTTGGCTCCGGACACCCCATGACACCCACGCGGAACAGAAACAGAAGTATAACATAAAATACATAATCAAAATGCAAAACAGGAATGAGCCACAGCCGTGGCTCATAACAGTACCCCTCCCCCTTGAGGAGGGGTCAACGGACCCCAAAATTCAGGTTTTCCAAAACAAGGTATACATTAATAAACCTGACACTGGACAAACAGACAAAGACAAGAAACAGAAACAAGCTTTGGCAACAGCTTGTAACAGTGCCCCCCCTCCCCCTTGACGGTGGCCACTGGACACAAGACAGGGAAAAAACATATATATATTTTTTTTACACAAGGCAAGAGTGGATAATTATTTTTTTTTTCTTCTTTTTTTTACAAAGTTCTTGAGGTCTGACCAAGGTAATTCCCCAAACATTGTCTGAACTGATGGTACCTTCCAGCAAGGCTGGGTTCAAATCAGGGATTGGTTTCTTAACCTTGGGAACTGAACTTTCAGGCAAAGTACTACTACTAGAAGAAGACAGAAAAGCACATCCTGCAGTCAAAACAACGGGCTGAGACTTTTGTGCTGAGTTTACAGTATACGGTGAACTCTCAGCAGATAAGACGGGTGACCTAGAGGAACCTGAACCAATTTCTTTGGAACCATATCTCTTAATAACTGCATCACTGAATGCCGGGGGATCCTGAAGAATGGGATCTTCAGTTTTCATTAAATTGGATGCCCACTCAAAAGGCTCCCCTCTAAAGGAATATATCAGATAGAGCACAAGGTTCTCTGAAGTGATGCCCAGAAATGGTCTAGACAACATAATGATGTAATAGTGTTTGTAAAGCGCCAGAAATTGGACTAAGTCCCCATCAAAGATTATAGATGTTGAGATATCAACAGTCAGGATCTGCTTCCTTCCCATCTGACTGACTAGAGTGCTTTGCTAGGACCTGGTCACTACTGACCTTACTCGAGGCTGAGACTTTCTGAACCCCACCCGGGGCAGTGGCCCTCTGAACCCCACCTGGGGCAGTGGCCTTCGGGAACCCCGCTGGAGCAGGGGCCTTCGGGAACCCCGCTGGGGCAGTGGCCTTCGGGAACCCCGCTGGGGTCAGCACCTCGGATTCTTTTACTGGGACCGGACCATCGGCCTCCCTCTCTGGGACCGTGCCGTCAGCCTCCCTCTCTGGGACCGGGCCGTCAGCCTCCCTCTCTGGGAACGGGCCGTCAGCCTCCCTCTCTGGGAACGGGCCGTCAGCCTCCCTCTCTGGGAACGGGCCGTCAGCCTCCCTCTCTGGGAACGGGCCGTCAGCCTCCCTCTCTGGGAACGGGCCGTCAGCCTCCCTCGCTGGGACCGGGCCGTCAGCCTCCCTCGCTGGGACCGGGCCGTCAGCCTCCCTCGCTGGGACCGGGCCGTCAGCCTCCCTCGCTGGGACCGGGCCGTCAGCCTCCCTCGCTGGGACCGGGCCGTCAGCCTCCCTCTCTGGGACCGGGCCGTCAGCCTCCCTCTCTGGGACCGGGCCGTCAGCCTCCCTCTTTGGGACTGGGCCCTCAGCCTCCCTCTCTGGGACCGGGCCGTCAGCCTCCCTCTCTGGGACCGGGCCATCAGCCTCCCTCTCTGAGTCGATAATTATCGAAAATTCTCCCGGGACTATGACCTCTGGGACTTTTGCTGAAGCTATAACCTTCAGAACCTCCACTAACGCTATGCCTCTTGAGTCCTTTCCTGGGGAAGCGACCTCTAGACCCTTCTCTGGGGCTGTGTCTCTCGAGACCCCACTTGGGGATATTACTTCAAAGATCCCTTCTGGGGTTTTGCTTCTCGAGTTCCCTTTTAGAACTATGGTTTTAGACACCTTTTCTGGGGTTGCGCTTTTTTTCAAGTCCCTACCTGGGGGAACAGCTTCTGAGACCCCTTCTGGTATTGACACCTGAGCTATTATATTCGATGTCCCTCTATGACTCTGGGCATCGGGTACCGCTCCAGGACTCTGGGCATCGGGTACCGCTCCAGGACTCTGGGCATCGGGTACCGCTCCAGGACTCTGGGCATCGGGTACCGGGGTTTGTAACTCTGATTCAACAGGAGAATCAAGAGAGGAGAGAAACATTCTCCTTTGGTTCCTGAATCTATAATGGGGCTCCCTAGCCCAAGGACCCCAATTATAGGACAGAGTGCTTTTTAGTGTGGGTTTTGTGACAAGTACCTCTGCCACAGTGGAGACAGGAGTAGGTCTTAAATCCTGACTCAACTTAGACAGAGGGTAGGACTTGTCACCACACTTTGGCTTGCGCAACTCACAGGTCTGCAGATAGTGGCCTAAACCCCCACAATACAGGCATAAATTTAAGTTTCTGCGACGCAGAGGCTCCTCTTCTGACAGCCTAGGCCGCAGAAATCTTTTAAACTTTTTCTCTCCAACTGAACCTGAGGATTCTCTTGTCACCATATTGTGAACAAGAGTCTCTTCAGAGATAGATGTACTCGCAACAACTTCTGGCAAGATAAGCAAAATTTTGTTCAGAAGGTTTTGCAGTTGCTTTAAGGATTGCTGCAAAACTTCCAGCCGCTCAGGTTTCAAAGCACTGAAAGCAGAGTTCAGGGCTGAGAGAGACGTCTGCAGGGCTTGCATAGTAGGCATAGGAGGATTTCAAACCAGACAAGATTCTAGACTGGATTCTAGACTGGATTCTAGACTTGACAAGACAAGACTGGGTTCTGCACACTGGACTGGGTTCTGTACACTGGACTCTTGACAGGACTGGACTGGGCCAAAAAAGAAAAAAACTACCATTTAGCTTTGTTTCTTTTTTGTTGTATGGCCGGTGATAATGTTACGTTCACTGTACTTGGTACTCCTGGAACTGGGCGGATGAGCCCCAAGTACAGGAACGTAAAGCTGCAATAGATACCGAGCTCAGCAGCAACCCCTACGGAAACCTGACTCCGTTGTCTCACCCTCGTTGTCAGCCTACGCCTGCGTGACTATGGTTTCTTGGGCCCACGGCAGCCGCATTTGAAGGGCGGATTATGTCTGCCTAACTCCGATGCCCCCCGGTCTTAGTTGGAGACAAGGCGTAAACTGAGACGGGGTATGACAAGGGGAACCTCTAACTAAAGACAGAAATACAGAGTTAGGGGCGCTACAGAACTTAAATAAAGTATGTGCGGCACAGTAACTAGAAACTAAAGAATACAGCGGCCTTGGCCGACGGACGCGGCAAAGCCGCTACTCACAGAACCGGTACAAATACTGGCAAACGAACAGGAACCCCCAATATAGCTGACACAGGCTCTCAGGACCAGAGGACAGGCAGAGTTCCAACGACTGAGCAGTGGACACCAAGGAACAGGATACCGAATCAGGATCAGGAATAGACAAAGCCACTGGACTTCAGGACAGGAACGCTTCAAAGCAAGAAGCTGGATCAGACACTGGATCAGACACTGGATCAGACACTGGATCAGACACTGGATCAGACGCTGGATCAGACGCTGGATCAGACGCTGGATCAGATGCTGGATCAGATGCTGGATCAGATGCTGGAAGCAGCTAGACAGAAACTGCTAGACAGAAGCTCAGAAACTGGACAGGAACTATCACCGGCGTCTGTGAAATGCTCTGAGACAGAATATAACAGCCAGCCCTCCAATAGCTGCAGAGAACCTAATTAATTATGTTGTGCAGCTGCCCTGCTGCACAACTGACAGGTGCAATTAACAGACAGGTGAGGCTGAACACATGGGAACAGGCTGCAATTACACAGACTCACCACCGGCAGCAAACAAGAGTCTTCTAAACCAGAGCAAAGGGAAATCCTGGCCTGCAAGAGAACTAACACATAAAATATATAAACGGAAAACAGGAATGAACCACTACCTGTGGTTCATAACAGTACCCTCTCCTTAAGGGTGGGCTCCGGACACCCCATGACACCCACGGGGAACAGAAACAGAAGTATAACATAAAATACATAACCAAAATGCATAACAGGAATGAGCCACAGCCGTGGCTCATAACACTGTTGACACTGCGGTGGTACATCTGTACTCGGCTTCTCCATGGTGTGCCGATGGCACCGGAGAACTTCAGGGCTGTAGGATGACTGTAGTTTCTGGAGCTGAGGAAGGGAGCTCTGTTATCAAGCGACCATTCTCAGACCCCACCAGATGTAAAGATATGATTGTGTGTGTGTGTGTGTGTGTGTGTGTGTGTGTGTGTGTGTGTGTGTGTGTATATGACAGTAGTAGTGTGTATAGCATTTGTTCACACTTTTTCATTATGATGTGGCTTAATTTATGTGACCATATATATTATAAATTGCATTAAAAATGCAGGAGTCCATAATGGATCATTGTTTAATGTGGCTCTGTTAAGTAAACTGTACTGCCCATTCCACTGGGTGACAAGAAACTTACCAGTAAACTAACATGCAGTATTTTTATACTAGATCTCTTTGAGCACTACTGAAGTGGGGACATGCATGTGTAGCTACCATAGGTGCAGGTAGTGCAGCTGCTATGGGGCCCAAAGCTGAGAGGAGCCCACCTTCCCTGTCATAGTTATATACATTTTTCACCTCTGGGTGATACATTTGGGACCTACACTATGTGTAGTTATGTCACTGGACCTGTTTATTGTAATGTAGTATAAAATTAACTGCAGGGCATTACATAATGTGAACTGGGAACCCTCAATGGGGCTAATTCAGATCTGATCGCAGCAGCAAATTTGTTAGCAAATGGGCAAAACCATGGGGGTCATTCCGAGTTGTTCGCTCGGTAAAAATCTTCGCATCGCAGCGATTTTCCGCTTAATGCGCATGCGCAATGTCCGCACTGCGACTGCGCCAAGTAAATTTGCTATGCAGTTAGGATTTTTACTCACGGCTTTTTCATCGTTCTGGCGATCGTAATGTGATTGACAGGAAATGGGTGTTACTGGGCGGAAACAGGCCGTTTTATGGGCGTGTGGGAAAAAACGCTACCGTTTCCGGAAAAAACGCAGGAGTGGCCGGAGAAACGGAGGAGTGTCTGGGCGAACGCTGGGTGTGTTTGTGACGTCAAACCAGGAACGACAAGCAGTGAAATTATCGCAGATGCCGAGTAAGTCTGGAGCTACTCAGAAACTGCTACGAGGTGTGTAATCGCAATATTGCGAATACATCGTTCGCAATTTTAAGATGCTAAGATTCACTCCCAGTAGGCGGCGGCTTAGCATGAGCAAATCTGCTAAAATCCGCTTGCGAGCGAACAACTCGGAATGACCCCCCATGTGCACTGCAGGGGGAGCAGATATAACATGTGCAAAGAGAGTTAGATTTGTGTGGGTTATATTGTTTCTGTGCTGCCTCCCTCAATTAACAACTGCTGTGGAGAGGTGTCTCTCTAGAAGCATTGAGACAGAGGCTCCTTCAAAATATTGCTATGGGGCCCATAGAGTTCTGGCTACGCCCAGTGCTACTGATTCAACATTCCCTAGTGCATCTGCAATTTCAATGTGATGTCATGTTGTCCCATGCAGTATGAAATTGTATCAAAGTGAAAACAAACAGCAAGTTTCTTGAGTAAGCAGCAAATGAATCAGCCAAGCATAATTCTGCTTAATATTTGTCAAAGCAAATGTGTAAAAGCACTTTACCTATTCATGCAGAGTAGGAGAGCTTCACCTTTTATACACACGATCCTTGAGAACTGAAAGAAATAAATAGCTTAATTTTATTTAATACAGTACAATCTTAGACCTAATAGGGGAACAGAAAATTAGAGATAAACTGGTGTCAAATCTATCTCTACATAGAGATAGAGAAGGGGCCCGTATAGCACTCCTCCCTTCCCCATCACTACCACCCCTCTTTATCACTTAGATGGACAGATTATAATTGGTGCATGGAAAGCAATCCATCTCCTAGAGCTGGCTCGTTGAGCCGAGTGTAACTATTAGTGTCACATTATGACACTGGGACATCAGGATCTATGGCACTTTAAAAGCTCTCCAGTTATGAACAATTGGTGAGTGAGAAAACAATGACAAATTGATTAACCCTTCAGCCCTAAGAGCCACTTCTGAAGCAGCGATTGTATATGATCTGCAGATAAAACCCCAGGCTTGCTGTATGCTTTAATAGTGTATTACATAGCTTAAAAAGCAAGGTATTGCAGACACGTGGTTTCCAGTACAGTTGTGAGCAGATTTCACCCCAGCAAATAACGAGTTCCTATTATTTATGTGCATAAATGACAACTTGCAATGTTACAGTAAATCTCTGCAATGATGGCATTTTGACTACAAGCATGAGACCTGAAAGACCTAAGGATCTGTGAATCATAGCAAGTCGTGGCATTATATATTTAGCAAGGGAAAACGACTAAAACTACATGATGTTAATACATGTGCCTTTACATTTACCCAAAATAAATAGCATATTACAAAACTGATTACAGTTACAGGAGTTTAGAACTCCAGGGTGTATTTATTAAAATGCAGTCCCTTATTGCAAAAATCAAAAAAATAATCTGTTGCCAGAATAGAAGTTAGGGTTAACTTGTTGACAATGATGTGTGCGCAGGTGTTGATATTGCAAAGTTATATAGGCACACACCAGTGGATGACTCAAACTATGAACAGAGCAGTTTCTTAATCAGTGGTATTGGATTATTGAAAGATAGCAGGTACAGTCGTACTCACTGTTACACACTAGTCCAGCAGAGCTTCTGCGGAACGGCGTGTCATAAAGCTTACCATAAATCATTGTGGATTGCAGGTGATTATAGGTCTCTCTAAACATGTGTCTTTCACTGTGGTGCTCTGACACCGTCTCAAGATGGCTCCTGCGCATACTCAGTCAGTAGAGATCTTGGTGGCTATCTTGGAATAGGACATGAAGCCTTCCTGGAGAACAGGAAGTCTTGAGTCTGCACAGTAGAACTCTCCTCTTTCAATACCCTTACTTTGCTACAAACTTCTCCATGTTACCCAAACATTTAATTTAAAATTTTCTGTAGTGACCTGTAAAACAAATTTGGTTAAACACATGAAAAGGCAGCAACATACTGTATCTCGTGACTTCAGTTTGGATTTCTTGTAAGATACATTAATAGAAGTTACTTTACTGACAGCATTGGCCATAACATCAGTTTCTCGAATCACAAACTTGGGACTGTTGTTACTAACAAGATTCTTGGTGCTTTTCACACTTGTGGTTTTTAACGCTTGCAAAGTTTCTTTGCCTATCTTGGATTTCCATTCACACCAATCGGATCTTGACTTTCACTTCTGGATGTCCCGAGGCTCACTAAATGAGATATTTGTAAATTCTTCATCATTCCTCTTAAGTGGCTTGCCGATGTTTGATCTTGCAGAAGACATTTTGTGTCACTGTACTTCCATGCTGGTAGCCACTAGTTCCAGCTGCTTGCATGTCCAGTGTCATTTATTTGTTCTGCGTATCAATGTCCATCTTTTCTATAATTGTATAATTTCTTTGAATCTAACATCTCTAGATTTGACCAGGTTTTAGTAGTTCTTTTCCATCATCTTTAGCCTTTGCTTTAAGGGCAGTTGCTAAGCATGATAAACTTTATAAAATTTAAACTCCAGCTTGTGTCTTCATTATTTTGCTATACGCACATAGACTGTACTGCCAAAAGATCTGATGGGACATATGTAATAGGGTCCGAGTTTGCCGGAGGTGTGGGATGTTGGCTAGTCTCTGGCATTTTTTTTAAAGATGCAATCATTTACAAGAGAAACCCATGCCTTGTAAATGATTGCCACTTTAAAAGAACGTCCTGAGATGAGCCAGCATCCCGCACCTCTGGCAAACCCTGACCCTATTACAGTACATATGTCCTGAGATGTTTTACACCTGGTTTTCTCTTTGACTAACTCACTAGGAGTTATGGGGGTCATTCCAACCCGATCACTCGCTGCAGTTTATTGCAGCGCAGCGATCAGGTCGGAATTGAGCATGCGCCGGCGCCGGTGCATGCCGGACGGCCAAAGGCCATCATTCAGTAGTTATCGCCTCTGCCTGATTGACAGGCAGAGGCGGTCGCAAGGCGGGAGGGGGCTAGACGGCGGCGTAAAGCCGCCATTTAGGGGGCGCGGTCCGGCCAATGCAGGTGTGGCCGGACCGTTGGAGGGGGGCACGGCAGCCGCATGAGCTGCGTTGGCCGGGAGTTTCTCCACAAATACAAAAGCATCGCCACTGTGCGGTGCTTTTGTACTTGTGCGGGGGGGGGGGCGGACTGACATGCGGGGCGGACTAGCCCTGTGCTGGGCGTCCCCCCGCATGTCAGGGAGGATGATCGTAGCTGTGCTAAATTTAACACAGCTACGATCAACTCGGAATGACCCCCTATGTCCTTTAGGGCAACTTTAAGAGAATGGTTTTTGAAATAAACTGCTGTGAACATGGCGTCACCCCCAAAACTGCTTGTCTAGGCCTGTGTCCTTTAGCATGTAACTTGATCTCTTCGCTAGTATATGGTTTGACAGTTCATGACACCATTTTGCTCATGAGTATATGGCAATGGTCAACTGATGCTCTATTCCATATTTTCTTAAGAATTGTTCCACATCTCTGTTAAGATATTCTCAACCATTATCAGATCAGGACCTTGAGTCTGTGACCTCTTTCATTTTATACAAGTCTATTGTTTTCTACAATCTTTTTGTGCCTTCAGATTTCTCTCTGATGAAATACACGTCATGCTTGTGAAGTCATCTATAAATGTCACAAAGTATCTGTATCCACTTTACAGACTTTTTTCCATTGAACCACACACACACACACACACATACATATATATATATATAAATAAAATAAATATTATAGATTGGATGTGGTTAGCTGACCGGCGCTTGGGATCCCGGTGGCCAACATGCCAACCCCGGGATCCCGAACGCTATAAATGCTGGCACACGGAATGCCGACCAACAGGCTCTATTCCCACTCGTGGGTGTCCATGACACCCATAGAGTGGGAATAGAACCTGTGGCAAGCGCAGCAAGTGCATAAGGGGCTTAGTTACGCTCGCCCTCCCCGCTGGCATTCTGCTGCTGGGATCCCGGGGTCGGTATGCTGTCCGCCAGAACTCTAGCAGCCAGTAATGCAGCCCCAACACATATATTTTTTTTTATACACATTATATATAGTGGTGTCTGTGTGTGAGATCCCTCCTCTCCCGAGTCCCGTAGCCGGCAGCACTAGAACAATAGAGACTCTGGCACAGTTCCAGAGTGTACAGCGCATGCATAGGTCGCCGAAAAAATGACCACTGCACCATGTTTTTGGAGACCTGCACATGCACTATACACTCTAGCACTATGCCAGAGTCACAAGTGCTCAGAACACTAACAGCGCTGCCGGCTATGGGAAAGGAGGGGGCCCACACACAGAGACTGCACATGGGTCCCCTCCTCTCTTGATATGCTGCTGGTGTGTGTATATAACGTGGTTCCATCTGCGGCACTCAGGTATAAATTACAAGATGTACTAAACCATAGTTTCTACGTTTCATTACCGCCACAACAGGAGCCATGGTCCCGGACTCCCAGCTGCAGCGGGGTCCATCTCCCTCCATTCCCCATGCACCAGGGGTTAACAAGCTGTCCTGCCGCCTTGTGTGGCTGGGGTGCCGGAAGCGGAGCTCCTAGTCCCCAGCACTTGGCACTGAGCGTTGCATTCGGGGACAGCTCACCCCCCAGTTCCCCTGGCACAGCACACCGGGGGTTAACACTGGGTAGTGCTGCCTTGTGCAGCTGGGGCACCAGTAGCAGGGCTCCCGGAACCCAGCTGTCAGCACCGAGCGGTCAGCACCGGTCAGGTCTCCCAGCGACAGTGGGTCTTTTACATCCCTGCTTCCCTGACACAGCACGCCGGGGGTTAACCCATCACTTCTGTGGCCGCTGGAGAGGGTCCGGCTGTGGCAAAGCAAACATTAAAAACTATGGGCCAAGTGTAAAAAATGTTTACACTTGGCCCCTAGCGCCTTTGTCTCTTTAAAAATGGCACCGAGCACCACTTCGAGCACTGTGCCAGGGTCGATGCAAAGGAGCACAGGGCTGTCGGGTGCAAGAAGAGGCAGAGACTGAAGAGCACGGTGCCTTGGGGGTACAGCACCTTGCTCCGGGTCAGCCACACAGACAGCAGCTCTGACCTGGCCGACTGTCCGTCTGAGCCCCTGTCAAATGACCACCATCCCCTGGCCGTGCACAGCAGTGACAAGACTGGCTCCAGCAAGCAGGTGGTGGCATCAGTACCAGGTATAGTGCTGGGAGCTGGGCCAGAGAAGCAGCACACTGTGCCCAGGTGTGGTGACCCGCCGAAGGCAAGTGGGACCCCAAACAGCAGTGATACAGCACCAAGCCAGAGACGGGGAGGACCTGCTCAGGGAGGTCCGGCTGGGGAAGAGTGTGGCTGCTGCAGCATGGAACCCAGAGCATGAAACCCCTGACAATGAGCATGAAACCATTGGCAACAAGCATGAAACTGCTGGCAACGAGCATGGAACCCAGGGCATGAAACCATTGGCAACAAGCATGAGACCCCTAGCAACAAGCATCAAACCTCTGGCAATGAGCATGGAACACAGGGCAAGAAACCATTGGCAATGAGTTTGAGACCCCTGGCAATGAACATGAGAACCCTGGCAATGAGCAGGTAATTGAAAAATAATTAGAGGCCTTACTGTGGGCATAATTTGTAAGGGACATTACTGTGTGTGGAGCATAAAATAGTGTCAGGGGCATAACTGTATGTGGCATAATGTGTAATGGGCATTACAGTGTATGGCATAATGCATGGCATAACGTGTAATGGGCATTACAGTGTTTGGCATAATGTGAAATGGGCATTACGATGTGTGGAATAATGTGGAATGGGCATTACGGTGTGTGGCATAATGTGTAACGGGCATTATTATAAGGAGCAAAAATTAGAAATAATGTAAAGGGTATAAAACTGTTTTTTTCTGTGTTTTTGGTTTTCCTGTGTTGTATAAGAGGCTCTACCTAGCGTAATGTGTATAAGGGGTACTACTGTGTGATGTAATGTGATTGACGGAAACTACTGTGCGGTGTAATGTGAATTGGCACTATTCTGTGGCCACGCTCCTTCCTTATGAAGCCATGCCCCTATTTTTGACGCGCGCCTCAGGCGCGCAATAACCATTTCCTTTTTCCATACCCCCACTTCAAAATTTCCACTTCAGCCACTGCCTAAGACATTGGTGCTCTCACTGGGCTCCTGAAACAATGATACTGTCCCTGTGGCTAGTTTAAGACTAAAGTGTCTTAAGCATTGTCCAGCAAGCAATTTACTATGAATAAGTGTGAGTGGATTAAAGGCCTAATTCATTTTAGTTTGCTGAAGTGCAGAAATCACTATTCGGCCATTTGCGGGGCGGACCACCGTGGCTGTGTGGTCTCAAAACATGGTGGCCCAGTGACTACCTTAGGCTGAGGAGGCAGGGGGCTACCCTAAACATGCGAGCGCTTCGCTGTTTAGTAAATCGTTCACATTTTAGTGGGTGGGGGGTGATCCGGCATGCGGGGTGGTCTTGCCCTGTGCTGGACGGCCTCCTGAATGCTAGAGAGACTACAATTCATGCTGAATTAGGCCCTAAATTTGGAGCTAATAGCTGGAGTCAGTAGCGGCTCTTGCCATGTGCAAGCAGGCTTTTTGTCCAGGGCACCGCTACCACAAGGGCGCTGCCGCCGCCGTGGCAAGAGCCGCTACTAATCCACCTTCCCTCCCTGCTCCTCGGCTGCCATGTGCGCCCGCTGCAGCTGGCGTCGCTGACTGACGCTAGAGGTCAAAATTGACCCCTAGTGTCAATGCGGCGCTGCTATGGGAGAGACGTCATGACGTCAGGGGGCACTGTTACAGGGGGAACAGCTACTGGGGACAAATCAACTGGGGGCACAGCAACAAGGGGCACAGCTTCAGGGGGTACAGCGACAGGGAGCATAACTACTAGGGCCACAACTACAGGGGGCACTACTAAAGGGGGCACTGCTAAAGAAGGGAGAGCTACTGGGGGAAAATGAACTGGGTGCACAGCTACAGGGGGCACAGCTGCTGGGGGCACATCTACTGGGGCAAATCTACAGGGGGCACAACTACAGGGTGCAAATCAACTGGGGGCACAGCTACTGGGTTCACTACTACAGGGGGCACATACAGGAGGCACTGCTACTTGGGGCACAGCTACAAGTGGCACAACTACAGGGGGCACTACTAAAGGGGGCACTGCTTCAGGGGGAACAGCTACTGGGGGGAAATTAACTGGGGACACAGCTGCTGAGGGTACAGCTACTGGGGGCACAGCGACAGGGGGGCACAAGTACAGAGGGATAACTGTGGGCATGCCCCTTCCTTATGAAGAAGCCACGCCACTTCCCTATGAAGAAGCCACGCCCCTGTTTTGGGAAAGGGGGGTAGGGAGCGCAACTTTAACCTCCAATTGGTGCAAACTTAATGGTAAGCCGGGTAATAGTGTTTTGTTTTGTTTTTACACTAGCAAATTGAAAGGAGCATAAGAGTAAACAAGTATATCCTGAACTCTCAGTATGTAATAAAACAACACAAAATGTAATAAGAACACTGCAAAACTACATATCTATCTTGCCAATGGTTGCTGTCTCATTTTGATCACTGTTAAAGATGCCTTATATGAGCAGTGTGACTGAATATTTTTATAAGCAATAAACCATCACTCTTACTTCTTTGCAGCAATAAACTTTAATGGGGTTGAGGTTTCATGGATGCAGTAGTCCCTTTGTAAAACAATAACATTTTAATCTGATTAAAAATGTACTTTGATTTATTCTGTTTCTGCAGTTCAAAGATGAACATTATGCTTCTAATTGTACTGTGGTGTAACTTTTTCCAAGCCAGTAGCTCATGGCAGACTGTGCATGTGCTTTATACACTAGTTTGCTTATACATTTCATCATAAAACACACTTTGAAAAAGTATTATGCCATTGAAATGGGTCACGCATGTTTTATAAAACAGGAGGTTATATAAAATCACACTGCAGGTTGGATTGTTTTTGAATTGCCATAAAGCCAGTGAATGAATGAATGAGGCCACTCTGATTGGTCAGACTGTGAAAAGTGATGCACTTTGAGTTTGACCAATCAGAGCTGCCACATTCAATCGTATGAGAATGCTCACAAGTGATTCTTGGGCTCCCGACAGAAGTTATGTGATGTGCAATAGGTTATTTTTATGGCACGTATGAGGATCAATATGTACATTTCATCAAGGAATTTTTAAGTAATAAATGGGTAACAGGATGATCTCAGGGGCTGTATTTTGATAACTTTTTTCAATTTGGTGTCTGAGTCCTGTGGTTTTTTAAAAAAACCTTTATTTTAGAGATGAGCGCCTGAAATTTTTCGGGTTTTGTGTTTTGGTTTTGGGTTCGGTTCCGCGGCCGTGTTTTGGGTTCGAACGCGTTTTGGCAAAACCTCACCGAATTTTTTTTGTCGGATTCGGGTGTGTTTTGGATTCGGGTGTTTTTTTCAAAAAACACTAAAAAACAGCTTAAATCATAGAATTTGGGGGTCATTTTGATCCCAAAGTATTATTAACCTCAAAAACCATAATTTACACTCATTTTCAGTCTATTCTGAATACCTCACACCTCACAATATTATTTTTAGTCCTAAAATTTGCACCGAGGTCGCTGTGTGAGTAAGATAAGCGACCCTAGTGGCCGACACAAACACCGGGCCCATCTAGGAGTGGCACTGCAGTGTCACGCAGGATGTCCCTTCCAAAAAACCCTCCCCAAACAGCACATGACGCAAAGAAAAAAAGAGGCGCAATGAGGTAGCTGTGTGAGTAAGATTAGCGACCCTAGTGGCCGACACAAACACCGGGCCCATCTAGGAGTGGCACTGCAGTGTCACGCAGGATGTCCCTTCCAAAAAAACCTCCCCAATCAGCACATGATGCAAAGAAAAAGAAAAGAAAAAAGAGGTGCAAGATGGAATTGTCCTTGGGCCCTCCCACCCACCCTTATGTTGTATAAACAAAACAGGACATGCACACTTTAACCAACCCATCATTTCAGTGACAGGGTCTGCCACACGACTGTGACTGATATGACGGGTTGGTTTGGACCCCCCCCAAAAAAGAAGCAATTAATCTCTCCTTGCACAAACTGGCTCTACAGAGGCAAGATGTCCACCTCATCTTCACCCTCCGATATATCACCGTGTACATCCCCCTCCTCACAGATTATCAATTCGTCCCCACTGGAATCCACCATCTCAGCTCCCTGTGTACTTTGTGGAGGCAATTGCTGCTGGTCAATGTCTCCGCGGAGGAATTGATTATAATTCATTTTAATGAACATCATCTTCTCCACATTTTCTGGATGTAACCTCGTACGCCGATTGCTGACAAGGTGAGCGGCGGCACTAAACACTCTTTCGGAGTACACACTTGTGGGAGGGCAACTTAGGTAGAATAAAGCCAGTTTGTGCAAGGGCCTCCAAATTGCCTCTTTTTCCTGCCAGTATAAGTACGGACTGTGTGACGTGCCTACTTGGATGCGGTCACTCATATAATCCTCCACCATTCTATCAATGTTGAGAGAATCATATGCAGTGACAGTAGACGACATGTCCGTAATCGTTGTCAGGTCCTTCAGTCCGGACCAGATGTCAGCATCAGCAGTCGCTCCAGACTGCCCTGCATCACCGCCAGCGGGTGGGCTCGGAATTCTGAGCCTTTTCCTCGCACCCCCAGTTGCGGGAGAATGTGAAGGAGGAGATGTTGACAGGTCGCGTTCCGCTTGACTTGACAATTTTGTCACCAGCAGGTCTTTCAACCCCAGCAGACCTGTGTCTGCCGGAAAGAGAGATCCAAGGTAGGCTTTAAATCTAGGATCGAGCACGGTGGCCAAAATGTAGTGCTCTGATTTCAACAGATTGACCACCCGTGAATCCTTGTTAAGCGAATTAAGGGCTGCATCCACAAGTCCCACATGCCTAGCGGAATCGCTCCCTTTTAGCTCCTTCTTCAATGCCTCCAGCTTCTTCTGCAAAAGCCTGATGAGGGGAATGACCTGACTCAGGCTGGCAGTGTCTGAACTGACTTCACGTGTGGCAAGTTCAAAGGGCATCAGAACCTTGCACAACGTTGAAATCATTCTCCACTGCACTTGAGACAGGTGCATTCCACCTACTATATCGTGCTCAATTGTATAGGCTTGAATGGCCTTTTGCTGCTCCTCCAACCTCTGAAGCATATAGAGGGTTGAATTCCACCTCGTTACCACTTCTTGCTTCAGATGATGGCAGGGCAGGTTCAGTAGTTTTTGGTGGTGCTCCAGTCTTCTGTACGTGGTGCCTGTACGCCGAAAGTGTCCCGCAATTTTTCTGGCCACCGACAGCATCTCTTGCACGCCCCTGTCGTTTTTTAAAAAATTCTGCACCACCAAATTCAAGGTATGTGCAAAACATGGGACGTGCTGGAATTTGCCCATATTTAATGCACACACAATATTGCTGGCGTTGTCCGATGCCACAAATCCACAGGAGAGTCCAATTGGGGTAAGCCATTCCGCGATGATCTTCCTCAGTTGCCGTAAGAGGTTTTCAGCTGTGTGCGTATTCTGGAAAGCGGTGATACAAAGCGTAGCCTGCCTAGGAAAGAGTTGGCGTTTGCGAGATGCTGCTACTGGTGCCGCCGCTGCTGTTCTTGCGGCGGGAGTCCATACATCTACCCAGTGGGCTGTCACAGTCATATAGTCCTGACCCTGCCCTGCTCCACTTGTCCACATGTCCGTGGTTAAGTGGACATTGGGTACAGCTGCATTTTTTTAGGACACTGGTGACTCTTTTTCTGAGGTCTGTGTACATTTTCGGTATCGCCTGCCTAGAGAAATGGAACCTAGATGGTATTTGGTACCGGGGACACAGTACCTCCAACAAGTCTCTAGTTGGCTCTGCAGTAATGATGGATACCGGAACCACGTTTCTCACCACCCAGGATGCCAAGGCCTCAGTTATCCGCTTTGCAGTAGGATGACTGCTGTGATATTTCATCTTCCTCGCAAAGGACTGTTGAACAGTCAATTGCTTACTGGAAGTAGTACAAGTGGGCTTACGACTTCCCCTCTGGGATGACCATCGACTCCCAGCGGCAACAACAGCAGCGCCAGCAGCAGTAGGCGTTACACGCAAGGATGCATCGGAGGAATCCCAGGCAGGAGAGGACTCGTCAGAATTGCCAGTGACATGGCCTGCAGGACTATTGGCATTCCTGGGGAAGGAGGAAATTGACACTGAGGGAGTTGGTGGGGTGGTTTGCGTGAGCTTGGTTACAAGAGGAAGGGATTTACTGGTCAGTGGACTGCTTCCGCTGTCACCCAAAGTTTTTGAACTTGTCACTGACTTATTATGAATGCGCTGCAGGTGACGTATAAGGGAGGATGTTCCGAGGTGGTTAACGTCCTAACCCCTACTTATTACAGCTTGACAAAGGGAACACACGGCTTGACACCTGTTGCCCGCATTTCTGGTGAAATACCTCCACACCGAAGAGCTGATTTTTTGGGTATTTTCACCTGGCATGTCAACGGCCATATTCCTCCCACGGACAACAGGTGTCTCCCCGGGTGCCTGACTTAAACAAACCACCTCACCATCAGAATCCTCCTGGTCAATTTCCTCCCCAGCGCCAGCAACACCCATATCCTCCTCATCCTGGTGTACTTCAACACTGACATCTTCAATCTGACTATCAGGAACTGGACTGCGGGTGCTCCTTCCAGCACTTGCAGGGGGCGTGCAAATGGTGGAAGGCGCATGCTCTTCACGTCCAGTGTTGGGAAGGTCAGGCATCGCAATCGACACAATTGGACTCTCCTTGTGGATTTGGGATTTCGAAGAATGCACAGTTCTTTGCTGTGCTGCTTTTGCCAGCTTGAGTCTTTTCATTTTTCTAGCGAGAGGCTGAGTGCTTCCATCCTCATGTGAAGCTATACCACTAGCCATGAACATAGGCCAGGGCCTCAGCCGTTCCTTGCCACTCCGTGTGGTAAATGGCATATTGGCAAGTTTACGCTTCTCCTCCGACAATTTTATTTTAGGTTTTGGAGTCCTTTTTTTACTGATATTTGGTGTTTTGGATTTGACATGCTCTGTACTATGACATTGGGCATCGGCCTTGGCAGACGACGTTGCTGGCATTTCATCGTCTCGGCCATGACTAGTGGCAGCAGCTTCAGCACGAGGTGGAAGTGGATCTTGATCTTTCCCTAATTTTGGAACCTCAACATTTTTGTTCTCCATATTTTAATAGGCACAACTAAAAGGCACCTCAGGTAAACAATGGAGATGGATGGATTGGATACTAGTATACAATTATGGACGGGCTGCCGAGTGCCGACACAGAGGTAGCCACAGCCGTGAACTACCGCACTGTACTGTGTCTGCTGCTAATATATAGACTGGTTGATAAAGAGATATTATACTCGTAACTAGTATGTATGTATAAAGAAAGAAAAAAAAACCACGGTTAGGTGGTATATACAATTATGGACGGGCTGCCGAGTGCCGACACAGAGGTAGCCACAGCCGTGAACTACCGCACTGTACTGTGTCTGCTGCTAATATATAGACTGGTTGATAAAGAGATAGTATACTCGTAACTAGTATGTATGTATAAAGAAAGAAAAAAAAACCACGGTTAGGTGGTATATACAATTATGGACGGGCTGCCGAGTGCCGACACAGAGGTAGCCACAGCCGTGAACTACCGCACTGTACTGTGTCTGCTGCTAATATATAGACTGGTTGATAAAGAGATAGTATACTCGTAACTAGTATGTATGTATAAAGAAAGAAAAAAAAACCACGGTTAGGTGGTATATACAATTATGGACGGGCTGCCGAGTGCCGACACAGAGGTAGCCACAGCCGTGAACTACCGCACTGTACTGTGTCTGCTGCTAATATATAGACTGGTTGATAAAGAGATAGTATACTCGTAACTAGTATGTATGTATAAAGAAAGAAAAAAAAACCACGGTTAGGTGGTATATACAATTATGGACGGGCTGCCGAGTGCCGACACAGAGGTAGCCACAGCCGTGAACTACCGCACTGTACTGTGTCTGCTGCTAATATATAGACTGGTTGATAAAGAGATAGTATACTCGTAACTAGTATGTATGTATAAAGAAAGAAAAAAAAACCACGGTTAGGTGGTATATACAATTATGGACGGGCTGCCGAGTGCCGACACAGAGGTAGCCACAGCCGTGAACTACCGCACTGTACTGTGTCTGCTGCTAATATAGACTGGTTGATAAAGAGATAGTATACTCGTAACTAGTATGTATGTATAAAGAAAGAAAAAAAAACCACGGTTAGGTGGTATATACAATTATGGACGGGCTGCCGAGTGCCGACACAGAGGTAGCCACAGCCGTGAACTACCGCACTGTACTGTGTCTGCTGCTAATATAGACTGGTTGATAAAGAGATAGTATACTACTAATATTATATATACTGGTGGTCAGGTCACTGGTCACTAGTCACACTGGCAGTGGCACTCCTGCAGCAAAAGTGTGCACTGTTTAATTTTAATATAATATTATGTACTCCTGGCTCCTGCTATAACCTATAACTGGCACTGCAGTAGTGCTCCCCAGTCTCCCCCACAATTATAAGCTGTGTGAGCTGAGCAGTCAGACAGATATATAATATATATAGATGATGCAGCACACTGGCCTGAGCCTGAGCAGTGCACACAGATATGGTATGTGACTGACTGAGTCACTGTGTGTATCGCTTTTTTCAGGCAGAGAACGGATATATTAAATAAACTGCACTGTGTGTCTGGTGGTCACTCACTATATAATATATTATGTACTCCTGGCTCCTGCTATAACCTATAACTGGCACTGCAGTAGTGCTCCCCAGTCTCCCCCACAATTATAAGCTGTGTGAGCTGAGCAGTCAGACAGATATATATAATATTATATATAGATAATAGATGATGCAGCACACTGGCCTGAGCCTGAGCAGTGCACACAGATATGGTATGTGATAGAGATGAGCGGGTTCGGTTTCTTTGAATCCGAACCCGCACGAACTTCACTTTTTTTTTCACGGGTCCGAGCGACTCGGATCTTCCCGCCTTGCTCGGTTAACCCGAGCGCGCCCGAACGTCATCATGACGCTGTCGGATTCTCGCGAGACTCGGATTCTATATAAGGAGCCGCGCGTCGCCGCCATTTTCACACGTGCATTGAGATTGATAGGGAGAGGACGTGGCTGGCGTCCTCTCCATTAGAATAGATTAGAAGAGAGAGAGAGAGAGAGAGATTGTGCAGACAGAGTTTACCACAGTGACCAGTGCAGTTGTTGTTAAGTTAACTTTTATTTAATATATCCGTTCTCTGCTATATCCGTTCTCTGCCTGAAAAAAACGATACACAGCAGTCACACAGTGTGACTCAGTCTGTGTGCACTCAGCTCAGCCCAGTGTGCTGCACATCAATGTATAAAAGCTTATAATAATTGTGGGGGAGACTGGGGAGCACTGCAGGTTGTTATAGCAGGAGCCAGGAGTACATAATATTATATTAATTTAAAATTAAACAGTGCACACTTTTGCTGCAGG
Source organism: Pseudophryne corroboree (assembly GCF_028390025.1). Taxonomy (NCBI): domain Eukaryota; kingdom Metazoa; phylum Chordata; class Amphibia; order Anura; family Myobatrachidae; genus Pseudophryne; species Pseudophryne corroboree. The sequence goes on from NC_086445.1 coordinate 190,514,305, forward strand.
AGTGCCACTGCCAGTGTGACTAGTGGTGACCAGTGCCTGACCACCAGTATAGTAGTATATTGTTGTATACTATCTCTTTATCAACCAGTCTATATTAGCAGCAGACACAGTACAGTGCGGTAGTTCACGGCTGTGGCTACCTCTGTGTCGGCAGTCGGCACTCGGCAGGCAGTCCGTCCATCCATAATTGTATAATTATATACCACCTAACCGTGGTATTTTTTTTTCTTTCTTTATACCGTCGTCATAGTCATACTAGTTGTTACGAGTATACTACTATCTCTTTATCAACCAGTGTACAGTGCGGTAGTTCACGGCTGTGGCTACCTCTGTGTCGGAACTCGGCAGGCAGTCCGTCCATCCATAATTGTATTATTATAATATATACCACCTAACCGTGGTTTTTTTTTCATTCTTTATACCGTCATAGTCAGTCATACTAGTTGTTACGAGTATACTACTATCTCTTTATCAACCAGTGTACAGTGCGGTAGTTCACGGCTGTGGCTACCTCTGTGTCGGCAGTCGGCAGGCAGTCCGTCCATCCATAATTGTATTATAATATATACCACCTAACCGTGGTTTTTTTTTCATTCTTTATACCGTCATAGTGTCATACTAGTTGTTACGAGTATACTACTATCTCTTTATCAACCAGTGTACAGTGCGGTAGTTCACGGCTGTGGCTACCTCTGTGTCGGCAGTCGGCAGGCAGTCCGTCCATCCATAATTGTATTATAATATATACCACCTAACCGTGGTTTTTTTTTCATTCTTTATACCGTCATAGTCAGTCATACTAGTTGTTACGAGTATACTACTATCTCTTTATCAACCAGTGTACAGTGCGGTAGTTCACGGCTGTGGCTACCTCTGTGTCGGAACTCGGCAGGCAGTCCGTCCATCCATAATTGTATTATTATAATATATACCACCTAACCGTGGTTTTTTTTTCATTCTTTATACCGTCATAGTCAGTCATACTAGTTGTTACGAGTATACTACTATCTCTTTATCAACCAGTGTACAGTGCGGTAGTTCACGGCTGTGGCTACCTCTGTGTCGGAACTCGGCAGGCAGTCCGTCCATCCATAATTGTATTATAATATATACCACCTAACCGTGGTTTTTTTTTCGTTCTTTATACCGTCGTCATACTAGTTGTTACGAGTATACTACTATCTCTTTATCAACCAGTGTACAGTGCGGTAGTTCACGGCTGTGGCTACCTCTGTGTCGGAACTCGGCAGGCAGTCCGTCCATCCATAATTGTATTATAATATATACCACCTAACCGTGGTTTTTTTTTCGTTCTTTATACCGTCGTCATACTAGTTGTTACGAGTATACTACTATCTCTTTATCAACCAGTGTACAGTGCGGTAGTTCACGGCTGTGGCTACCTCTGTGTCGGCACTCGGCAGGCAGTCCGTCCAACCATAATTGTATTATATACCACCTAACCGTGGTTTTTTTTTCATTCTTTATACCGTCGTCATACTAGTTGTTACGAGTATACTACTATCTCTTTATCAACCAGTGTACAGTGCGGTAGTTCACGGCTGTGGCTACCTCTGTGTCGGCACTCGGCAGGCAGTCCGTCCAACCATAATTGTATTATATACCACCTAACCGTGGTTTTTTTTTCATTCTTTATACCGTCGTCATACTAGTTGTTACGAGTATACTACTATCTCTTTATCAACCAGTGTACAGTGCGGTAGTTCACGGCTGTGGCTACCTCTGTGTCGGCACTCGGCAGCCCGTCCATAATTGTATATACCAGTGACCTAACCGTGGTTTTTTTTTCTTTCTTTATACATACATACTAGTTACGAGTATACTATCTCTTTATCAACCAGTCTATATATTAGCAGCAGACACAGTACAGTGTGGTAGTTCACGGCTGTGGCTACCTCTGTGTCGGCACTCGGCAGCCCGTCCATAATTGTATATACCACCTAACCGTGGTTTTTTTTTCTTTCTTTATACATACATACTGCAGTGCCACTCCTAGATGGGCCCGGTGTTTGTGTCGGCCACTAGGGTCGCTAATCTTACTCACACAGTCAGCTACCTCATTGCGCCTCTTTTTTTCTTTGCGTCATGTGCTGTTTGGGGAGGGTTTTTTGGAAGGGCCATCCTGCGTGACACTGCAGTGCCACTCCTAGATGGGCCCGGTGTTTGTGTCGGCCACTAGGGTCGCTAATCTTACTCACACAGCTACCTCATTGCGCCTCTTTTTTTCTTTGCGTCATGTGCTGTTTGGGGAGGGTTTTTTGGAAGGGACATCCTGCGTGACACTGCAGTGCCACTCCTAGATGGGCCCGGTGTTTGTGTCGGCCACTAGGGTCGCTTATCTTACTCACACAGCGACCTCGGTGCAAATTTTAGGACTAAAAATAATATTGTGAGGTGTGAGGTATTCAGAATAGACTGAAAATGAGTGTAAATTATGGTTTTTGAGGTTAATAATACTTTGGGATCAAAATGACCCCCAAATTCTATGATTTAAGCTGTTTTTTAGTGTTTTTGGAAAAAAACACCCGAATCCAAAACACACCCGAATCCGACAAAAATAATTCGGTGAGGTTTTGCCAAAACGCGTTCGAACCCAAAACACGGACGCGGAACCGAACCCAAAACCAAAACACAAAACCCGAAAAATTTCAGGCGCTCATCTCTAGTATGTGACTGAGTCACTGTGTGCTGTGTATCGCTTTTTTCAGGCAGAGAACGGATTATAAATAAAACTGGTGGTCACTATCAGCAAAACTCTGCACTGTACTGAGTACTCCTAATGCTCCCCAAAATTAGTAAATCAAGTGTCTCTCTAATCTATTCTAAACGGAGAGGACGCCAGCCACGTCCTCTCCCTATCAATCTCAATGCACGTGTGAAAATGGCGGCGACGCGCGGCTCCTTATATAGAATCCGAGTCTCGCGATAGAATCCGAGCCTCGCGAGAATCCGACAGCGTCATGATGACGTTCGGGCGCGCTCGGGTTAACCGAGCAAGGCGGGAAGATCCGAGTCGCTCGGACCCGTGAAAAAAAACATGAAGTTCTGGCGGGTTCGGATTCAGAGAAACCGAACCCGCTCATCTCTACTTTATTTTACAGGTACACTACAGGTGACAGAACTTGTGGTTCTCCAAGTTCCAGTATGCCCTGGCAACTCTTATAACTAGGCATGACAGAACTTGCTGGGACTTGTAGCATACTTGCCTACCTAACCCTCTCCATGAGGGAGAAAATGCTCTGTTCCTGGACTTTCCTGGTAATGTATGATTGCCATCACCTGTGGTGAAACGCCTTTCTTATCAATTAACTAGCTCACCACAGGTGATGGCAATCATACATTACCAGGAAAGTACAGGAACAGAGCATTTACTCCCTCATGGAGAGGGTCAGGTAGGTAAGTATGACTTGTAGTGCACCTGTAAAGGACAATGGGGCAGATGCATTAACCTGGAGAAGACATAAGGAAGTGATAAACCAGTGATATGTGCAAGGTGATAAAGGCACCAGCCAATCAGCTCCAATATGTAAATTAACAGTTAGGATCTGATTGGCTGGTGCCTTTATCACCTTGCACATATCACTGGTTTATCACTTCATTATGCCTTCTCCAGGTTAATACATCTGCCCCAATGTTATTAATAATATGAAATAACTATTACCTCAATACATAGAGCCCGACTCCAATCTTTCTATCACTGTTAACAAAAACCACCATCTCCCCTGTTCCCCAACTACGCTGCTTAAGAGTCATTCTTGTCCCCCACATTCAATCTCTTGCCCTGTCCTGTTTCCAATACCCGGTTAGTCCGAAGCGCTGCTGTTTCTGATTTGGGTGGACTCTATGCATTTTGCTCCTTCAAATTTGTTTCTACAAACATGCTGGAAACACGTTGGAATGCCAGTGAGTGTATTTATAATCCACCGCATATCACCAGCAAGTTCCATCTCAGCTTCCAATTCACGGGCTGTTACCTCCCACAACTTTCATTGCTAATTCCATTCCCCCTATATGTCCTCTGTAAAGTAGATACACCTGAACAATGAAATCAGTGGATATTGGCCAAGTTTGTGCTATCTGCTCACTAATCTGGTAGTTCAGCAGTCATGCCAAATTACCAGATTTTAATGTGTTTTTAGACCAGAGTTTCCCAAACTCCTCCATTACAGTACATGTTTTAAGGATATCCTTACGGGTATGGGTCGTTGGGTCAACTCAACTTAGGTCCACAGTCAATAGGTCGACCACTGAAGGTCATCATGGGCATTAGGTCGACATGCACTAGGTCGACATGGGAATTAGGTTGACATGTAATAGGTCGACAGGTGAAAAGGTCGACATGAGTTTTTGGATTTTATTTGGTGTAATTTTCTTCGTAAAGTGATGGGGAAGCCCAGTTAGTGCACCGTGTCCCCTCGCATGGCGAGCGACAAGGTGCTTCTCTCGGCACAGGTTACTGTTCCAATCGTAGTCCACGTGGATCGTCAAGTATATTAAAATAAAAAAACTGACAAAAATGTAAACAACTCATGTCGACCTTTTGACCTGTCGGCATAGTACATGTCGGCCTATTGACCATGTCGACCTAATGCATGTCGTCCTAATGACTGTAGACCTGAGCTGTGTCGACCTAATGACCGTATCCCATCCATACTTGAGTCCAGATGGTTAAATCAAATTGACTGAGGTACTAATTAAGTCACCTGTGCTCAAGCATGGCTATCTTTAAAACTTGGACTGTAATGGTAGAGTTTAGGAAATTCTAGTTACCGTAGATCATTAGTAGTATAAGAGATGCAGCAGTTTTTGTGGTCTATTTCAAGGAAGTTGTCAACATTCATCATACTGACATTCCTAATGTAGACTTGAGAATGTCGACATGCTTATATTATATATATATATATATATATATATATAAGAGTCCCGGCACTCCTCTTAAAATAGGTACTTGCTGCGATGCCTTCCCAGGGGAATAAATCTTCTAAACATAGGGGGTAATTCCAAGTTGATCGCAGCAGGAGATTTTTTAGCAGTTGGGCAAAACCATGTGCACTGCAGGGGGGGGCAGATATAACATTTGCAGAGAGAGTTAGATTTGGGTGTGGTGAGTTCAATCTGCAATCTAAATTGCAGTGTACAAATAAAGCAGCCAGTATTTACCCTGCACAGAAACAAAATAACCCACCCAAATCTAACTCTCTCTGCAAATGTTATATCTGCCCCCCCTGCAGTGCACATGGTTTTGCCCAACTACTAAAAAATTTCCTGCTGCGATCAACTTGGAATTACCCCCATAGACGTGGAAGAAAGGTGGCACTCAGACAGTCTTCATGTGAAAAGTAAACTGGTCAGCTTTATTAGTCCAAAAAGCTAATAAAGCTGACCAGTGTAATTTTCACATGAAGACTGTCTGAGTGCCGCCTTTCTTCCACGTCTATATATATATATATATATATATATATATATATAAATCCACAAAGTAACTGGCATTTTGGAGTTTAAACAAATATTTCAAAAAAGCTTTTATCCAGGTCCAGCTTTTTTGAAATATTTGTTTAGACTCCAGAGTGCCAGTTACTTTGTGGATTTATATTGATTTCTTTACTGGGCACCAGAGCAGCTGTAATTGACTTGGAGTGCCAGCTGATTGTGGGTGGATAGATATATATATATATATACCAACAAATATAAAACCACAGCACTCGCCACCCCAGAAGCGGGGTGCAATGTCTACACTCACCACTCATAGGGTGCGGTGCATGTAGCCCATGGCCACCCAGGGCCGTCTTTTCGTATGGGCTCAATGGGCTCTTGCCCAAGGGCCCCAGGAGTATAAGGACCATAGGCTGATAGCTGGGGGTCCCCTCTTTCCAGGGGTACCAGATTTTTGAAAATCGGCCCTGGGGAACCGGAGATATCCAACTTGAAAGCAGTGGTCACCATCTAAGCCTGTTAATTGCTCTTCCCAGCCAGATCTCTTAAGTTCTGTCTGACTTAAGGGCCCTACACACTGGCCGACCCGCCGCCGAGCTGCCCGACAGCGGATACGGCCGACGAGCGACCCGGCGGCGGGTGGCAGTGACGGGGGGAGTGAAGTTTCTTCACTCCCCCATCACCCGGTTGCATTGAAGTGCAGGCAAATATGGACGAGATCGTCCATATTGGCCTGCATGTACAGCCGACGGGGGACCAGCGATGAACGAGCACGGGGACACGCATCGTTCATCGCTGGAGCCTCCACACTGAAAGATATGAACGAGTTCTCGTTCATTTATGAACGAGATCGTTCATATCTTTCAAAAAATCGGTCAGTGTGTAGGGCCTATTAGAGTATTTCTGAGGGTATAAACCAAAAGCTGTGACTCTCCCCTTTTAGTGGACACTGGCAGCTTGTTTCTACTATACCCAGAAGTTAGAAACAGAGATATCAGCCTTCAAGCAGCTGGTCCCTGCTCCAGCTCCACACGCCTAATATGAAGTTTTAGATTTTCGTTGGTGAATTGCTCTGGCTCCTGAACTCTGATCCCCAAGTTCCCAGTACCTCCTGCAGGGCCGGCTCCAGGCCTACTAGCACCCTGAGCGACAAAATGTAAAAGCGCCCCCCCCACACCCCTACCCATGCGCGCGCTCCCGGAAAAGTGGGTGTGGCCTCTTGAAAAGTGGGCGTGGCCTCGTAATTTCATATCATCAAACTATAAATATATTTTCACACAATTAGCAGCCTTACACATAGCCACAGTAGTGTTCCTTACACACAATGTCTCCAGTATAGTGCCAGATACACATAATGTGCAGTGCCAGATAGACATGCCATGCCCCCCAGCAGTGCCAGCTACACATGACATGCCCCGCAGCAGTGCCAGCTACACATGACATGCCCCGCAGCAGTGCCAGCTACACATGACATGCCCCGCAGCAGTGCCAGCTACACATGATAGTGTTCACTTTTTAGGGCATGGTGCTGATCACAGGGAGGGCACATTTTTAAGTTAGGAGGGCAAAATGATGTACATACTGCTTGTTGTTCCCATACCTATATGTCAAAGAATGGACAGTGCGCGCCAAAGGCGCGCAGCAAAAATGAAGGGGAGTTACTTCGTGGGGAAGGTACGTGGCCACATAATAGTGGCAATTTGCATTACACCACACAGTAGTGCAGCTAATACACACTGCACCAGGTAGAACCTCCTATACACTTTGCGCCAGGCACAGCACTGAGACACATTGCACCAGGGAGAGCACTGAGACACATTGCCTAGCCACAGACGCCTAGCGGGAACACTACATGACATGCCCCCCAGCAGTGCCAGCTACACGTGACATGCCCCCAGCAGTGCCAGCTACACGTGACATGCTCCCCAGCAGTGCCAGCTACACGTGACATGCCCCCCAGCAGTGCCAGCTACACGTGACATGCCCCCCAGCAGTGCCAGCTACACGTGACATGCCCCCCAGCAGTGCCAGCTACACGTGACATGCCCCCCAGCAGTGCCAGCTACATAAATGGCCACACAGTGCCAGATATGCACCCACAGTTCAGATACATAAATGCCCCCAAAGTGCCAGATACATAAATGCCCCCATAGTGCAGATATGCCCCCCACAGTGCCAGATACATAAATGCCCCCACAGTGCCAGATACATAAGTGCCCACACATTGCCAGATGCATAAATGCCCCCAGTGCCAGATGCATAAGTGCCCACACAGTGCCAGATACATTATTGCCCCCCACAGTGTCAGATACATTAATGCCCCCAGTGCCAGATATGCCCCCCCAGTGCCAGATATTCCCCCAGTGCCAGATATGCCCCCACAGTGCCAGATACCTTAATGCCCCCAGTGCCAGATATGTCCCCACAGTGAGAGATACCTTAATGCCCCCAGTGCCAGATATGCCCCCACAGTGCCAGATACATTAAATGCCCCCAGTGCCAGATATGCCCCCACAGTGGCAGATAAATAAATGCCCCCCACAGTGCCAGATAAATAAATGCCCCCCACAGTGCCAGATAAATAAATGCCCCCCACAGTGCCAGATAAATAAATGCCCCCACAGTGCCAGATAAATAAGTGCCCCCACAGTGCAGATATACCCCCACAGTGCCAGATACATAAATGCCCCCACAGTGCCGATATGCCCCCACAGTGCCAGATACAGAAATGCCCCCACAGTGCCAGATACAGAAATGCCCCCACAGCGCAGATATGCCCCCACATGGCCAGAAATGCCCCCACAGTGCCAGATACATTAATGCCCCCTCACAGTGCACAGATAAATGTCCCCCCCCCCCGCAGTGCCAGATAAATGAATGCCCCCCACAGTGCCAGATAAATGAATGCCCCCCACAGTGCCAGATAAATGCCCCCCACAGTGCCACATATGCCCCCAGTACCTGCTGTGCCGAGGGAGGGGGAGTGCTGCTGGTAGTGCTGCTGTGCGCGCCGCTGTCTGTGACGCTGTGCGGCGCCGGTGTCTGACATCAGACGCTGGCGCCGCACAGTGCACACAGCGGCGGCGCACACAGCGGGAGCCGGGAGGACAGCAGGGGAGATCAGGGCCGGCTCCAGGCTCCGACATGGCGGCGCCAGCGCGCGGCGCCCTTTAAGGGTGGCGCCCTGCGCGGCCGCTCGAGTCGAACATGCCTCGAGTCGGCCCTGCCTCCTGAAAGGTGGGACTCGCTAGTTTTTTTATCCCATTCAAAGTTAAGAAATATATTTTCAGGAACTTGAGATATCTGCAGTCAAGCAAGCTGCCCTCCCACCGGAAAATGATAAATATTAAACCCACTCCACTATCCACCCCTCCCCTACGTATTAAACACCCCCTACCACCCTGGAAGTCATGTACCAGGGCTTCTTCATTCAGCACAATGCCCCCTTCTACAGTTTAGCCCCATCTGTGCAGTAAAGGAGTAATTAACAGAAATTACTGCTCCAGGTCCTACAAGCTGAACGGAAGATAGAAGACCCCCTACCGCCCGTGGGGCATCAATGCTGCCGCTGATAGCACCCCCCACCCCTACCGCTGGAGGATGGGTAGGGGGCCCAGTGCATTGCTGTACCCAGGGGCCTACACTAGAGATGTGCACTTGAAATTTTTCAGGTTTTGTGTTTTGGTTTTGGGTTCGGTTCCGCGGCCGTGTTTTGGGTTCGACCGCGTTTTGGCAAAACCTCACCGAATTTTTTTTGTCGGATTCGGGTGTGTTTTGGATTCGGGTGTTTTTTTCAAAAAACACTAAAAAACAGCTTAAATCATAGAATTTGGGGGTAATTTTGATCCCAAAGTATTATTAACCTCAAAAACAATAATTTCCACTCATTTTCAGTCTATTCTGAATACCTCACACCTCACAATATTATTTTTAGTCCTAAAATTTGCACCGAGGTCGCTGGATGACTAAGCTAATCGACCCTAGTGGCCGACACAAACACCTGGCCCATCTAGGAGTGGCACTGCAGTGTCACGCAGGATGGCCCTTCCAAAAAACACTCCCCAAACAGCACATGACGCAAAGAAAAAAAGAGGCGCAATGAGGTAGCTGTGTGAGTAAGCTAAGCGACCCTAGTGGCCGACACAAACACCTGGCCCATCTAGGAGTGACACTGCAGTGTCAAGCAGGATGGCCCTTCCAAAAAACACTCCCCAAACAGCACATGACGCAAAGAAGAAAAAAAGAGGCGCAATGAGGTAGCTGTGTGAGTAAGCTAAGCGACCCTAGTGGCCGACACAAACACCTGGCCCATCTAGGAGTGGCACTGCAGTGTCACGCAGGATGGCCCTTCCAAAAAACACTCCCCAAACAGCACATGACGCAAAGAAAAAAAGAGGCGCAATGAGGTAGCTGTGTGAGTAAGAGAAGCGACCCTAGTGGCCGACACAAACACCTGGCCCATCTAGGAGTGGCACTGCAGTGTCACGCAGGATGGCCCTTCCAAAAAACACTCCCCAAACAGCACATGACGCAAAGAAAAAAAGAGGCGCAATGAGGTAGCTGTGTGAGTAAGATAAGCGACCCTAGTGGCCGACACAAACACCTGGCCCATCTAGGAGTGGCACTGCAGTGTCACGCAGGATGGCCCTTCCAAAAAACACTCCCCAAACAGCACATGACGCAAAGAAAAAAAGAGGCGCAATGAGGTAGCTGTGTGAGTAAGATAAGCGACCCTAGTGGCCGACACAAACACCTGGCCCATCTAGGAGTGGCACTGCAGTGTCACGCAGGATGGCCCTTCCAAAAAACACTCCCCAAACAGCACATGACGCAAAGAAGAAAAAAAGAGGCGCAATGAGGTAGCTGTGTGAGTAAGCTAAGCGACCCTAGTGGCCGACACAAACACCTGGCCCATCTAGGAGTGGCACTGCAGTGTCACGCAGGCTGGCCCTTCCAAAAAACACTCCCAAAACAGCACATGACGCAAATAAAAATGAAAGAAAAAAGAGGTGCAAGATGGAATTGTCCTTGGGCCCTCCCACCCACCCTTATGTTGTATAAACAGGACATGCACACTTTAACCAACCCATCATTTCAGTGACAGGGTCTGCCACACGACTGTGACTGAAATGATGGGTTGGTTTGGACCCCCACCGAAAAAGAAGCAATTAATCTCTCCTTGCACAAACTGGCTCTACAGAGGCAAGATGTCCACCTCATCATCATCCTCCGATATATCACCGTGTACATCCCGCTCCTCACAGATTATCAATTCGTCCCCACTGGAATCCACCATCTCAGCTCCCTGTGTACTTTGTGGAGGCAATTGCTGCTGGTCAATGTCTCCACGGAGGAATTCATTATAATTCATTTTAATGAACATCATCTTCTCCACATTTTCTGGAAGTAACCTCGTACGCCGATTGCTGACAAGGTGAGCGGCGGCACTAAACACTCTTTCGGAGTACACACTTGTGGGAGGGCAACTTAGGTAGAATAAAGCCAGTTTGTGCAAGGGCCTCCAAATTGCCTCTTTTTCCTGCCAGTATAAGTACGGACTGTCTGACGTGCCTACTTGGATGCGGTCACTCATATAATCCTCCACCATTCTTTCAATGGTGACAGAATCATATGCAGTGACAGTAGACGACATGTCCGTAATCGTTGTCAGGTCCTTCAGTCCGGACCAGATGTCAGCATCAGCAGTCGCTCCAGACTGCCCTGCATCACCGCCAGCGGGTGGGCTCGGAATTCTGAGCCTTTTCCTCGCACCCCCAGTTGCGGGAGAATGTGAAGGAGGAGATGTTGACAGGTCGCGTTCCGCTTGACTTGACAATTTTGTCACCAGCAGGTCTTTGAACCCCAGCAGACTTGTGTCTGCCGGAAAGAGAGATCCAAGGTAGGTTTTAAATCTAGGATCGAGCACGCTGGCCAAAATGTAGTGCTCTGATTTCAACAGATTGACCACCCGTGAATCCTTGTTAAGCGAATTAAGGGCTCCATCCACAAGTCCCACATGCCTAGCGGAATCGCTCCCTTTTAGCTCCTCCTTCAATGCCTCCAGCTTCTTCTGCAAAAGCCTGATGAGGGGAATGACCTGACTCAGGCTGGCAGTGTCTGAACTGACTTCACGTGTGGCAAGTTCAAAAGGTTGCAGAACCTTGCACAACGTTGAAATCATTCTCCACTGCGCTTGAGACAGGTACATTCCACCTCCTATATCGTGCTCAATTGTATAGGCTTGAATGGCCTTTTGCTGCTCCTCCAACCTCTGAAGCATATATAGGGTTGAATTCCACCTCGTTACCACTTCTTGCTTCAGATGATGGCAGGGCAGGTTCAGGCGTTTTTGGTGGTGCTCCAGTCTTCTGTACGTGGTGCCTGTACGCCGAAAGTGTCCCGCAATTCTTCTGGCCACCGACAGCATCTCTTGCACGCCCCTGTCGTTTTTAAAAAAATTCTGCACCACCAAATTCAAGGTATGTGCAAAACATGGGACGTGCTGGAATTTGCCCATATTTAATGCACACACAATATTGCTGGCGTTGTCCGATGCCACAAATCCACAGGAGAGTCCAATTGGGGTAAGCCATTCCGCGATGATCTTCCTCAGTTGCCGTAAGAGGTTTTCAGCTGTGTGCGTATTCTGGAAACCGGTGATACAAAGCGTAGCCTGCCTAGGAAAGAGTTGGCGTTTGCGAGATGCTGCTACTGGTGCCGCCGCTGCTGTTCTTGCGGCGGGAGTCCATACATCTACCCAGTGGGCTGTCACAGTCATATAGTCCTGACCCTGCCCTGCTCCACTTGTCCACATGTCCGTGGTTAAGTGGACATTGGGTACAACTGCATTTTTTAGGACACTGGTGAGTCTTTTTCTGACGTCCGTGTACATTCTCGGTATCGCCTGCCTAGAGAAGTGGAACCTAGATGGTATTTGGTAACGGGGGCACACTACCTCAAGAAATTGTCTAGTTCCCTGTGAACTAACGGCGGACACCGGACGCACATCTAACACCAACATAGTTGTCAAGGCCTCAGTTATCCGCTTTGCAACAGGATGACTGCTGTGATATTTCATCTTCCTCGCAAAGGACTGTTGGACAGTCAGTTGCTTGGTGGAAGTAGTAAAAGTGGGCTTACGACTTCCCCTCTGGGATGACCATTGACTCCCAGCAGCAACAACAGCAGCGCCAGCAGCAGTAGGCGTTACACGCAAGGATGCATCGGAGGAATCCCAGGCAGGAGAGGACTCGTCAGAATTGCCAGTGACATGGCCTGCAGGACTATTGGCATTCCTGGGGAAGGAGGAAATTGACACTGAGGGAGTTGGTGGGGTGGTTTGCGTGAGCTTGGTTACAAGAGGAAGGGATTTACTGGTCAGTGGACTGCTTCCGCTGTCGCCCAAAGTTTTTGAACTTGTCACTGACTTATTATGAATGCGCTGCAGGTGACGTATAAGGGAGGATGTTCCGAGGTGGTTAACGTCCTTACCCCTACTTATTACAGCTTGACAAAGGCAACACACGGCTTGACAAATGTTGTCCGCATTTCTGTTGAAATACTTCCACACCGAATAGCTGATTTTTTTGGTATTTTCACCAGGCATGTCAACGGCCCTATTCCTCCCACGGACAACAGGTGTCTCCCCGGGTGCCTGACTTAAACAAACCACCTCACCATCAGAATCCTCCTTGTCAATTTCCTCCCCAGCGCCAGCAACACCCATATCCTCCTCATCCTGGTGTACTTCAACACTGACATCTTCAATCTGACTATCAGGAACTGGACTGCGGGTGCTCCTTCCAGCACTTGCAGGGGGCGTGCAAATGGTGGAAGGCGCATGCTCTTCACGTCCAGTGTTGGGAAGGTCAGGCATCGCAAACGACACAATTGGACTCTCCTTGTGGATTTGGGATTTCGAAGAACGCACAGTTCTTTGCGGTGCTTTTGCCAGCTTGAGTCTTTTCATTTTTCTAGCGAGAGGCTGAGGGCTTCCATCCTCATGTGAAGCTGAACCACTAGCCATGAACATAGGCCAGGGCCTCAGCCGTTCCTTGCCACTCCGTGTGGTAAATGGCATATTGGCAAGTTTACGCTTCTCCTCCGACAATTTTATTTTAGATTTTGGAGTCCTTTTTTTACTGATATTTGGTGTTTTGGATTTTACATGCTCTGTACTATGACATTGGGCATCGGCCTTGGCAGACGACGTTGCTGGCATTTCATCGTCTCGGCCATGACTAGTGGCAGCAGCTTCAGCACGAGGTGGAAGTGGATCTTGTTCTTTCCCTAATTTTGGAACCTCAACATTTTTGTTCTCCATATTTTAATAGGCACAACTAAAAGGCACCTCAGGTAAACAATGGAGATGGATGGATACTAGTATACTTATGGATGGACCAGCGACTGCCGACACAGAGGTAGCTACAGCCGTGGACTACCGTACTGTGTCTGCTGCTAATATAGACTGGATGATAATGAGATGAAATTAATATATATATATATATAATATCACTAGTACTGCAGCCGGACAGGTATATATATTTATTATGTAATGACTGATGACGGACCTGCTGGACACTGTCAGCTCAGCAGCACCGCAGACTGCTACAGTAAGCTACTATAGTAGTATGTATCAAGAAGAAAGAAAAAAAAAAAAAACACGGGTAGGTGGTATACAATTATGGATGGACCAGCGACTGCCGACACAGAGGTAGCTACAGCCGTGGACTACCGTACTGTGTCTGCTGCTAATATAGACTGGATGATAATGAGATGAAATGAATATATATATATATATAATATCACTAGTACTGCAGCCGGACAGGTATATATATTTATTATGTAATGACTGATGACGGACCTGCTGGACACTGTCAGCTCAGCAGCACCGCAGACTGCTACAGTAAGCTACTATAGTAGTATGTATCAAGAAGAAAGAAAAGAAAAAAAAACACGGGTAGGTGGTATACAATTATGGATGGACCAGCGACTGCCGACACAGAGGTAGCTACAGCCGTGGACTACCGTACTGTGTCTGCTGCTAATATAGACTGGATGATAATGAGATGAAATTAATATATATATATATAATATCACTAGTACTGCAGCCGGACAGGTATATATATTTATTATGTAATGACTGATGACGGACCTGCTGGACACTGTCAGCTCAGCAGCACCGCAGACTGCTACAGTAAGCTACTATAGTAGTATGTATCAAGAAGAAAGAAAAGAAAAAAAAACACGGGTAGGTGGTATACAATTATGGATGGACCAGCGACTGCCGACACAGAGGTAGCTACAGCCGTGGACTACCGTACTGTGTCTGCTGCTAATATAGACTGGATGATAATGAGATGAAATTAATATATATATATATATATATATATAATATCACTAGTACTGCAGCCGGACAGGTATATATATTTATTATGTAATGACTGATGACGGACCTGCTGGACACTGTCAGCTCAGCAGCACCGCAGACTGCTACAGTAAGCTACTATAGTAGTATGTATCAAGAAGAAAGAAAAAAAAAAAACACGGGTAGGTGGTATACAATTATGGATGGACCAACGACTGCCGACACAGAGGTAGCTACAGCCGTGGACTACCGTACTGTGTCTGCTGCTAATATAGACTGGATGATAATGAGATGAAATTAATATATATATATATATATATATATATATATATAATATCACTAGTACTGCAGCCGGACAGGTATATATATTTATTATGTAATGACTGATGACGGACCTGCTGGACACTGTCAGCTCAGCAGCACCGCAGACTGCTACAGTAAGCTACTATAGTAGTATGTATCAAGAAGAAAGAGAAAAAAAAAAACACGGGTAGGTGGTATACAATTATGGATGGACCAGCGACTGCCGACACAGAGGTAGCTACAGCCGTGGACTACCGTACTGTGTCTGCTGCTAATATAGACTGGATGATAATGAGATGAAATTAATATATATATATATATATATATATAATATCACTAGTACTGCAGCCGGACAGGTATATATATTTATTATGTAATGACTGATGACGGACCTGCTGGACACTGTCAGCTCAGCAGCACCGCAGACTGCTACAGTAAGCTACTATAGTAGTATGTATCAAGAAGAAAGAAAAGAAAAAAACACGGGTAGGTGGTATACAATTATATATATATTATATACAATTATATATATATATATATATATATATATATATATTAAACTGGTGGTGATTAATTAAACTGGTGGTCAGGTCACTGGTCACACTATCAGCAACTTGCAAGTAGTACTCCTAAGCAGACAATCACAATATATACTGGTGGTCAGTGTGGTCACAATGGCAGTGTGGCACTCTGGCAGCAAAAGTGTGCACTGTACGTTAAAATATGTACTCCTGCTCTCAGACTCTAACTGCTCCCCACTGTCTCCCCCACAAGTCAGATATACAGTCACACTATCACTTCAGCAAGTAGTAGTACTCCTCCTAATGCTCCCCAAAATTACTAAAGTAAATACTGTGTCTCTCTCTACTCTAGTCTGAGTCTCACTCTCTTCCCTATCAATCTCAATGCACGTGTGAAAATGGCGGCGACGCGCGGCTCCTTATATAGAATCCGAGTCTCGCGATAGAATCCGAGCCTCGCGAGAATCCGACAGCGGGATGATGACATTCGTGCGCGCTCGGGTTAACCGAGCAAGGCGGGAAGATCCGAGTCGCTCGGACCCGTGTAAAAAAACCTGAAGTTCGGGCGGGTTCGGATTCCGAGGAACCGAACCCGCTCATCTCTAGCCTACACTGCTGTTAAGACGGCCCTATGGCCACCTACTTAAAAATATGCAAACAGAAAGTTCAGCACTCACCAAAGCAAGCTCATATATTTTCTAGAGATGAGCGCCGGAAATTTTTCGGGTTTTGTGTTTTGGTTTTGGGTTCGGTTCCGCGGCCGTGTTTTGGGTTCGACCGCGTTTTGGCAAAACCTCACCGAATTTTTTTTGTCGGATTCGGGTGTGTTTTGGATTCGGGTGTTTTTTTCAAAAAACCCTAAAAAACAGCTTAAATCATAGAATTTGGGGGTAATTTTGATCCCAAAGTATTATTAACCTCAAAAAACATAATTTACACTCATTTTCAGCCTATTCTGAACACATCACACCTCACAATATTATTTTTAGTCCTAAAATTTGCACCGAGGTCGCTGTGTGAGTAAGATAAGCGACCCTAGTGGCCGACACAAACACCGGGCCCATCTAGGAGTGGCACTGCAGTGTCACGCAGGATGGCCCTTCCAAAAAACCCTCCCCAAACAGCACATGACGCAAAGAAAAAAAGAGGCGCAATGAGGTAGCTGACTGTGTGAGTAAGATTAGCGACCCTAGTGGCCGACACAAACACCGGGCACATCTAGGAGTGGCACTGCAGTGTCACGCAGGATGTCCCTTCCAAAAAACCCTCCCCAAACAGCACATGACGCAAAGAAAAAAAGAGGCGCAATGAGGTAGCTGACTGTGTGAGTAAGATTAGCGACCCTAGTGGCCGACACAAACACCGGGCCCATCTAGGAGTGGCACTGCAGTGTCACGCAGGATGTCCCTTCCAAAAAACCCTCCCCAAACAGCACATGACGCAAAGAAAAAAAGAGGCGCAATGAGGTAGCTGACTGTGTGAGTAAGATTAGCGACCCTAGTGGCCGACACAAACACCGGGCCCATCTAGGAGTGGCACTGCAGTGTCACGCAGGATGTCCCTTCCAAAAAACCCTCCCCAATCAGCACATGATGCAAAGAAAAAGAAAAGAAAAAAGAGGTGCAAGATGGAATTATCCTTGGGCCCTCCCACCCACCCTTATGTTGTATAAACAAAACAGGACATGCACACTTTAACCAACCCATCATTTCAGTGACAGGGTCTGCCACACGACTGTGACTGATATGACGGGTTGGTTTGGACCCCCCCCAAAAAAGAAGCAATTAATCTCTCCTTGCACAAACTGGCTCTACAGAGGCAAGATGTCCACCTCATCTTCACCCTCCGATATATCACCGTGTACATCCCCCTCCTCACAGATTATCAATTCGTCCCCACTGGAATCCACCATCTCAGCTCCCTGTGTACTTTGTGGAGGCAATTGCTGCTGGTCAATGTCTCCGCGGAGGAATTGATTATAATTCATTTTAATGAACATCATCTTCTCCACATTTTCTGGATGTAACCTCGTACGCCGATTGCTGACAAGGTGAGCGGCGGCACTAAACACTCTTTCGGAGTACACACTTGTGGGAGGGCAACTTAGGTAGAATAAAGCCAGTTTGTGCAAGGGCCTCCAAATTGCCTCTTTTTCCTGCCAGTATAAGTACGGACTGTGTGACGTGCCTACTTGGATGCGGTCACTCATATAATCCTCCACCATTCTATCAATGTTGAGAGAATCATATGCAGTGACAGTAGACGACATGTCCGTAATCGTTGTCAGGTCCTTCAGTCCGGACCAGATGTCAGCATCAGCAGTCGCTCCAGACTGCCCTGCATCACCGCCAGCGGGTGGGCTCGGAATTCTGAGCCTTTTCCTCGCACCCCCAGTTGCGGGAGAATGTGAAGGAGGAGATGTTGACAGGTCGCGTTCCGCTTGACTTGACAATTTTGTCACCAGCAGGTCTTTCAACCCCAGCAGACCTGTGTCTGCCGGAAAGAGAGATCCAAGGTAGGCTTTAAATCTAGGATCGAGCACGGTGGCCAAAATGTAGTGCTCTGATTTCAACAGATTGACCACCCGTGAATCCTTGTTAAGCGAATTAAGGGCTGCATCCACAAGTCCCACATGCCTAGCGGAATCGCTCCGTGTTAGCTCCTTCTTCAATGCCTCCAGCTTCTTCTGCAAAAGCCTGATGAGGGGAATGACCTGACTCAGGCTGGCAGTGTCTGAACTGACTTCACGTGTGGCAAGTTCAAAGGGCATCAGAACCTTGCACAACGTTGAAATCATTCTCCACTGCACTTGAGACAGGTGCATTCCATCTCCTATATCGTGCTCAATTGTATAGGCTTGAATGGCCTTTTGCTGCTCCTCCAACCTCTGAAGCATATAGAGGGTTGAATTCCACCTCGTTACCACTTCTTGCTTCAGATGATGGCAGGGCAGGTTCAGTAGTTTTTGGTGGTGCTCCAGTCTTCTGTACGTGGTGCCTGTACGCCGAAAGTGTCCCGCAATTTTTCTGGCCACCGACAGCATCTCTTGCACGCCCCTGTCGTTTTTTAAAAAATTCTGCACCACCAAATTCAAGGTATGTGCAAAACATGGGACGTGCTGGAATTTGCCCATATTTAATGCACACACAATATTGCTGGCGTTGTCCGATGCCACAAATCCACAGGAGAGTCCAATTGGGGTAAGCCATTCCGCGATGATCTTCCTCAGTTGCCGTAAGAGGTTTTCAGCTGTGTGCGTATTCTGGAAAGCGGTGATACAAAGCGTAGCCTGCCTAGGAAAGAGTTGGCGTTTGCGAGATGCTGCTACTGGTGCCGCCGCTGCTGTTCTTGCGGCGGGAGTCCATACATCTACCCAGTGGGCTGTCACAGTCATATAGTCCTGACCCTGCCCTGCTCCACTTGTCCACATGTCCGTGGTTAAGTGGACATTGGGTACAACTGCATTTTTTAGGACACTGGTGAGTCTTTTTCTGACGTCCGTGTACATTCTCGGTATCGCCTGCCTAGAGAAGTGGAACCTAGATGGTATTTGGTAACGGGGGCACACTGCCTCAATAAATTGTCTAGTTCCCTGTGAACTAACGGCGGATACCGGACGCACGTCTAACACCAACATAGTTGTCAAGGACTCAGTTATCCGCTTTGCAGTAGGATGACTGCTGTGATATTTCATCTTCCTCGCAAAGGACTGTTGAACAGTCAATTGCTTACTGGAAGTAGTACAAGTGGGCTTACGACTTCCCCTCTGGGATGACCATCGACTCCCAGCGGCAACAACAGCAGCGCCAGCAGCAGTAGGCGTTACACGCAAGGATGCATCGGAGGAATCCCAGGCAGGAAAGGACTCGTCAGACTTGCCAGTGACATGGCCTGCAGGACTATTGGCATTCCTGGGGAAGGAGGAAATTGACACTGAGGGAGTTGGTGGGGTGGTTTGCGTGAGCTTGGTTACAAGAGGAAGGGATTTACTGGTCAGTGGACTGCTTCCGCTGTCACCCAAAGTTTTTGAACTTGTCACTGACTTATTATGAATGCGCTGCAGGTGACGTATAAGGGAGGATGTTCCGAGGTGGTTAACGTCCTTACCCCTACTTATTACAGCTTGACAAAGGGAACACACGGCTTGACACCTGTTGTCCGCATTTCTGGTGAAATACCTCCACACCGAAGAGCTGATTTTTTTGGTATTTTCACCTGGCATGTCAACGGCCATATTCCTCCCACGGACAACAGGTGTCTCCCCGGGTGCCTGACTTAAACAAACCACCTCACCATCAGAATCCTCCTGGTCAATTTCCTCCCCAGCGCCAGCAACACCCATATCCTCCTCATCCTGGTGTACTTCAACACTGACATCTTCAATCTGACTATCAGGAACTGGACTGCGGGTGCTCCTTCCAGCACTTGCAGGGGGCATGCAAATAGTGGAAGGCGCATGCTCTTCACGTCCAGTGTTGGGAAGGTCAGGCATCGCAAACGACACAATTGGACTCTCCTTGTGGATTTGGGATTTCAAAGAACGCACAGTTCTTTGCGGTGCTTTTGCCAGCTTGAGTCTTTTCAGTTTTCTAGCGAGAGGCTGAGTGCTTCCATCCTCATGTGAAGCTGAACCACTAGCCATGAACATAGGCCAGGGCCTCAGCCGTTCCTTGCCACTCCGTGTGGTAAATGGCATATTGGCAAGTTTACGCTTCTCCTCCGACAATTTTATTTTAGGTTTTGGAGTCCTTTTTTTTCTGATATTTGGTGTTTTGGATTTGACATGCTCTGTACTATGACATTGGGCATCGGCCTTGGCAGACGACGTTGCTGGCATTTCATCGTCTCGGCCATGACTAGTGGCAGCAGCTTCAGCACGAGGTGGAAGTGGATCTTGATCTTTCCCTAATTTTGGAACCTCAACTTTTTTGTTCTCCATATTTTATAGGCAGAACTAAAAGGCACCTCAGGTAAACAATGGAGATGGATGGATTGGATACTAGTATACAATTATGGACGGACTGCCACGGTTAGGTGGTATAAAAAAACCACGGTTAGGTGGTATATATTATAATAATAATACAATTATGGATGGACGGACTGCCTGCCGACTGCCGACACAGAGGTAGCCACAGCCGTGAACTACCGCACTGTACACTGGTTGATAAAGAGATAGTAGTATACTCGTAACAACTAGTATGACACTATGACGACGGTATAAAGAATGAAAAAAAAACCACGGTTAGGTGGTATATATTATAATAATAATACAATTATGGATGGACGGACTGCCTGCCGACTGCCGACACAGAGGTAGCCACAGCCGTGAACTACCGCACTGTACACTGGTTGATAAAGAGATAGTAGTATACTCGTAACAACTAGTATGACACTATGACGACGGTATAAAGAATGAAAAAAAAACCACGGTTAGGTGGTATATATTATAATAATAATACAATTATGGATGGACGGACTGCCTGCCGACTGCCGACACAGAGGTAGCCACAGCCGTGAACTACCGCACTGTACACTGGTTGATAAAGAGATAGTAGTATACTCGTAACAATTAGGATGACACTATGACGGTATAAAGAATGAAAAAAAAAACCACGGTTAGGTGGTAGGTATATAATAATAAATAATACAATTCTGGTCGGACGGACTGCCTGCCGTGTGCCGACACAGAGGTAGCCACAGCCGTGAACTACCGCACTGTACACTGGTTGATAAAGAGATAGTAGTATACTCGTAACAATTAGGATGACACTATGACGGTATAAAGAATGAAAAAAAAAACCACGGTTAGGTGGTAGGTATATAATAATAAATAATACAATTCTGGTCGGACGGACTGCCTGCCGTGTGCCGACACAGAGGTAGCCACAGCCGTGAACTACCGCACTGTACACTGGTTGATAAAGAGATAGTAGTATACTCGTAACAATTAGGATGACACTATGACGGTATAAAGAATGAAAAAAAAAACCACGGTTAGGTGGTAGGTATATAATAATAAATAATACAATTCTGGTCGGACGGACTGCCTGCCGTGTGCCGACACAGAGGTAGCCACAGCCGTGAACTACCGCACTGTACACTGGTTGATAAAGAGATAGTAGTATACTCGTAACAATTAGGATGACACTATGACGGTATAAAGAATGAAAAAAAAAACCACGGTTAGGTGGTAGGTATATAATAATAAATAATACAATTCTGGTCGGACGGACTGCCTGCCGTGTGCCGACACAGAGGTAGCCACAGCCGTGAACTACCGCACTGTACACTGGTTGATAAAGAGATAGTAGTATACTCGTAACAATTAGGATGACACTATGACGGTATAAAGAATGAAAAAAAAACCACGGTTAGGGGATAGGTATATAATAATAAATAATACAATTCTGGTCGGACGGACTGCCTGCCGTGTGCCGACACAGAGGTAGCCACAGCCGTGAACTACCGCACTGTACACTGGTTGATAAAGAGATAGTAGTATACTCGTAACAATTAGGATGACACTATGACGGTATAAAGAATGAAAAAAAAACCACGGTTAGGTGGTAGGTATATAATAATAAATAATACAATTCTGGTCGGACGGACTGCCTGCCGTGTGCCGACACAGAGGTAGCCACAGCCGTGAACTACCGCACTGTACACTGGTTGATAAAGAGATAGTAGTATACTCGTAACAATTAGGATGACACTATGACGGTATAAAGAATGAAAAAAAAACCACGGTTAGGTGGTAGGTATATAATAATAAATAATACAATTCTGGTCGGACGGACTGCCTGCCGTGTGCCGACACAGAGGTAGCCACAGCCGTGAACTACCGCACTGTACACTGGTTGATAAAGAGATAGTAGTATACTCGTAACAATTAGGATGACACTATGACGGTATAAAGAATGAAAAAAAAAACCACGGTTAGGTGGTAGGTATATAATAATAAATAATACAATTCTGGTCGGACGGACTGCCTGCCGTGTGCCGACACAGAGGTAGCCACAGCCGTGAACTACCGCACTGTACACTGGTTGATAAAGAGATAGTAGTATACTCGTAACAATTAGGATGACACTATGACGGTATAAAGAATGAAAAAAAAAACCACGGTTAGGTGGTAGGTATATAATAATAAATAATACAATTCTGGTCGGACGGACTGCCTGCCGTGTGCCGACACAGAGGTAGCCACAGCCGTGAACTACCGCACTGTACACTGGTTGATAAAGAGATAGTAGTATACTCGTAACAATTAGGATGACACTATGACGGTATAAAGAATGAAAAAAAAACCACGGTTAGGTGGTAGGTATATAATAATAAATAATACAATTCTGGTCGGACGGACTGCCTGCCGTGTGCCGACACAGAGGTAGCCACAGCCGTGAACTACCGCACTGTACTGTGTCTGCTGCTAATATAGACTGGTTGATATTTAAAGAGATATTAGTAGTATACAACAATACTATACTGGTGGTCAGGCACTGGTCACCACTCCTGCAGCAAAAGTGTGCACTGTTAATTAATATAATTGTACTCCTGGCTCCTGCTAACAACCTGCAGTGCTCCCCAGTCTCCCCCACAATTAATTATAAGCTTTTAATTTATACATTGATGACTGTGCAGCACACTGGGCTGAGCTGAGTGCACACAGACTGAGTCACACTGTGTGACTGACTGTGCTGTGTATCGTTTTTTTTTTCAGGCAGAGAACGGATATAGCAGAGAGAAGTGAACGGATATATTATATTAAATAAAAGTTAACTAGCAACTGCACTGGTCACTGACTGTGGTAAACTAACTCTGTCTGCGACTCTGCACAATCTCTCTCTCTCTATCTAATCTATCTCTATTCTAATGGAGAGGACGCCAGACACGTCCTCTCCCTATCAATCTCAATGCACGAGTGAAAATGGCGGCGACGCGCGGCTCCTTATATAGAATCCGAGTCTCGCGATAGAATCCGAGCCTCGCGAGAATCCGACAGCGTCATGATGACGTTCGGGCGCGCTCGGGTTAACCGAGCAAGGCGGGAAGATCCGAGTCGCTCGGACCCGTGAAAAAAAACATGAAGTTCGGGCGGGTTCGGATTCCGAGGAACCGAACCCGCTCATCTCTAATATTTTCACAACATCAATAAATGATGGGGGTTTAGTTAGTGAATTGGCCAATGCATGGAAGCCTGAAAACCGCTCGCCAAGGTACCCCATCTTCATGTTGGTCCTACACTATCACAGAGTCTCAAAAATTAAAACCTAGCAACTGTATCACACATAATATAACTGCAAATATGCCTACTTGGTTTAATGTGTATCTGCCAATACTCCATGGCTTTTAAAGGTACACTAGTCACCTGACACTGGCTGATAAATTACTAAAGAACAGCTGACCCAGGTTTAAGATAATTGGGCTACATAGGGGTGCATGCACAAAGCTTGTGGCCACAGTTAATATGAGTTAACCAAAGATTAACCCTACAATATACCAACAAATATAAAACCACAGCACTCACCACCCCAGAAGCGGGGTGCAGTGTCTGCACTCACCACTCATAGGGTGGGGTGCATGTAGCCCATGGCCACCTACTTAAAAATATACAAACAGAAAGTTCAGCACTCACCAAAGCAAGCCCACTTATTTTCACAACATCAATACTGGCTGATAAATTACTAAAGAACAGCTGACCCAGGTTTAAGATAATTGGGCTTGCATAGGGGTCTTTAGTAATTTATCCATGGAGTATTGGCAGATACACATTAAACCAAGTAGGCATTTTTGCAGTTATATTATGTGTGATACAGTTGCTAGGTTTTAATTTTTGAGACTCTGTGATCGTGTAGGACCTGCATGAAGATGGGGTACCTTGACGAGCGGTTTGCAGGCTTCTGTGCATTGGCCAATTCACTAACTAAACCCCCATCATTTATTGATGTTGTGAAAATAAGTGAGCTTGCTTTGGTGAGTGCTGAACTTTCTGTTTGTGTATATATATATATATATATATATATACTAGTAATGAGAAGGTTCGGTTCCTCGGGATCCGAACCCCCCGCGAACTTCACCCATTTTTGCACGGTTCTGAGCAGACTCGGTTCCTCCCGCCTTGCTCGGTTAACCCGAGCGCACCCGAACGTCATCATCCTGCTGTCGGATTCTCGCGAGATTCGTATTCTATATAAGGAGCCGTGCGTTGCCGCCATTTTTCACTCGTGCATTGGAGATGATAGTGAGAGGACGTGGCTGGCGTTCTCTCAGTTTCTGTGTTCAGTGTGCTGCAAATATCTGTGCTCAGTGTGCTGCAAATATCTGCTCAGTGTGCTGCAAATATCTGTGCTCAGTGTGCTGCAAATATCTACGTTCTCTGCCTGAAAAACGCTCCATATCTGTGCTCAGTGTGCTGCAAATATCTGTGCTCAGTGTGCTTTATTGTGGGGACTGGGGACCACCAGTATTATATAGTAGTAGGACAGTGCAGAGTTTTGCTGACCAGTGACCACCAGTATTATACGTTCTCTGCCTGAAAAACGCTCCATATCTGTGCTCAGTGTGCTGCAAATATCTGTGCTCAGTGTGCTTTATTGTGGGGACTGGGGACCACCAGTATTATATAGTAGGAGGACAGTGCAGAGTTTTGCTGACCAGTGACCACCAGTATTATACGTTCTCTGCCTGAAAAACGCTCAATATCTGTGCTGCATTGTACTATATAGTAGGAGGACAGTGCAGAATTTTGCTGACCAGTGACCACCAGAATTATATCAGTACGGTACAGTAGTCCACTGCTCTACCTACCTCTGTGTCGTCAAGTATACTATCCATCCATACCTGTGGTGCATTTAAGTTTTTGTGCGCAGTATATATATACAGTAGTAGGACAGTGCATAATTTTGCTGACCACCAGTATATAATATATAGCAGTATGGTACAGTAGGCCACTGCTCTACCTACCTCTGTGTCGTCAAGTATACTATCCATCCATACCTGTGGTGCATTTAAGTTTTTGTGCGCAGTATATATATTCAGTAGTAGGACAGTGCATACTTTTGCTGACCACCAGTATATAATATATAGCAGTACGGTACAGTAGGCCACTGCTCTACCTACCTCTGTGTCGTCAAGTATACTATCCATCCATACCTGTGGTGCATTTAAGTTTTTGTGCGCAGTATATATATAGTAGTAGGACAGTGCATAATTTTGCTGACCACCAGTATATAATATATAACAGTACGGTACAGTAGGCCACTGCTCTACCTACCTATGTGTCGTCAAGTATACTATCCATCCATACCTGTGGTGCATTTAAGTTTTTGTGCGCAGTATATATATACAGTAATAGGACAGTGCATAATTTTGCTGACCACCAGTATATACTATATAGCAGTACGGTACAGTAGGCCACTGCTCTACCTACCTCTGTGTCGTCAAGTATATATCCATCCATACCTGTGGTGCATAAAGGTTTTTATGCGCAGTATATATATACAGTAGTAGGACAGTGCATAATTTTGCTGACCACCAGTATATAATATATAGCAGTACGGTACAGTAGGCCACTGCTCTACCTACCTCTGTGTCATCAAGTATACTATCCATCCATACCTGTGGTGCATTTAAGGTTTTGTGCGCAGTATATATATATACAGTAGTAGGACAGTGCATAATTTTGCTGACCACCAGTATATAATATATAGCAGTACGGTACAGTAGGCCACTGCTCTACCTACCTCTGTGTCGTCAAGTATACTATCCATCCATACCTGTGGCGCATTTAAGTTTTTGTGCGCAGTACATATATACAGTAGTACGACAGTGAATAATTTTGCTGACCACCAGTATATAATATGTAACAGTACGGTACAGTAGGCCACTGCTCTACCTACCTCTGTGTCGTCAAGTATGCTATCCATCCATACCTGTGGTGCATTTAAGTTTTTGTGCACAGTATATATAGTAGTAGGCCATTGCTATTGATATATTACTGGCATATAATTCCACACATTAACAAATGGAGAACAAAAATGTGGAGGGTAAAATAGGGAAAGATCAAGATCCACTTCCACCTCGTGCTGAAGCTGCTGCCACTAGTCATGGCCGAGACGATGAAATGCCATCAACGTCATCTGCTAAGTCCAATGTCATAGTAGAGAGCATGTAAAATCCAAAAAACAAAAGTTCAGTAAAATGACCCAAAAATCTAAATTAAAAGCGTCTGAGGAGAAGCGTAAACTTGCCAATATGCCATTTACGACACGGAGTGGCAAGGAACGGCTGAGGCCCTCTCCTATGTTCCTCATGACTAGTGGGTCAGCTTCACATGAGGATGGAAGCACTCATCCTCCCACTAGAAAAATTAAAAGACTTAAGCTGGCAAAAGCACAGCAAAGAACTGTGCGTTCTTCTAAATCACAAATCCCCAAGGAGAGTCCAATTGTGTTGGTTGCGATGCCTGACCTTCCCAACACTGGACGGGAACAGGTGGCACCTTCCACCATTTGCACGCCCCCTGCAAGTGCTGGAAGGAGCACCCGCAGTCCTGTTCCTGATAGTCAAATTGAAGATGTCACTGTTGAAGTACACCAGGATGAGGATATGGGTGTTGTTGGCGCTGGGGAGGAAATTGACAAGGAGGATTCTGATGGTGAGGTGGTTTGTTTAAGTCAGGCACCCGGGGAGACACCATTGTCGGTGGGACGAATATGGCCATTGACATGCCTGGTCAAATTACAAAAAAAATCACCTCTTCGGTGTGGAATTATTTCAACAGAAATGCAGACAACTGGTGTCTAGCCGTGTGTTGCCTTTGTCAAGCTGTAATAAGTAGGGGTAAGGACGTTAACCACCTAGGAACATCCTCCCTTATACGTCACCTGGAGCGCATTCATCAGAAGTCATTGACAAGTTCAAAAACTTTGGGTGACAGCGGAAGCAGTCCACTGCCAACTAAATCCCTTCCTCTTGTAACCAAGCTCCTGCAAACCACACCACCAACTCCCTCAGTGTCAATTTCCTCCTTAGACAGGAAAGCCAATAGTCCTGTAGGCCATGTCACTCTCAAGTCTGACGAGTCCTCTCCTGCCTGGGATTCCTCCAATGCATCCTTGAGTGTAACGCCTACTGCTGCTGGCTCTGCTGTTGTTGCTGCTGGGAGTCGATCGTCATCCCAGAGGGGAAGTCGGAAGACCACTTGTACTACTTCCAGTAAGCAATTGACTGTCCAACAGTCCTTTGCGAGGAAGATGAAATATTAGAGCAGTCATCCTGCTGCAAAGTGGATAACCTTGGCAGCCTGGGTGGTGAAAAACGTGTTTCCGGTATCCACCGTTAATTCACAGGGAACTAGAGAATTGATTGAGGTACTGTGTCCCCGGTACCAAATACCATCTAGGTTCCATTTCTCTAGGCAGGCGATACCGAAAATGTACACAGACCTCAGAAAAAGAGTCACCAGTGTCCTAAAAAATGCAGTTGTACCCAATGTCCACTTAACCACGGACATGTGGACAAGTGGAGTAGGGCAGACTCAGGACTATATGACTGTGACCGCCCACTGGGTAGATGTATTGCCTCCCGCAGCAAGAACAGCAGCGGCGGCACCAGTAGCAGCATCTCGCAAACGCCAACTCGTTCCTAGGCAGACTACGCTTTGTATCACCGCTTTCCATAAGAGGCACACCGATGACAACCTCTTACGGAAACTGAGGAACATCATTGCAGAATGGCTTACCCCAATTGGACTCTCCTGGGGATTTGTGACATCGGACAACGCCACCAATATTGTGCGTGCATTACATCTGGGCAAATTCCAGCACGTCCCATGTTTTGCACATATATTGAATTTGGTGGTGCAGAATTATTTAAAAAACGATAGGGGCGTGCAAGAGATGCTGTCGGTGGCCCGAAGAATTGCGGGCCACTTTCGGCATTCAGCCACCGCGTGCCGAAGACTGGAGCACCAGCAAACACTCCTGAACCTGCCCTGCCATCATCTGAAGCAAGAGGTGGTAACGATGTGGAATTCAACCCTCTATATGCTTCAGAGGATAGAGGAGCAGCAAAAGGCCATTCAAGCCTATACATCTGCCTACGATATAGGCAAAGGAGGGGGAATGCACCTGACTCAAGCGCAGTGGAGAATGATTTCAACGTTGTGCAAGGTTCTGCAACCCTTTGAACTTGCCACACGTGAAGTCAGTTCAGACACTGCCAGCCTGAGTCAGATCATTCCCCTCATCAGGCTTTTCCAGAAAATGTGGAGAAGATGATGTTCATCAAAATGAATTATAATCAATTCCTCCGTGGAGACATTCACCAGCAATTGCCTCCAGAAAGTACACAGGGATCTGAGATGGTGGATTCCAGTGAGGACGAATTAATAATCTGTGAGGAGGGGGATGTACACAGTGAAAGGGGTGAGGAATCGGAGGATGATGATGGGGTGGACATCTTGCCTCTGTAGAGCCAGTTTGTGCAAGGAGAGATTGATTGCTTCTTTTTTGGTAAGGGCCCAAACCAACCAGTCATTTCAGTCACAGTCGTGTGGCAGACCCTGTCGCTGAAATGATGGGTTCGTTAAAGTGTGCATGTCCTGTTTATACAACATAAGGGTGGGTGGGAGGGCCCAAGGACAATTCCATCTTGCACCTCTTTTTTCTTTCATTTTTCTTTGCATCATGTGCTGTTTGAGGACTATTTTTTGAAGGGCCATCCTGTCTGACACTGCAGTGCCACTCCTAGATGGGCCAGATGTTTGTGTCGGCCACTTGGGTCACTTAGCTTAGCCATCCAGCGACCTTGGTGCACCTCTTTTTTTCTTTGCATCATGTGCTGTTTGGGGAATATTTTTTGAAGTGCCATCCTGTCTGAAACTGCAGTGCCACTTCTAGATGGGCCAGGTGTTTGTGTCGGCCACTTGGGTCGCTTAGCTTAGTCACACAGCTACCTCATTGCACCTCTTTTTTTCTTTGCATCATGTGCTGTTTGGGGACTATTTTTTTGAAGTGCCATCCTGTCTGTCACTGCAGTGCCACTCCTAGATGGGCCAGGTGTTTGTGTCGGCCACTTGGGTCGCTTAGCTTAGTCACACAGCTACCTCATTGCGCCTCTTTTTTTCTTTGCATCATGTGCTGTTTGGGGAGTATTTTTTTAATCTGCCATCCTGTCTGACACTGCAGTGCCACTCCTAGATGGGCCAGGTGTTTGTGTCGGCCACTTGGATCGCTTAGCTTAGTCATCCAGCGACCTCGGTGCAAATTTTAGGACTAAAAATAATATTGTGAGGTGTGAGGTGTTCAGAATAGACTGGAAATGAGTGGAAATTATGGTTATTGAGGTCTATAATACTATGGGATCAAAATGACCCCCAAATTCTATGATTTAAGCTGTTTTTGAGGGGTTTTTGTAAAAAAACACCCGAATCCAAAACACACCCAAATCCGACAAAAAATTTTCAGGGAGGTTTTGCCAAAACGCGTCCGAATCCAAAACACGGCCGCGGAACCGAATCCAAAACCAAAACACAAAACCCGAAAAATGTCCGGTGCGCATCACTAATATATACACACACACACACACAGTGTCGGACTGGAGCATGAAGGGCCCACCGGGGGTATGCAGTGGTAGGGGCCCATGATTAGATGTGTGGCCATCCTCCAAAGGGGCTGTGGCCAGCCACTGCAGAGGTTTGGCTAACCATTATAGAGTACCTGGTCTGGACTCCTTGATCATTTATATTGTAATTAATGCTAGTGCATGCATGATAATGTGCCAAACTAATGACAGCAATGTACTGTAGAGAATACATCATAATCCTGTGCAGTATTAGGTAACATATGTATAATATATAATTCAAGTGCACAGTCTAGAACCTGATCCTTAGAGGAGGAGAAGAGCCCCCAGGCAGTGGGGCCTACCGGTGGTTTCCCCTGTACCCCTGTGGGCCAGTCCGACCCTGCACACACAGAAGCTATGTAGTGGAAGCACACACACTGACCCTGGACTCACAGGCATTTTTATAATGAATGCAGTGTCCCCCCCGGGGTTCAGGCGGCCCACACCACACAACCTGCACCCATTTTTTTTAATACCTACCTACCGGATTCCTGCGTCGGCAGCAGCAGCACTGCAGAAATCACCAGGAAAATTACACGGCGGCCATTTTCCCAGGGTTTCGCACATACGCACTACAGAAATCACTGGGAAAATGCTTGCTGTGTCATTTTTCCGGAGATCTGCGCATGCGCACTAGACTCTTGGACAGTGTTAGGGACTCCTAGCGACCCTAGTGCCCAGAGTATACAGCGCTGCAGACAATAGAGGAGGGGCCCCAGACAGAGTCTGCACACAAGCCTCCTCCTTTCTGGATGCGCCCCTGCCTGGACTTCTCCATTATGGTTTTATTTCATCAGGCTGACTGCAGACCAGTAACTATTAAACAGATAAATGGCCTTTTCTACTATAGAGTCCTCCTCTCACTCCCAGTTTGACAGGCAAGTGACAAACCCACCCTGCCTTCGTAAGGAAGTGCCTTATGACTGCTCAGTTTTGAGCAGTCACATGCCTTCAGCTGTGCAAACACACACACTTTTTTATCCTCCAAATGCATGCTATTGCCGCAATATAGTGGGTAATTCAGACCTGATCGCTAGGCTGCGTTTTCCCACAGCCTGCAATTAGGTCCGAGCTGCGCATGGATATGCACTGCAATGCGCAGGCGTGACGGACCACAGCAATGGGGATCGGTGCACAGCGATGGGATGGTGAGAAAAAAGCGATCGTACGGGCGATCGCAAGGTGACTTACAGGAAGTGGGTGTTTGTGGGTGGCAACTGACTGTTTTCAGGGAGTGTCTGGAAAAACGCAGGCGTGTCCAAGCTTTTTTAGGGAGGGTGTATGACGTCAATTCCGGTCCCGGACAGGGTGAAGTGATCACAGCAGCTAAGTAAGTCCTGGGCTGCGCAGAGACTGCACAAAATCAGTTTGTGCAGCTCTGCTACACATGCGTTCGTACACTTGCACGCTAAAATACACTCCCCCTGTAGGCAGCGACTATCTGATCGCAGGACTGCAAAAATCGCTGCCTAGCGATCAGGTCTGAATTAGGCCCATAGATACATATTTTACACACACATGTGTATATATATTAGTGATGTGCACCTGAAATTTTTCGGGTTTTGTGTTTTGGTTTTGGGTTCGGTTCCGTGGCCGTGTTTTGGGTTCGGACGCGTTTTGGCAAAACCTCACCGAATTTTTTTTGTCGGATTCGGGTGTGTTTTGGATTCGGGTGTTTTTTTCAAAAGACCCTAAAAAACAGCTTAAATCATAGAATTTGGGGGTCATTTTGATCCCATAGTATTATTAACCTCAATAACCATAATTTCCACTAATTTTCAGTCTATTCTGAACACATCACACCTCACAATATTATTTTTAGTCCTAAAATTTGCACCGAGGTCGCTGGATGGCTAAGCTAAGCGACCCTAGTGGCCGACACAAACACCTGGCCCATCTAGGAGTGGCACTGCAGTGTCACGCAGGATGGCCCTTCAAAAAAATACTCCCCAAACAGCACATGACGCAAAGAAAAAAAGAGGCGCAATGAGGTAGCTGTGTGACTAAGCGAAGCGACCCTAGTGGCCGACACAAACACCTGGCCCATCTAGGAGTGGCACTGCAGTGTCACGCAGGATGGCCCTTCAAAAAAATACTCCACAAACAGCACATGACGCAAAGAAAAATGAAAGAAAAAAGAGGTGCAAGATGGAATTGTCCTTGGGCCCTCCCACCCACCCTTATGTTGTAAAAACAGGACATGTACACTTTAACGAACCCATCATTTCAGCGACAGGGTCTGCCACACGACTGTGACTGAAATGACTGGTTGGTTTGGGCCCCCACCAAAAAAGAAGCAATCAATCTCTCCTTGCACAAACTGGCTCTACGGAGGCAAGATGTCCACCTCATCATCATCGTCCGATTCATCACCCCTTTCACTGTGTACATCCCCCTCCTCACAGATTATTAATTCGTCCGCACTGGAATCCACCATCTCAGGTCCTCGTGTACTTTCTGGAGGCAATTGCTGCTGGTGAATGTCTCCATGGAGGAATTGATTATAATTCATTTTAATGAACATCATCTTCTCCACATTTTCTGGAAGTAACCTCGTACGCCGATTGCTGACAAGGTGAGCGGCGGCACTAAACACTCTTTCGGAGTACACACTGGAGGGAGGGCAACTTAGGTAGAATAAAGCCAGTTTGTGCAAGGGCCTCCAAATTGCCTCTTTTTCCTGCCAGTATACGTACGGACTGTCTGACGTGCCTACTTGGATGCGGTCACTCATATAATCCTCCACCATTCTTTCAATGGTGAGAGAATCATATGCAGTGACAGTAGACGACTTGTCAGTAATCATTGGCAGGTCCTTCAGTCCGGACCAGATGTCAGCATCAGCAGTCGCTCCAGACTGCTCTGCATCACCGCCAGCGGGTGGGCTCGGAATTCTGAGCCTTTTCCTCGCACCCCCAGTTGCGGGAGAATGTGAAGGAGGAGATGTTGACGGGTCGCGTTCCGCTTGACTTGACAATTTTGTCACCAGCAGGTCTTTGAACCTCTGCAGACTTGTGTCTGCCGTAAAGAGAGATCCAAGGTAGGTTTTAAATCTAGGATCGAGCACGGTGGCCAAAATGTAGTGCTCTGATTTCAACAGATTGACCACACGTGAATCCTGGTTAAGCCAATGAAGGGCTCCATCCACAAGTCCCACATGCCTAGCGGAATCGCTCTGTTTTAGCTCCTCCTTCAATGCCTCCAGCTTCTTCTGCTAAAGCCTGATGAGGGGAATGACCTGACTCAGGCTGGCAGTGTCTGAACTGACTTCATGTGTGGCAAGTTCAAAAGGTTGCAGAACCTTGCACAACGTTGAAATCATTCTCCACTGCGCTTGAGACAGGTGCATTCCACCTCCTTTGCCTATATCATGGCCAGATGTATAGGCTTGAATGGCCTTTTGCTGCTCCTCCATCGTTTGAAGCATATAGAGGGTTGAATTCCACCTCGTTACCACCTATTGCTTCAGATGATGGCAGGGCAGGTTCAGGTGTTTTTGGTGGTGCTCCAGTCTTCTGTACGCGGTGCCTGTACGCCGAAAGTGGCCCGCAATTCTTCTGGCCACCGACAGCATCTCTTGCATGCCCCTGTCGTTTTTTAAATAATTCTGCACCACCAAATTCAAGGTATGTGCAAAACATGGGACGTGCTGGAATTTGCCCAGATGTAATGCACTCACAATATTGCTGGCATTGTCCGATGTCACAAGTCCCCAGGAGAGTCCAATTGGGGTAAGCCATTCTGCAATGATCTTCCTCAGTTGCCGTAAGAGGTTTTCAGCTGTGTGCCTATTCTGGAAAGCGGTGATACAAAGCGTAGCCTGCCTAGGAACGAGTTGGCGTTTGCGAGATGCTGCTACTGGTGCCGCCGCTGCTGTTCTTGCAGCGGGAGGCAATACATCTACCCAGTGGGCTGTCACAGTCATGTAGTCCAGAGTCTGCCCTGCTCCACTTGTCCACATGTCCGTGGTTAAGTGGACATTGGGTACAACTGCATTTTTTAGGACACTGGTGAGTCTTTTTCTGACGTCCGTGTACATTCTCGGTATCGCCTGCCTAGAGAAGTGGAACCTAGATGGTATTTGGTAACGGGGGCACACTACCTCAAGAAATTGTCTAGTTCCCTGTGAACTAACGGCGGATACCGGACGCACGTCTAACACCAACATAGTTGTCAAGGCCTCAGTTATCCGCTTTGCAACAGGATGACTGCTGTGATATTTCATCTTCCTCGCAAAGGACTGTTGGACAGTCAATTGCTTACTGGAAGTAGTACAAGTGGTCTTCCGACTTCCCCTCTGGGATGACGATCGACTCCCAGCAGCAACAACAGCAGCGCCAGCAGCAGTAGGCGTTACACTCAAGGATGCATCGGAGGAATCCCAGGCAGGAGAGGACTCGTCAGACTTGCCAGTGACATGGCCTGCAGGACTATTGGCTTTCCTGGGTAAGGAGGAAATTGACACTGAGGGAGTTGGTGGTGTGGTTTGCGCGAGCTTGGTTACAAGAGGAAGGGATTTACTGGTCAGTGGACTGCTTCCGCTGTCGCCCAAAGTTTTTGAACTTGTCACTGACTTATTATGAATGCGCTGCAGGTGACGTATAAGGGAGGATGTTCCGAGGTGGTTAACGTCCTTACCCCTACTTATTACAGCTTGACAAAGGCAACACACGGCTTGACACCTGTTGTCCGCATTTCTGTTGAAATACTTCCACACTGAAGAGCTGATTTTTTTGGTATTTTCACCAGGCATGTCAATGGCCATATTCCTCCCACGGACAACAGGTGTCTCCCCGGGTGCCTGACTTAAACAAACCACCTCACCATCAGAATCCTCCTTGTCAATTTCCTCCCCAGCGCCAGCAACACCCATATCCTCATCCTGGTGTACTTCAACACTGACATCTTCAATTTCACTATCAGGAACTGGACTGCGGGTGCTCCTTTCAACACTTGCAGGGGGTGTGCAAATGGTGGAAGGCGCAAGCTCTTCCCGTCCAGTGTTGGGAAGGTCAGGCATCGCAACCGACACAATTGGACTCTCCTTTCGGATTTGTGATTTCGAAGAACGCACAGTTCTTTGCTGTGCTTTTGCCGCAAGTCTTTTCTTTTTTCTAGCGAGAGGATGAGTGCTTCCATCCTCATGTGAAGCTGAACCACTAGCCATGAACATAGGCCAGGGCCTTAGCCGTTCCTTGCCACTCCGTGTCGTAAATGGCATATTGGCAAGTTTACGCTTCTCCTCAGACGCTTTTAATTTTGATTTTTGGGTCATTTTTTTACTGATCTTTTGTGTTTTGGATTTTACATGCTCTGTACTATGACATTGGGCATCGGCCTTGGCAGACGACATTGATGGCATTTCATCGTCTCGGCCATGACTAGTGGCAGCAGCTTCAGCACGAGGTGGAAGTGGATCTTGATCTTTCCCTATTTTTTTAACCTCCACATTTTTGTTCTCCATATTTTGCGCACAACTAAAAGCCACCACAGGTATACAATGTAGATGGATGGATAGTATAGTATTACTTATACTTATGGACGACGAGTGACGACACAGAGGTAGGTACAGCCGTGGCCTACCGTACTGCTGCTTAGTGCTTATATATAAATATAATATACTGTATAACGGACCTGGTGGACAGTGTCAGCAGCAGACTGCTAAACTAGTATGAAGAAAGAAAAAAAAAACACCACAGGTATACAATGTAGATGGATGGATAGTATAGTATTACTTATACTTATGGATGACGAGTGACGACACAGAGGTAGGTACAGCCGTGGCCTACCGTACTGCTGCTTAGTGCTTATATATAAATATAATATACTGTATAACGGACCTGGTGGACAGTGTCAGCAGCAGACTGCTAAACTAGTATGAAGAAAGAAAAAAAAACACCACAGGTATACAATGTAGATGGATGGATAGTATAGTATTACTTATACTTATGGACGACGAGTGACGACACAGAGGTAGGTACAGCCGTGGCCTACCGTACTGCTGCTTAGTGCTTATATATAAATATAATATACTGTATAATGGACCTGGTGGACAGTGTCAGCAGCAGACTGCTAAACTAGTATGAAGAAAGAAAAAAAAACACCACAGGTATACAATGTAGATGGATGGATAGTATAGTATTACTTATACTTATGGACGACGAGTGACGACACAGAGGTAGGTACAGCTGTGGCCTACCGTACTGCTGCTTAGTGCTTATATATGAATATAATATACTGTATAACGGACCTGGTGGACAGTGTCAGCAGACTGCTAAACTAGTATGAAGAAAGAAAAAAAAACCACCACAGGTATACAATGTAGATGGATGGATAGTATAGTATTACTTATACTTATGGACGACGAGTGCACTGACGACACAGAGGTAGGTACAGCCGTGGCCTACCGTACTGCTGCTTAGTGCTTATATATAAATATAATATACTGTATAACGGACCTGGTGGACAGTGTCAGCAGACTGCTAAACTAGTATGAAGAAAGAAAAAAAAAACACCACAGGTATACAATGTAGATGGATGGATAGTATAGTATTACTTATACTTATGGACGAGTGACGACACAGAGGTAGGTACAGCCGCGGCCTACCGTACTGCTGCTTAGTGCTTATATATAAATATAATATACTGTATAACGGACCTGGTGGACAGTGTCAGCAGCAGACTGCTAAACTAGTATGAAGAAAGAAAAAAAAAACACCACAGGTATACAATGTAGATGGATGGATAGTATTACTTATACTTATGGACGACGAGTCGACACAGAGGTAGGTACAGCCGTGGCCTACCGTACTGCTGCTTAGTGCTTAATTATATATATAATATACTGTATAACGGACCTGGTGGACACTGCAGTGTCAGCAGACTGCTAAACAAACTAGCATGAAGAAAGAAGAAAAAAAAACACCACAGTGTTTTTCAGGCAGACAAACGTATACTGGACTGGTGGTCACTGTCAGCAAAACTGTGCACTGTACTCCTGCTATAACTGCTCCCCAGTCCCCACAATTAGGCAGTGTGAGCAGTGCACTCAGCACAGATATATCATGCAGCAGTGCAGCACACTGAGTGAGCACAGATATGGTGGAGCGTTTTTTTTCAGGCAGAGAAACAACGGATTAAACTCAAAACCCTGCACTGTACTCCCTAACAGCTGCTCCCTGTCCCCAATCCTCCCCACAATTATAACTAACTAAGTTCTAATATAATACAACGGACTCGGAGAGGACGCCAGCCACGTCCTCTCCCTATCAATCTTAATGCACGTGTGAAAATGGCGGCGACACGCGGCTCCTTATATAGAATCCGAGTCTCGCGAGAATCCGACAGCGGGATGATGACATTCGGGCGCGCTCGGGTTAACCGAGCAAGGCAGGAGGATCCGAGTCGCTCGGACCCGTGTAAAAAAAAGGTGAAGTTCGGGCGGGTCGGATTCCGAGGATCCGAACCCGCTCATCACTAATATATATATATATATATATATATATATATAGACGCGAAGTAGAACCGTCACTCGTTGCTGGAATACATCTGGTGGGTGCCTTCAGTAGAATATGGATAGTGAAAAGCAAGAGACTGTGGCACTCCAGAAATTGAAGAATGTTTTACTGAATCATATCTATAATGCTCACATGCCTATAGCAGCCAACGTTTCGGTGCCGCAAGCACCATTGTCAAGGCAGGCATAAAAGAATTTACAAAGCTGTATACACACACACACATATATATATATACAGGTTGAGTATCCCTTATCCAAAATGCTTGGGACCAGAGGTATTTTGGATATCGGATTTTTCCGTATTTTGGAATAATTGCATACCATAATGAGATATCATAGTGATGGGACCTAAGTCCAAGCACAGAATGCATTTATGTTACATATACACCTTATACACACTGCTGGAAGGTAATTTTAGCCAATATTTTTTGTAACTTTGTGCATTGAACAAAGTGTATCTATAGTCACACAATTCATTTATGTTTCATATACACCTTATACACACAGCCTGAAGGTCATTTAATACAATATTTTTAATAACTGTGTGTATTAAACAAAGTTTGTGTACATTGAGCCATCAAAAAACAAAGGTTTCACTATCTCACTCTCACGCCAAAAAGTCTGTATTTCGGAATATTCCGTATTTCGGAATATTGGGATATGGGATACTCAACCTGTATATCTTTCTTTATTTTTTTTAGGCCTAAATTGTAATTTTTAGAACTAGTTCAAACAAACAAATCAGTGAAATAATCTCAGGGAAAAAATATCTACGGAAGCTACGCGTGTGTGCGCACGTGTTACCCACTGGCTCAAGATGAATATGTATGGGGATTGTAGCCTCCCCTACTTCTGTATCAGCATGGCATAGTTTAGTTGCTTTGCTTTTCAAATCAAATAACATGATAGTTATCCATTGTGGCAGTGGTGGGATTGGACAAAGATTTTGGCCAGGTTAGATACACTGTCTAGTAGAGTGTATCTAAGCAACTATTGTAGATAGATTGGTAGTATAATGATAATAAAGGATCCTGAACAAATGGCATTATCCTTTAAAAACCTCATAACTTATTTTTTAAATATGTTTGTAATTAGTGGAACCCTTTGTCCACAGTCCTGAATCTGTTAGGACGCTTATAGCAATTTAGAATTTTGAAAAAAAAGTACAGAAGATACAGTATCTTTCAAGTGTTAGAAGTTAAACAACTAATGAAAGTACTTTGCGGTCTATAGAAAAAGCCATTCTTCCTAGACAGCTATGCAGTGTTACAGTACAGTATGAGCTTGCCACAGCGGTTAGCAAGGAAAACAAGTTTGTATGATGTGGGCTGCATTGTTCTTTCTTCCTTGGCCAGCACATGAGAATGCAGTTAATTTGTAGGCTTTTCTTTGGGTCAGCAGTAACCACCATTCAAAGTCATTTTTGCTTAGAACTGGCTAGGTAGGATTATTTTTTCTTTGTATGATCTTTCCAGACAAATTGGTGGCCTGAGGCAGAATATACAGCTTTTCCAAATACACCCCTTCCTTTCCTGTCTGTTACTGTCACACATTCTGAAACTTCAAAACCCTGTAAAAAAAAAAAAAGGGAAGGTGACGATAAAGCAACCATCAAAGGATATGCATCATTAGTCCCTTGGTGGCAGCACTGGCAGAGGTCAGGTCAGGAAGTAGCATACAACTGGTATATTAAAGTATAAAAGTAATACTAATTATTACACAAACACAAATTGAACATAGATAGAGATACTGTATTACAAACATAACAAGTACATTCAAGGTTGATGAAGGATGTTCAGACCAGAGACAGAAGTTAGTGGCAGCAGGTATGGTATATTTTGACAACATGCATTATGTTGGCATGACGATGCTGGCATGGTTGCAATGTCCGTGCTAACACCTCTCTGTACCTGAGAGGGGAATGCATTTAACTGCAATGTAAGCTAAAAGAAATCTTGTTATTAAGACAGGGCCAACATTCTAACCATGTTGATGTCATCAATGTTGACCCTCTGCTGTTGTCATTGTAAATTTCGACATTTTGACCACCAATTTTATGAGTGCTGACCAAGAAGACAAAGTTGAGATGAGATGTGTTCAAGATGCCAACGCCAGAATTCTGACACCATTCAGAATCCCTATGTTGGAACTCCGAATGGGCCAGGAGACCAACGCTGGCATCCCGACAGACAGAATCCCGACCATAGGTATACCCGCAATCTTAGGTTTATGACCTGGGTGCCAAGGTTTAGGCATCAGGCGGGGGGGGGGGGGGCTAGGGTTAGCTTGCGGGGGCGTGGGGGTAGGGTTAAGATGCGTGGGGGTGGATTAGGGATAGGCAGCTGTGGGAGGGTTAGGTTTAGCCAGTGAGCCAGTGAGGGGGCAGGGGTGTCTATTATGTATGTGCCTCATCGGGGGGGAGGGGGGGTTAGGATTAGGCACAAAGGGGTGGGGTCTGATATGTTGAGTTTTAGGTAAAATTGGTGCTTGCAGGTGAAGATATCAGAAAAACAATTGTTTACGTGGGGTAAAAGAAAGGGAGAGAGATCAAAGATAGGCAGAATTTGGCATCATCTGCGTAGAGGTATATGTATAAAGAGAGTGAGGGCAGAGCTTTTAGAGACCCTGACAAATACAGTGGATTGGATCATGAGTCAGTAGTACTGAGGGAGTGATAACAAAGTTGAAACAAAGGACAAGAAAGTAAACAGTGTTGAGAGGAATAGGGTGGTTGACTGTATTGAAGGTCAAGGAGTACAGAGAACAGACACTTCAACTTAGCCAGGTAATTTGTCAGTTTAGTGAGACAGTCTTGGTTGAGTGTAGAGGGTGGAAGTCTGATTGCAAAGTGTTGAGAAGAGAGAATGGTGGAGAGAAAGTTTGGTCAGGTTGTAGGCAAGTGAGTATAGTGGTTTAGAAGAGAGAAAGGTGAAGAGAGAAAGGTGGTAGCTAGAGAGAAACATATGGTCCATCGAGAAATGTTTTTTAAGGATATGAGAGATGTGCTTCTGTTTGAAGACACAATGGAAAGTGCCACTTGTAAAATGAGAATAGGTAGGTGAGCATAGGAGAAGTTGGGTGAGGCTGATGGAGCTGGTGAGAGGATAATTATTGACAACATGGTTTTGAGTTTGCCTTTGGAATAGGTGGGAAAGTTGTGAGCAGATAGGGGACAAGGGAAGGGTATTGGCATGGCAAAGAAGAGATATATGGACGATAGATAGATAGATAGATAGATAGATAGATAGATAGATAGATAGATACATAGATAGATAGATCAAGAATAAAATTAGGTTGTTTGCATTATAATTGAATGATGACAATTCAGTGGCGTAACTACTGCCCCCGCAGTCCTCGCGGTGGCTTGGGGGGCGAGGGGCTGCGGGGGCGCCACTGATTACAGCAGACTGACATGCGGACGAGCGCCCGCATGTCAGACTGCTTTCTCCTTCCCGCCGCCGCTTGTTGGAGGGACACGGACGGCACAGCGTGTGCCTCTCCTGTGTCCCTCCTGCATCATCTCCGGCGGCCGCGGGTCTGATAGGGAGAAGTGCCGTCCGTGAGCTCTAATTGGCTCACGGACGGCACTTCCCCCTATTAGACCCGCGGCCGCCGGAGATGATGCAGCAGGAGGGACACAGGAGAGGCGATCTGTGCCCTCCGTGTCCCTCCAATAAGCGGCGGCGGCGGCACTGGGAGGAATATCTGGCACTGGGGGGGGATGTCTGGCACTGGGGCATATATGGCACTGGGGGGGAGATCTGGCACTGGGGCATATATGGCACTGGGGGGGGATGTCTGGCACTGGGGGGGATATCTGGCACTGGGGGGGGGGGGTGTCTGGCACTGGGGCATATATGGCACTGGGGGGGATGTCTGGCACTGGGGCATATATGGCACTGGGGGGGGGATGTCTGGCACTGGGGGGGATGTCTGGCACTGGGGCATATATGGCACTGGGGGGGGGATGTCTGGCACTGGGGGGGGAAGTCTGGCACTAGGGGGGATATCTGGCACTGGGGGAATATCTGGCACTGGGGGCATATGTGGCACTGGGGGGGAATATATGGCACTGGCGGCATATCTGGCACGGGGGGAATATCTGGCACTGGGGGCATATGTGGCACTGGGGGGGAATATCTGGCACTGGGGGCATATGTGGCACTGGGGGGGGGGTATATGTGTACCTGGCACATGGGGGGGGGCTATATTTGGCACCGGGGGCATGTGAGTACCTGGCACCGTGGGGGAATATCTGGCACTGGGGTCATATGTGGCACTGGGAGCACAGCCCTAGCAACAAGGACTACCTCCTAGCAACGAGCATGACACCCAGTGCATGAAACACCTGACAACGAGCATGACACCCAGTGCATGAAACACCTGGCAACGAGCATGACACCCAGTGCATGAAACCCCTGACAACGAGAAGGTAATTGAAAAGTAATTAGAAGCCTTACTGTAGGACTTAATGTGTAATGGGCATTACGGTGTGTGGCATAATGTATCACGGACATTGCGGTGTGTGTCATAATGTGTCACAGGCATTACGGTGTATGGTATACTATATCGCGGGCATTGTGATATGTGGTATAATGTCTCAGGGTCATTGCAGTGTGTGGCATAATGTATCACGGACATTGCGGTGTGTGTCATAATGTGTCAGGCATTACGGTGTGTGGTATACTATATCACGGGCATTGTGGTATGTGGTATAATGTCTCAGGGTCATTGCAGTGTGGCATAATACATAACGGGCATTGCGGTGTGTGGCATAGGGTATAAAGGGCAGGGCATTGCGGTATGTGTCACAGGCATTACGGTGTATGGTATACTATATCACGGGCATTGTGGTATAATGTCTCAAGGTCATTGCGGTGTGTGTCATAATGTGTCACAGGCATTGTATGTGCTATAATGTATCAGGGGCATTGCAGTGTATAGCATAATGTATAACGGGCATTGCGATTCCTGTCATAATGTGTCGGGGGCATTACGGTGTGTGGCATAATGTGTCACAGGCATTACGGTGTGTGGCATAATGTGTCACAGGCATTACGGTGTGTGGCATAATGTGTCGGGGGCATTATGGTGTGTGGCATAATGTGTCATGTGCATTATTGTGTGTGGAATAATGTCTAAGGGCCATTGCAGTATGTGGCATAATGTATACTGGGCATTACTATAAGGAGGAAAAATGACAAATAATGTAAGGGGCATGAATCAGGATTATTTTTCTTTCCTGTGGTGGCTAACGTCTGGGCGTGCAGGTTGCAAAACTGGGGTATAAGGTAGTCTTTTCCTGCAATACCACGCCCATTTCAACAAAACCACGCCCCTTTTTTTGCAGCGCGCGCCTTCGGCGCGCGCATATTTATCCCTTTCTTGCTCCCAATTATGCGGCGGGTGGGGGTGGGGGGGGGGGGGGGCGCCAAAGAATTTTTTGGCTTGGGGGAGAAAAATTTCTAGTTACGCCACTGGATGACATGTAAGCCTACTCCTTAGACAACATGTGGGGCTATGACAGGCACAATAGATTTAACTTCCTCAGCAGCTTGTTATAGCAAAGAGCATAAAATATTGCAGGAAACAGAGTACATGCTTTGACCTAGACCACATGAGAATAGTGATTGTTTATTTATAGTAACAAACATGAATGTGTAAAGTGCTCCTTTACGAGTGTATTAGAGTTTTGGCCGATTGCAAAGTGTTCTAGCAGTTGAATGCAAGATTGCATTTAAGTAGTTTGGGAACACATAAAATCCAAACTTGGGAACTTAAAAGGACAGTCCATAAGGTCATAAATAAATTTATATGAGACTAAAGAAAAATTTGCCAGTGAAATCCATATTTGAAAGTCTGGGGCTTCGTTAGTTCACAGACATAGTCTTGGCTCATTAGCAGCCTCATTAATATACTGTATGTTCGTGTTAGACCATGTAACATGGCCTTTCTACTTGATAAAAACATGTTCTACTTCCCATAAATGTACTATTACAGATAACTGTGCACACTGAATTAGTGCAAGAGCACTGCCTTTTGTATTCAGGAAAGTAGACAACCTGGAACGTCTGTAATTTTTAATAAATTTCAATTTCAGACAAATAAATATTCCAGAAGTTCCTTCTTTCAAATAATGTATAAACTGTTTATTAATTCACTGTCTGCGGATCACCTCTGGTAGGAATGCACATTGAGGCTAATTCAAGGTTGATTGCAAAATAACATTTTCCTCTAAAGGTAAAAAACCATGGCCCTCATTCCGAGTTGTTCGCTCGTTCTTTTTCTTCGCATCGGAGCGATTTTCCGCTAACTGCGCATGCGCAATGTTCGCACTGCGGCTGCGCCAAGTAAATTTGCTAAGAAGTTTGGTATTTTACTCACGGCATTACAAGGTTTTTTCTTCGTTCTGGTGATCGTAGTGTGATTGACAGGAAGTGGGTGTTTCTGGGCGGAAACTGGCCGTTTTATGGGAGTGTGTGAAAAAACGCTGCAGTTTCTGGGAAAAACGCGGGAGTGGCTGGAGAAACGGGGGAGTGTCTGGGCGAACGCTGGGTGTGTTTGTGACGTCAAACCAGGAACGACAAGCACTGAACTGATCGCACTGGAAGAGTAAGTCTGGAGCTACTCAGAAACTGCAAAGAAAAATCTTTTTGCAATATTGCGAATACTTCGTTCGCAATTCTGCTAAGCTAAGATTCACTCCCAGAGGGCGGCGGCTTAGCGTGTGCACTGCTGCGAAAAGCGGCTAGCGAGCGAACAACTCGGAATGAGGGCCCATGTGCACTGCAGGGGTGGACAGATTAAACATGTGCAGAGAGAGTTAAGGGGGGTACTCACGGAGCGATCGCTGCTTAAAATCTAAGCAATCTGACTAGATTGCTTAGATTTTAAGCAGCGATCACTCCGTGTGTACCCCCCACAGCGATAGCGATGCACAGCCCCGCGCATCGCTATCGCTGGTGTTAGATTGGCCTGCATGCAGGCCAATCTAGCAGGTCGCTCATTTCACCCGCTGGGTGAAATGAGCGCCCCCGCACGCTCAGCACACATCGCACTGTGCTGAGCGGGGGGAGAGATGTGTGCTGAGTGGTTCGCTCAGCACACATCTCTCCCTAGATCTGCCCGTGAATACTGGCCTTTAGA
Organism: Pseudophryne corroboree; assembly: GCF_028390025.1. Lineage (NCBI taxonomy): Eukaryota > Metazoa > Chordata > Amphibia > Anura > Myobatrachidae > Pseudophryne > Pseudophryne corroboree. The sequence goes on from NC_086445.1 coordinate 190,559,237, forward strand.
ATTAGGTGGGTTATACTGTTTCTGTGCAGGGCACTGGCTGCTTTATTTTTACACTGCAATTTAGATTTCAGTTTGAACACACCCCACCCGAATCTAACTCTCTCTGCACATGTTACATCTGCCCCACCTGCAGTGCACATGGTTTTGCCCATTAGAGGAAAATTTTATTTTGCAATCAACCCTGAATTAGGCCCATTGTCAGATAAACTGAAATTTAAAATGTATAGAGATTTACCAACACCTGTAGAACTAGAAATGTTGAGATTTGGATTCCAACTCTGTGGTAAATTCCACTGACCACCCTGCAAGGAAGCCATTACCATGCATCTGATGGCGAATCCTTCCTCTGCATAATTATTATGTCAGTAAGCCTGCCTCCGCTCTAGGTTTCACATAATAGCCTTTGTAACAGTACACCAGGAGACACATAGTTTGGCACTGTCACAACTGAGGGCTGGTGTTGGTGTGAGGCTGCCTCAGTTGTAGGGGCTGGTGTAAAGGGGAATCTAGGTGGCTGAATAGGACTCCTACCACCAATGCCCGAAGATGTGACCATGACAACAAAGATAAAATAAATGTTTGTTTATTAAACACAGTTCTGGTGGTACACCGGCAGTTTGCACAAGATGAAATAAGAAATGATGTAAAAACAGTACATAGTTCCACAAACAGTAACGGCTGCAATGTTCCCTTAGGTGTGGTATCCGCACAAGACTAGCTTGGGAGTTAAGGAGATGGTCAGTACTTACCAACACCTAGGTGCTGTAGAATAGATGAAAGCTGGAACTGGTCAGCAGATGTAATACAGAGGCTGAGCGTACTGCAAAAGAATGGTATTTGTAGACTGCCGGTTTTGCCGGATGAAACGGATGTTGAAGAACTGTGAATGAAGTGCAGATCCGGATGAAACGGATAATGAGGTTGAATATCACTACTGATGCTAGAGATCGATGAATTGAGAAACAGATGACTTGGTACTGTAGATATCAGGAACACCGATGGCGGAGCACCGATGAAGATAGGTAGCTGAACACCACTGGAAGCCCAATGCTGGAAGCTGGTGTTTTTTAGATCACTGCCACTAGCAGAACACACTGAAGATGCTATGAAGTCAGGCAGGCACCGCAGGGTGGTAATTAGTGCAGGTCTCTGTAGAACTGGAGACTTCAGGAGCTAGAATACCTGGAACACAGAATCACAGAGAGCAGAGACAGGATACACTTGGTGATGACAACCAAAGCACTGACGATTTCCTGGTTTAAGATCAGTCCCTTTATACCCTCAGCAGTGCAGGGATTGGATCAGCAATCAGGCTGAGCTCAGCAGGACTGTGGATTGGTAGAAACAGTATCACATGATCAGAACCAAAATGGCTGCGCCCATACTGATTCTTGGAGGGAAACCTGGCTTGTTATTCTGTATGGAACTTTCCCAGTAATGGCGGCAGCGGCCGCAGGACCCAGAGAATGTCAATACTGCACAGCATTCCCCCAGCGCCAGCAACAGACGCTACGGCGGGTGAGAGGCGCCGCACAGACCCGTAGTGCTTTTACATAGTAATCGTGGCAAGAGGCCGCGGCTGACAGGAGACGTCACACAGATCCATCCACACGATGGAAGCGCAGCAAAGACAGCAGAGGCTGCAACTGTCAGGAGATGTAATGCAGAGCCGTCCACAAGCTGAGAGTCCGGTAATGGCAGCGGAGGCCGCGATGAGCTAGAAACGCCATTCCATTTAAGAGTTCTTTGTGACAGCACCTGCAGACTAATAAGAAGGAGATATAAAGTAAGGACATTAACATCATGACTGAGACCCGGCCCTGGAACACTGAGCCAGCCTCAGAAGACACCTGAAAGGTAAAAAGTAATGTCCAGTAGTCTGGATCGTGACAGCCCCCCCTCCCCCCTTAGGAGTGGCCCCAGGACACTTCTTTGGCTTCAGAGGAAACTTTGAATGGAAATTCTGAACCAATGTAGGAGCATGGACATCAGAAGCATTGGTCCAGGAACGTTCCTCAGGGCCATAGCCCTTCCAATCGATCAGATATTGAAGTTGACCATAACGGAAGCGTGAATACAGAATCTTGCCAACTTCATACTCAACACCCCGTTGAGTCTGGACCTTGGGAGCTGCAGGAAGTACTGAATGAAACCGATTCAGGATCAGCGGTTTCAGAAGGGAAACATGAAATGCCCTGGGAATTTTAAGAATGGAGGAAGTTGAAGTTTGAAGGCTACTGGGTTGATGACTTGTTCAATTCGAAAAGGACCGATATATCGAGGAGCAAATTTCATGCTTGGAACCCTTAACCTCAGATTCTTCATAGATAGCCAAACCCACTTTAAGGGCAGGAATTGCCCTACGCTTCCTATCTGCAAACTTCTTATATCTAAAAGATGCCTTGAGTAGAGCCGCTCGAACGTTCTTCCAGTTATTGCAAAACTGACGAAGAGTGATATCAGCTGCTGGCACTGAAGTTGCTGGAAGCAGTTGAAATTCTGGAACTTTGGGGTGGAATCCATAATTAGTGAAGAATGGCGTGGAAGAGGAGATGAGTGATATTGGTTGTTATGCCAGGACTCGGCCCAAGGAAGAAGTTGAACCCAGTCATCTTGGGATGAAGATATGTAAATTCAGAGGAAGGCCTCCAAGTTCTGATTCACCCTCTCAGTTTGACCATTTGTTTGGGGGTGATACGCTGTGGAGAATTTTAATTTGACTTGGAGGGGCAGACATAGACTTCACCAAAACTTGGCTACGAACTGTACTCCTCTGTCAGAAATTATCTCCTCAGGGAGGCCATGTAGTCTGAAAATCTCTTGAATAAACACTTGAGCCAACTTGGAAGCTGACAGAAGACCGGTAAGGGGAATGAAATGAGCCATCTTGGTGAATCAGTCAACTACCACACAGATGGTATTAAACTTGTTACACATAGGAAGATCCGTTATGAAGTCCATTGACAGATGGGTCCATGGAGGATGAGGAACAGCTAGAGGAACCAGTTCCCCAGCGGGTGACTGGCAAGGTACTTTGTGTTTGGCACATTTTGGACAGGAAGCAATAAACTCTGTGACATCTTTTTTCAGGGTCGGCCACCAGTATGATCTGGAGATAAATTCAAGGGTTTTCTGGATGTCAGCGTGTCCGGAAAAACAGGAAGCATGAGCCCAATACATGAGGTTCTTCTTTAGAGCCCGCTTAACAAAACTTTTCCCTGATGGAGGCATAGGGTCCATCCTTACCGTGGAGAATGCCACTGGATTGATAATAGGATGCTTGTCCGTAGACTCAAACTCATTTTCTTCCTCCCAGGAGTGGGAAAGGGCATCAGCCTTGCGATTCTGTGACCCTGGACAGAACTGGAGTTTAAAGTCGAACCTAGAAAAAAAAACTGCCCATCTAGCTTGACGGGGGTTGAGACATTGTGCATTCTTCAAATACAGAAGATTTTTGTGATCTGTAAGAATCGTGATGGTATGGGAAGCGCCTTCTAGCAAATACCTCCACTCTTCCAGAGCAAGCTTGATAGCCAGCAGTTCTTGATCGCCAATAGCGTAATTGCGCTAAGCAGGGGAAAACTTCTGAGAGAAGAAGCCACAAGGATGCAGACGACCATCTTTGGCTCTTTGAGACAGGACCGCGCCACTCCTACGGAGGAGGCATCCACCTCAAGGGTGAATGGTAAGTTGGTATCTGGCTGTTTCAACACCAGTGCTGAGGTAAATCTTTGTTTTAATAGATGGAAGGCTTTCACGGCTTCTTTGGACCACTTGGAGGGATTGGCACCCTTCTTGGTAAAGGCGTAATAGGCGCCACAATGGTGGAAAAGTCTCGAATAAATTTTCTGTAATAGTTGGCGAATCCTAAAAATCTCTGGATGCCCTTGAGAGTGGTAGGTATTGGCCAATCCTGAATGGCTTGGAGTTTCTCTGGCTCCATCTCTAGTCCAGAACCGGACACAATGTAGCCTAAAAACGCAATGGCTTGGACTTCAAAGACGCATTTTTCCAACTTGCAGTAGAGATGATTGACACGAAGACGGGACAGGACTTCCTTCACCCAAAAACGATGTTCCTCCAGATCATTGGCAAAGATGAGGATGTCATCGAGGTATACCACGACATGACAATAGAGGATATCTCTAAAGATCTCGTTCACGAAATGTTGGAACACAGCGGGAGCGTTACTAAGTCTGAAAGGCATGACGAGGTACTCATAATGTCCATCACGGGTGTTAAATGCGGTCTTCCACTCGTCACCCTTCCGGATCCGAATGAGGTTATAGGCACCCCTCAAATCTAATTTTGTGAAGATGGTTGCTCCGCTAACCCGGTCAAAGAGTTTGGTAATCAGAGGCAGAGGATACCGGTTCTTTACTGTGATGTCGTTCAAACCTCTATAGTCGATGCATGGCCGCAGGCCACTGTCTTTCTTCTTAACGAAGAAGAAACCTGCGCCAGCTGGAGAAGAAGAAGGTCGGATAAAACCCTTTGCCAAATTTTCTTTAATGTACTCCTCCATGGAATGAGTCTCTGGTACAGACAACGGATACGTTCAGCCTCAAGGTGGAACCTTCCCTGGAATGAGGTCAATAGGACAATCCCACTCCCTATGTGGGGACAGGACATCAGCAGAAGCTTTACTGAACACATCTGTATAGTCTTGATACTGAGGAGGTGAAACATCAGAAGACTTGGAGGATGAAGAACATACAGGAAGTACTTTGGAAAGACAAGTCCCAGAACAGGACAAACCCCATGCCAGGATATGGGTCGTCCTCCAGTCAATCAGAGGGTTATGCAGACAAAGCCATGGAAGGCCCAGAACCACGGATGCGTGGCCTTTGGAATCACCAAAAAGGAAATTAATTCTGAATGAAGAACTCCTACTTTCAGACGAACTGGTAGAGTCCTGGAAGAAATGACTGCATCAGAAATCTTGCTGCCATCCATGGCAGTCAAAGATATGGAAGACGAAAGTCTCTCAGTGGGTAGAGACCACCGCTTGACGTATTCCTCAGTCATAAAATTCCCAGCTGATCCTGAATCTAACAGAGCAATAATGTTCCTAGTATGCTGAGCCACTTGGAATGAAACTGGGAGATTACAATCACTTGGAGGTGGAGAGGAATGCATTGCTCCTAGCCGACCCTCTCCTTGGTGGGCTAGGACGTGGAGTTTCCCGGACGCTTGGGACAGGCATTAACAATGTGAGATGGTGCAGCACAGTAGAGACAGAGATGCTCAGAGAGACGTCTCCTATGCTCTGCCGGATATAGACAAGAATGACCTATCTGCATGGGTTCGTCCTTGGATGGAGATGGCTGACGGGGAGGAGGAGGAGTAGACTTGGAAATTGATGATCTTCCTCGCTCAATTGCCCTTTCTCGATACCGTAGATCGACTTTGGTACACAGAGATATAAGTTCATCTAACTTTGAAGGCAAATCCCTGGTAGCCAGTTCATCCTTGATACGCTCAGATAAACCATGCCAGAAGGCTGCACATAAAGCATCATCGTTCCATGCCAGTTCTGATGCTAATATCTGAAACTGTATTAGATACTGTCCAACAGTTCGTGTCCCCTGGCGTATACGGAGAATCCCAGAAGAAGCTGAAGTTACTCGACCTGGCTCGTCGAAGGTACGCCTGAATGTTGCCACAAAATCTGTATATGAAGACAGCAAAGTATCAGATCTCTCCCACAAGGGTGATGCCCAATCCAGAACGGAGCCACTAAGGAGAGAAATAATATAGGCAACCTTTGTACGATCAGTTGGAAAACTGCCAGGCTGTAACTCAAAATTAATTTTGCATTGATTGAGGAATCCCCTGCAGGCTTTTGGGGACCCATCGAATTTTGCTGGAGTAGGTAAATTAAGACGTGGAGCAGAAATGGGTATGGTGGGTGGGGTTACCACTGTAGGAACTACCATCGATACACCAGACGCCTCGGAACCACGAAGGGTCGTTTGGATTCCATCCAGCCGAGAGGAAAGATCCTGAAGACAGTGGATAACGTGACCTTGTGCAGCCTCCTAATGTTCAAGTCGGGCTGCCAGTTCTTGCATTGGCCTAGCCGCTTGGTCTTGGTCTCCGGCCGGATTCATTAGGTCAGTGCTTACTGTCACAACTGAGGGGTGGTGTTGGTGTGAGGCTGCCTCAGTTGTAGGGGCTGGTGTAAAGGTGAATCAAGGTGTCTGAATAGGACTCCTAGACATAGAGGATTTCTACCACCAATGCCCGAAGATGTGACCATGACAACAAAGATAAAATGAATGTTTGTTTATTAAACACAGTTCTGGTGGTACACCGGCAGTTTTCACAAGATGAAATGAGAAATGATTTAAAAACAGTACATAGTTCCACAAACAGTAACGGCTGCAATGTTCCCTTAGGTGTGGTATCCGCACAAGACTAGCTTGGGAGTTCAAGAAGATGGACAGTCCTTACCAACACCTAGGTGCTGTAGAATAGATGAAAGCTGGAACTGGTCAGCAGATGTAATACAGAGGCTGAGCGTACTGCAAAAGAATGGTATTTGTAGACTGCCGGTTTTGCCGGATGAAATGGATGTTGAAGAACTGTGAATGAAGTGCAGATCCGGATGAAACGGATAATGAGGTTGAATATCACTACTGATGCTAGAGATCGATGAATTGAGAAACAAATGACTTGGTACTGTAGATATCAGGAACACCGATGGCGGAGCACCGATGAAGATAGGTAGCTGAACACCACTGGAAGCCCAATGCTGGAAGCTGGTGTTTTTTTAGATCATTGCCACTAGCAGAACACACTGAAGATGCTCTGAAGTCAGGCAGGCACCGCAGGGTGGTAATTAGTGCAGGTCTCTGTAGAACTGGAGACTTCAGGAGCTAGAATACCTGGAACACAGTTAGAATCACAGAGAGCAGAGACAGGATACACTTGGTGATGACAACCAAAGCACTGACGATTTCCTGGTCTAAGATCAGTCCCTTTATACCCTCAGCAGTGCAGGGATTGGATCAGCAATCAGGCTGAGCTCAGCAGGACTGTGGATTGGTAGAAACAGTATTACATGATCAGAACCAACATGGCTGCGCCCATACTGATTCTTGGAGGGAAACCTGGCTTGTTATTCTATATGGAACTTTACCAGTATCGGCGGCAGCGGCCGCAGGACCCAGAGAATGTCAATACTGCACAGCATTCCCCCAGCGCCAGCAACAGACGCAACAGCGGGTAAGAGGCACAGCACAGACCCGTAGTGCTTTAACATAGTAATCGCAGCAAGAGGCCGCGGCTGACAGGAGACGTCACACAGATCCATCCACACGCTGGAAGCGCAGCAAAGATGGCAGAGGCCGCAACTGTTAGGAGATGTAATGCAGAGCCGTCCAAAAGCTGAGAGTCCGGTAATGGTGGTGGAGGCCGCCATGAGCTAGAAACGCCATTCCATTTAAGAGTTCTTTGTGACAGCACCTGCAGACTAATAGGAAGGAAATATGAAGTAAGGACATTATCATCATGACTGAGACCCGGCCCTGGAACACTGAGCCAGGCTCAGAAGACACCTGAAAGGTAAAAATAATGTCCAGTAGTCTAGATCGTGACAGGTACTATGCCAAATAGTATATATCAATATATCTGGATGATATATCGGCACCAGCTGTGCTGCAGGGCCAACCTGATATGTCTGTGAATGACATAATTCACAGACATATTGGGTGTACACACCAGCCAATCTGCTAGCGATCTATTGTTCTGTGATTGAACAAATGGTATACATCGAAAAGTGTGTACCTAGTGTGGCAGAGACAGCATTTTTCAATGTGAAAGTAATGTGGAGGATCCAGACCAGGTTTTGGAAGCAGTAGCAGAATCCCAGGTGAGTGATCAGCAGCACCTGGGATTTCCTGATATAAGGGTTTCCAGGGCAGAGTCACCTTGCTCTTGACGGTGGAATAGCTACCCAAGTGATAGGCCGTGTTGTGTGGGTTAGACTAGGAACCACTGGAGCCTATCAAGAGTCTGCTATGCTGAGAGTGCCTGTATGCTACTGCCTGTGATACCGATTTCATATGGATTTAAATTGCTATGTGGTGACCTGCTGTTCAAAATAAACACCGAAAGTGTTTATCTGAGTCCCCGTGTTTGTGATCCTTGGGGGTCATTCCGAGTTGATCGCTAGCTGCTTTCGTTCGCTGCGCAGCGATCAGGCAAAAAATCGGCACTTCTGTGTATGTGTATGCGGCGGAATGTGCACACGCGTCGTATTATTACAATGAACAATGTAGTTTCACACAAGGTCTAGTGAAGCTTTTCAGTCGCACTGCTGGCTGCAGAGTGATTGACAGGAAGTGGGCGTTTCTGGGTGTCAACTGACCGTTTTCAGGGAGTGTTCGTAAAAATGCAGGCATGGCTGGGCGAACGCAGGGCATGTTCGTGACGTCAAAACAGGAACTGAATAGTCTGAAGTGATCGCAAACGCTGAGTAGGTCTGAAGCTACTCTGAAACTGCACAAAATTATTTTGTAGCCGCTCTGCGATCCTTTCGTTCGCACTTCTGATAAGCTAAAATACACTCCCAGTGGGAGGCGGCATAGCGTTTGCACGGCTGCTAAAAACAGCTAGCGAGCAAACAACTCAGAATGACCCAATTTGTCACAAGTGGTGGAGAATGCGAGCAAGGACACAGTGTACAGCAGAAACTGTTGGTAAGCATATCGGTGTTTAAACTGCAAGTTTTCCCTTTTCTTTTCTTCCTCTCTGGTGTGCAGTGCAAGTGGCAGCCTTAAAGGGCCATAGCATTATAGGCAGGCTGTTTGTTGTTATGTGTTAAATAGCCAGAAAAACAGGCGGGTGTCGGCTTGGACTGTTTGATAAGCCTAGCACATTATATTAAACTTCCTAGATTTGTCCTTAAAGGGGCCATGCAGGGCAATATGGAGGAGTTACTAAAACAATTTTCTGAACTTGCAGCTGGGCAACAAACCCAGATTCAAATGTTACATGAGGGGCAACAAACCCCGATTCAGATGTTACATGAGGAGCAACGAACCCAGGCTGAATGACAGCAAACTCAAATTCATATGTTGTGCGATGAGTTAAAAGCTTTTAAAAAATCTGAGCCAGAGCGGGAAAGGCTTCTAAAGCTCACCCCAGCGGATTATATAGAGGCATTCCTTTGCACGTTTGAGCGCACGGCCATGCGGTTGGGATGGCCGGCGGAGGAATGGTCTGACAGGCTGGCTCCCTGTTTAACAGGGGAGGCACAGAAGGCGTATGTGGACATGACTGTGGCTGAGGCATGCTCCTATCCTGGCCTGAAAAAGGCTATACTGGATAGGATTGGAGTGATGGGGCCCAGCAAAGCCCAATAATGCCATGACTGTTGGCTGGAGGGCTCTGAGCCTCCCAGGTTGCAGCTGGATAAAAACTCTACAGTACAGATTGTGGAAGTAGTCGCACATGGTGCAGCAGTGGGCCCTTCAGGTTGACCCCCAGACACTCTGGGCAATGATGAGCTGGCACCCAGGTTATGTTATTTAAAAGCTTTACTGTACTGCACGTTATGTCTCTGACCTAGATCTATGAGATACATGCAACCATAAATATAAATATTGGGCACTGATAGAAGGGGTGGCAGGTACAGAGTACTTGGCCCCAGGCTTGTCTGGGAGTCTGGGCTGGCCAGGGAAGCATAACTATGCCCCTTTATACTATGCCACTGTGACACTACTTCAAAGGTGCCCAGTATTCTCAACAGGGCAAGGCCACTCCCCCTAGCTGTCACATGCATTATACCTATTCTAAAAGGGAATTTGATATGCAGCACATAATGTTTTCATTTTGCACCAGTGCACCTAGCTGTGGTGTTAAATGCACTTCAGGGCTGGACCGCATTCTCGGCTGGAGGTAATGTAATCCAAGATCGCCGGGGGAGCGGGATGGAGGCCAATCTCAAACTTTTTTAAAGGGGTCATCACTTTCAAGGCATGGTTTTGCCTTGTAAGTGATTGCCACTTTAAAAAAAACATCTGAGATCATCTGCCATCCTGCACTTACGGCGATCTCACACTCCATTACATCCCGCACTCTGAGTCGGATGCATCTGTGACTGCTTCTCCATCCAGCCACAGCAGCCAGCATACTACCTTTTCCTAATGCACTTATCTGCGCATCTATGCAGAGTATTCACCATTATGCAGAAGAAGACATTGCCTACTGTAGTGTTTATACATCTGCAGCAGCTGCCTTTATCATTATCATTGGAAATTACCCCATCCAATGCTGGGTGCAAGATATCCTTCTCAAGCTGGCATTTCCATACCACAAACGTGCAGGGAAGATGGGCTATATGCACACAACACTTCCTTGATGCCCAGTAATGACCATTTCACGGAAAAGTAATATGTCTGCAGACCACACCCTCTCTCGCTCTGTCCGTGTGCTAGTGCATGGTGCATTGTGGTGCATGCATAGTCTGCAATTGCTTTGTATGGCGCATGCACGGCTTGTAGAATTTCACAGGCTCCATACAGAGCCGTCCCTAACCAATTTGATGCCCTAGACAAGATTTTGGCTGGTGCCCCCTAGTACCACCACTACAGATGTAGCTAGCCTCATTTTTGCCATGATGCATACTCTCGGGCATTCGCATTGCATCAAGCTGCAGTGCCCGCTGTGCTGCGACTAGTCACAGCTGGCGTTTGCGTACCTAGGCATGTCATGGACGCAGGCAAACTAGTTGCAATGCCCATGGGGATGGATATGCGTGGCTACATCTGACCCAACACAGCACCCACCACCCAGCATGACCATGAAGCCTTACCCCGCTGGAGTAGACAGTGGTAGAAGGAGGTTCGGTATGTAATACCGGTCATTGGGATGCCAGCGGTCACATGACCGACATCAGCATCCCGATATTGAAGATCGGAGGGGTTAAGTATCCCCCCCCCCCACTGACCCTAACCCTAGGACTAACCTCCCCCCGGGGGTGGCAGCTAGGACTAAACCTCGGGGGGGGGGGGGGGCTAGGGCTCCCCCCCTAGTGCCTAACAATAACCCTCCCCCTCGTCCCTGACAGTTACCCAGATACCTACCTTCAGGATGTTGGCTGTCTTTGTTCCAGCTTCGGGCTTCCAAGTGGTGTCAGGATTCCGACCTCGATCACGTGACCACCAGCATCCCGTCCATAGGGATGCTAGATATATCCCGTAGAAGAAAACAGTAAATGACTGCAGGTGGATCTAATTATTAAAGTAGGGCAGCAGTTATTGTACTGTAAATGCTTAAGTAGCGCTCCACAGAGTACACATTGGTAGCTAACCGCTGACACTCACACTGACACTCACTGACACACACACTGACAGATACATTGATAGCACACATTAACACTCAGTGACATACACACTGACACTGACACACACACACACACACACTGACACAAACACCTTATCTTCTTCTTCCTGGCCGGGTTACTCTGCGCCTTCATCTTGCTGGCTCCATATGATAGCAGGCTGCTGGGACAGATACACCTGCACCAGCTAGTTATAGGGAAGCACAGCAGGCAGGACTACACAGATTGCAGGGACCTGTTTTATAAAATCCTGATCCAGTGCCGCAGGCACATTGAGCTGGCTGGGAGAGTAGGATATATGGGACCAGCAGCAGGTGCCTCACAAAACTGCCACTGCTCCTGGCAAGCTTATACCCCTTTTCCACTAGCTCAAAAAACACGGGTAAATGCACGGGGGCGCGCATTTACCCGTGTTTTCTGCAAGTGGAAAGGGGTAAACCCGGATCAAGTGACCCATGAATCCTACCCGGCTATTTACCTGGGTAGGACACGGGAATGATCCGGGTAGGGATGTAGTGTAAACGGGAGCCGTGTCGATGCGACACGGCTCCCGTTTACACTGTATGGAAGGGCGGCGCTGGGAGATCATGTGATCTCCCTGCGCCGCCCCTGCCGCGTCACTAGAAGCGTCACCAACCCGGCATATGCCGGGTTGTGACTGCTGATGGGAAAGGGGCCGAGCACGGGTCGCAGCAGGGGGCAGCTCCCGTGTCAGGCTCCCGGCTGCGACCCGTGCTCGTAAGTGGAAAAGGGGTATTAGATATCCCTAAGCTAGGAAAGCATGCCCCATCCATTTGCCTAGTTTGTCTATGCCTAGGGCCGTCTCTGGATTTGGACATATGTCTGATTCAGAATCAGCCCTTACTGGCTGGTCTAAGGATAAGCCTCTGAAGATAAGACACCTATGTGTGCATAGAGGCAAAACAGTCTGAAGAGGTGCACAATGCAAAGATGCAAATATCTCACTAAAACTACTGGCCACCTCATTACCATCTTTTAAATGAAAATATACTTCTGCAACCACCATGTCATCCCAGGGACAGACAGCAAGTACATATATTACATACATTACATATGTTTATATGTGTTAACTGCCCCCACCCCCTTCATGCAATGTGTGGTCTGCACTGCAGCAGCCGCCACTGAGCATTACCACCTAGCCTGGCTAATTGAGACTTCAGTTACAGCTTGCTCTGCAGTAAAGCCGGTCTCAGCCCAGCATCCAACTTAACCGGTCCAGGCACAGCACTCAGCATAACCAGTCCCACCCTGTTAACCACTTAGCCGGTCCCAGCCCAGCACTCAGTATAACCGTTCCCAGCCCAGTAACCAGTTTAGCCGGTCCCAATACAGAACTCAGCATAACCAATCCCAGCCCGGTAATGAGCTTAGCTGGTTCAAGCCCGGAATACCAACGTAGCTGGTCCCTATCCAAAACACCAGCCCAGTCGGCCCCAGCCCGGGACTCCAGCAAATGTCGGTCCCTCGTTCAAGTCATTTGGTCTAGATCTCTGACTCTGGGCTCTTCAACCACCTCTATCCCTTATTCTCACCTCATGCGAAGAAGCTACTTACACCTCTGAACCCGCCTAGCATCATCCTTGGGAACACAAGAATTTATAGATCTGACACTAACACAATATGGACTGGCAAGATATCTTCATTACCTTAAATTATCCAATAAAATAATGACTGTCAAACAAGCAATTATTTAGATACAGAAGTACAGCAAACCGTTAGGCTTACAGGCATGCATGTCAGTCATAGACCAAAAATCCATTCACATTTTTTGTGGAGTGCAAACTTCCCCCATTGCATTTTTGCTTTAAATTAACGCTTTTCTGAAAAGATAATCCAGTGGGAAAAAAGTCCACATATTAAAATGATTGTAAAATCGTGTGCATAAATCATGGCAATGTCATATATAGCTAGGGTTATGTATGGAAAGGAATTTACAGAGTATTATTCAGAATAGAAATAAAACATGAGATTATCTAAGTGTTTCCAACACTGCCAGAGGCTCTTACTCAGAGATCTATGTTACCCTCAAAATGCTGTTTATTTAGTTTAATGCACAGGAAAAAAACATGGCGATCTTAAGATGTAAAAAGAAAAATCAAAGTTAATGAGAAAGTGTCTCTGTTAATATTAATTACCTTGATTTGCACTGGTACACCTAGATTGCCACCAAAGTGCTCAGGCTTGAGGAGCAAAATGATGGCATTTGTGAAGGAGCCCAACTTTGCACTAGACTATTGTGGCAATTGAATGATGTTGGGTACTGCGGGGTAGAGAAGGTGTTGTATGCTAAATCATACCTCCAAACCATACCAGTGTTGTTGGATCAGTCCTGCTTTTTGAGCACTGTTCCATCCACGGCTGCAGTGTCCCACAGTGTGTTGGGTGGGAGTGGGTTGGAAGGCCCCCCTCTCTCCTGTTCCTCTGCTTAGTAGAGCAAGCAGTGCACACAGTAGCAGATCTTGCCACGGGCAAGCAGGACTTTTGCCCGGGGCGCTGCCTTCCGGTGGGCACCGGCGCCATCCAGAGGGCCCCGCACCATGGCAAGATCCGCTACTGTGCCCCTCGCTGTGTCCCCCGCTGTGAAGGGAACTAGACGCTACCCGTCTAGTTTCCCTTCGTGGAGAGGACCTTTGCTGTGCGGTGTGCGATGACGTCATCGCGCACCGCACAGCATTGTGGGACTGACACAGACGCCAGGGGTCATAATTGACCTCTAGTGTCTATCTGTCCCATAGATCCGAGGAGAGGAGAGGAGCGGCGCCGGCGGAGGTCTGCAGCGGTCGGGAATCAGGAGCGGGGATAGTAAGTATTCTTTTTATTTGTGTGTAAGCGGCGCTACAGGAGGCACAAATGGGGGCACAACTCTACAGGGGGCGTAACTGACCACACCCCCTGTATGAAGCCACTCCCCTATTTTCCGCCCGGGCGCCAAAAGTGCTAGAACCGGCCCTGAGTGCACATGTGCTCGGAGCCTGTTTACTGGTGAGAGGGACTGGGGGCATGCCCATAGCATGAAGAAAATGAGGACACGGTTTGTGGGTACAGCATTACGCATGAGGTCACAGTCCCTACCATGGGGGGTTCTAATCATCACTTCTCAATATTCAGGAGGCATGGCTGAATATGAAACTGGTTCTTCAGAGTAGTGCAAAAAAAATCTTTATTTTACACTACGAAATTACTAAAATGATTAGAACTGTCCTTTAAAGAGCACCAAAATATTATTTACTTTTGTACTTTGAGGGGATCATGATAGATAGAAATAAATTACATTGAATGATGTAGCATAAGTTAAAGGTATTAGCTGCAGATGGGAAAAGTGTATGTGGATACTTGAGAACAGATAATAAAATGGGGCAGAAAATCTGTAAGTCTTTAGGATTCGTTAGCACAAAATGTATTTAAATAATTGTTTAATACTCATTTCTTCACCCTACTTTTTCAGAAATTCTTTTTTTACCAATATTATAGTTAACCTACAAAATGCACTTTCAAATAAAATAATGTCTTTTTCTAGGAATATGATGTTAAACATTCAACTTTACATTCATTAACAGGCATGTAGGCTCTTCCACTTATATAGCGGTATCACCATTGTACTGATTGATGGCGTTTGAACAAAGCACTGACATGTATTATACTACAAAAGTACAAGATAAGTTATTTCTGTGATGTAATATGATATTTGTCCTTCCTTGGTGCTAGAACAGGCTATCATCTCTTCTGAAATATCTGCAAAACAGTCATCCTATTATCAGTCTCTCTTTTATCTACTTTTCAAAATATCACCAAATTAGGTCAATTTAAAGTTGTGTAGTGCCTGAAAACTGGTAAGTGTCCGAATAGCTTTGTTCATCCGTACACTTCACATTAGACTGGTAGGAAAACTGTGACTTATAAATTACCATATTCACTCAAACAGATAATTATCTTGACATATTTACATCCAAGTAACATAAATTAGAAATTAGAAAATCTTTTGTTTACATTAATTTATTCAAGTTGGAGCCTGGTACAGTAGACGTTACTAGAGGAGCAATGTAGTGTTGGAACACAATTGCCATAGAACAGACTTAACCAAGGAACTTTCTTGGTTTCATTCTCCAGGTTACAGCTGAAATACTGGGAGCCAATTCTGAGCCAGAGCACTGGCGTATTTATAATGGGTTCAGTGTGTGCGGTGCACACGGGCCCTCAGGGTCCAGGAGGGCCACACTGCACATCCTGTACCCATTATTTGTAATACTTATCCTCCGGAGTCTGCGGCGAAGCAGCAGTGCTGCAGGTATCACTGGGAAAATGCCATTTTCCCGGTGTTTTGCACATGCGCAGTAGGAAAATCACTGGGAAAATGGCAACTGCGCCATTGTCCTGGAGACCTGCGCATGCGCTCTAGGCTCTGGGAAAGTGCTAGGGTCCCTTAGCTACCCTAGTGCCCAGAGTGACAGCGCTGCCGCCGGCCAGAGAGGAGGGGGCACTGACGGAGCCTGCACACGGCCCTCCTCCTCTCTAGATATGCCCCTGAGCAAGAGCTTGCAAGCTAAAACAGCCACATTACTGATCATAGCATACATTATATACTTTACTGTAAGTGTTCAATGTGACCTTTGGTTATCATTATAATATGATTATCCTAATTTCTGATAGTATTAAAGTTTTAATCTGATGAATAGCAGATTTTGGTTAGCGGACTTTTGGCTAACAAATCATTGGCTAAATGTAATAGCCTCCAAGTTGCCGGAGGTGCGTGACTTTCTGAGAGTCTGCCCATTTTTGTTTTTTTTATAGCAGCAATCATTTACAAGGCAAAGCCAACCTGGTTGGAGTCCTGCTGTCTGTATTGCTACACAGTGGATCTTAATGGGAGATGAAACGCATTTCATAGTAGGTTCCATGAAGCAACTTTTGGCGTCTTTTAAGGATGATGAATTTAAAGCTCCACTTCAGTCCTGTCATAGGCCGTTGAAGTCCTAAGCAGCTGCACAGATCATCTTGAGAATAAAATCGAGGAGGTTGCTGGTTCTCATAATGATTTAATTGTACTTCATGAGCAACTAAATGCGGAGGTTACAGCTTTGAGAGCTAATGTGGATGCAGGGCCAGATTTAGGGGGGGGGGGGCATTTGGGAGCAAGCGCCCCCCATAACTTACAGATACAGCCACGCCTATTTAGGAACGTTCTGTTGCTGCAGCTCTGGGCACAGGGGTGAGCTGTGACGTCAGCACGTCTGCTGTGAAAGGACCCGCGGCCAGTCGGCGGCTTTATAATGAGTCATTCTGACTCTTTAGTGTGCTGCTGCTCAATAGCTGTGATTAAGAGGATGCCGTTCAGCCGGAGGAGGACAAGGAGGAGGGACAAAAGGAGGCTGCTTCTGGGACTAGTCGGATGACATGTACGTATTATGTACTGTCAGACAGTTCTATGCTGAATAACTGTACAGTGTTGTGGCAGTGTTATGTCAATGTTACTGCACTTTGTGTTGGTAGGCAGTGTGACAGGGCAGTGGTGCAGATAGGGAACTGCATTAGGAGAAGCTGCAGTTGCACTCACTTCCGCTGTTTAATTATTCTGTAAAGTTATTTATCAGGTATGTGTTTCTATGCATCTTACGTTCTCAGAAATAATGCTATGGGAACTTTTGGCATATTGGTTGTATAGAGGCAGTACATTAATGATCAGCCAAGTTATATGACACTGCATTATCTGAGATGGGCAGGTGTTGCATACAGGAAGCCTTAGGAATACACTATTTTTATTGATAAAACTTGCATTCGGGTTTTAAGTAAGGTATTTTAATGCAAGCCTGTGTACCCTATAGTTTTTCAAGTGCGTTGGAACTGTAAGTTCCAGCATGCCCTGCTCCTCCCAGGGCCCTTCTCTCTCAGCCTCCTCCTGACTGACTGGGAGCTACAGTTGTGGTGGCCCTGCTCTTGCCTCCGGGGGATGACATCACAGTCTAAATAATGGGAGGGGCAGGACTGGAAGTGGGAGGAGTAACGAGTAGATAGAGGAGGGGTCTGTATTCATTTTTAAACCCCCCCACCCCCACCCCCTAAAAGAACAGTCTAGATCCATCCCTGTGTGGGTGACCTAGAAGATCGGTCTCTTCACAATAACATTGAAATATGAGGCATCACTAAATCTGTTACCAATGCAGGTCTTAAGGAATATGTCACGGACATCTTCATGAAGCTCCTCCTCACAGTGCCTGTGCCTATAACTGACTTTCTCATGGACCTTCAAGTGAAACATGTTCCAACTGCAGTTCCTCAGGACACGCATATGTGGCTACACTACTTTCATGTTAAAGATGCTATATTAAGGGCTACTAGACCATCTGAAACCTCTCTCTCTGCTCTGGGGAATTTCAGGTTTTTGAAGACTTTTCCACAGCTACTCTGGCAAAATGTGGGTCATTTCATCCAGCTACAAGTGCTCTTCGGAAGATGGGCATTCCCTATAGGTAGGGCTTCACCACTAAATTGTTGTCTCATATTGGGTCCATGGTTGCTATTTCCTCACCAGATGACAGCATCAAATGCCTCATTCCTTGAAATATTGTCGATACTCCCTTGAAAGAGTCAGCGAGCCCTCAAGTTCAGAAAAACTGCACCGAGGTGGGGCACAATGACTGAGGATATATAGCAGTAGTGTACGCCAGCCGCAGTACTAGTAGTCAGAGTGTTTTGCTTTAGATCACACACAGATATATAGCAGTGGTGTATGGCAGTACTAGTAGTTGTCACTGAGGGATGCACCAATAGAAATACATATTTTGCTTTGGATCACACACAGATATATAGCAGTAGTGTATGGCAGCTGCAGTACTAGTAGAGTGATGCACCAATAGATATATATTTTTTGCTTTGGATCACACACAGAGGATACATAGCAGTAGTGTACGGCAGTACACAGCCCCTTATAGACAGAGAACACCTGGTCCTATACACAGCCACAGTATGCTACTATGCAGAGCCCTAACACAGTGACAGCACACCTACACAAGCACCCAACTCAACTTTCCTGCAAAACAACCCCTCTGCTCTCTCCTGCCCACCTCTCCTGTCCCCCTTTGCTCTCTCCAGCTCCCCTTTCCTAACAGCAAAGAAGGAACATGTCCTTACTGTGCACTCACCAAGTCCGGAGTGAAGATGGCAATGATCACCAGTACTATATATAGAATCCAAAACCCACGAGATCCGACAGTAGGATGATGACATTTTGCTTCATTTTCGGATCCGAGTCAGGAGCGCAAAACAGAGCCTGGTTCGGATCCGGCCTCGGATCTCCAAGTTCGGGAGGGTTCGGTTCTCAGGAAACCAAACCCACTCATCGCTACTTTATAGTATTATTATTATTATTATCCTTTATTTATATGGCGCCACAAGGGTTCCGCAGCGCCCAATTACAGAGTACAAATGCACATAAAAAATAGGAAAACAGTGACTTACAGTTGAATACAATATAGGACAAGTACAGGGCAACTAAGCATAACTACACCAGTAAACATAGAGATAAGTTCCAGGTGGTCAAAAAACTGTGGGATCTGGGCAGTTGAGGATTATTAAAGTTAGAAAAGTATAAGCACATGAGGGAAGAGGGCCCTACTCGTGAGAGCTTACATTCTAAGGGGAGGGGTAGACAGACAGGGATGACACAGATGGGGGGCACAGTATTGCTAATTACTGTAGTTATTATAGTTTTGACCTTTTTTTTGCTTTATGGTTGAACTTATTCCCTTAACTGTGAAGGGTTCATTTCACCTAACAAGAGACATCTAGCCTTGCGATACTTCGCTAATATCATAGCAAGCAAATAAACACATCTTGCTGCTGCCTCCCCTCCAAAATGTTTTTACCCCCACTGCCCTCACTGCTATATGTCTAATGGCCCACTGAAGAAATTTGGGATAGCTGTCCATCTCCCATTCATTTAATTTTACTCTGGAGCATTAATTTAGTGGCAAGAATGGCCGTTTTCTTATCTTAGCTGAGAAATTAAAGTCCCAGGTAGTTACACCCCCCCCCCCCCCCCCTCTTCAGGGTCACTGTCCTGCTTTTTGATTTAGTTTTGATTGAAATGAATATTACCTGTTTGACATCTGGAGAGCTAGGAATCCAACGTTTTGAGATTAGACATTTTATTCTCATGTCCTTTGGTCATATTCACAAATAGTTTTAGCTTTTACAGATAAATGTACCTTACAACAGATTAGGGGTTCGTCTATCCTGTCTATGGTCCATTCTTGCACCTCCTACTCTGAAGGGTGATGTAGGCACTTGTAAGGCTCCCCCTAGGACTTGGCACCTCTGTGATTATATATGATCGGATCTGGAATCCAAACAGGCCATTTCCCAGGCCTAATCCATGTATTTAGAAACAAATAAACCGAAATATGCTTCAACATTCAATTTTTTTGTGCTCTTTAAAAGCTGCTTTTCGGGGTGGAGCAATTCAGTAAGCAGCACATCTAAAGAGGCCAACCTTCAGTGGCAAGCAGATCTAGATGCTTTTATGGCTGATCTGGAAGCGAAGCATAAAGTACTTAAAGTAAGGGGGGATTAGAATGTCAGGGAGCTTTTTTACCTTTTACCCCAAAATATATTTAGATACGCTGACGTTACCCCCTTGATTTGAAAGGAAGGAAATCATATATTATTGTGCATATATCCTGGTTATCACTGTTTATATGGCATTTCTGAGATACTGTTTGTATATACATATATATATATTACGGGTTGAGTATCCCTTATCCAAAATGCTTGGGACCGGAAGAATTTTGGATATCGGATTTTTCCGTATTTTGGAATAATTGCATACCATAATGAGATATCATGGTGATGGGACCTAAATCTAAGCACAGAATGCATTTATGTTTCATATACACCTTATACAAACAGCCTGAAGGTCATTTTAGCCAATATTTTTAATAACTTTGTGCATTAAACAAAGTGTGTGTACATTCACACAATTCATTTATGTTTCATATACACCTTGTACACACAGCCTGAAGGTCATTTAATACAATATTTTTAATGACTTTGTGTATTAAACAAAGTTTGTGGACATTGAGCTTCAGAAAACAAAGGTTTCACTATCTCACTCTCACGAAAAAAGTTCCGTAATTCGGAATATTCCGTATTTCGGAATATTTGGATATGGGATACTCAACCTGTATTTTAATGTATTTTTTTATTATTTTTGCCAATTATTTTTTGGCAATGAATGGGTTAATTAACACTTTCTCCCCTCCCCCCTCCCCCCCCCAAACACCAGAATGAATGTAAGAAAGATGGATGAGGGAGAAAGGGGGGGTAGGAACACACGACTTTTAGGAGACAGATGGTCACATCCTCACCTCAGTAATGTCAGTGGGGATTTCCCACTGTTATGTGGGCCACTGTCTGATCCTGCGGAACTCCGTCAGCGGTCAGCCACAGAACACTTCAAGTTCTGTGTGTGGGTTGGCGGGCCGCAGGTGGGAGGACAGGACAGCGCAGGACAGGCGGGAGTGAGGGAGCGAGGTGTGACGTCAGCACGTCACACTGCGGCCAGAAGCACAGTGCAGGGCGGGCAGGAGGGAGCGCGGTGTGATGTCAGCACGTCACATTGCAAGCCATACGGACTGGACGGGGCTGTGTCTCGGCAGCGCGAATGTCCATTACCCCCAGGAATTTAATTTTTACCCCATTTGTGGACTGTACAACATAATTTCAAGTATAATAAGAGGTGCAACCATGCTCAGACTAGTAGTGCCATGAAGAAAAAAGAAAAATGCAGATGCATACTTCAAACACTAAGTGTATCAGTATACTGATAAACAGAATAATTATAGTAAGCTCTACAGTTTAGCATGGAGTAATAAAAAGGTTTCTTAGCATGTTGGGCCATAATTGCGATCCCACCTACCACTTACCATTATATAAATTTATTCAGGACTTACCTTCCATAGACAGAAGTAGTCTAACCTTCAAGTGTTATATATATATACACAATATATATATATATATACACAGAGGAAAAAATGTGTGTGTGGGGGAGACTTCACACCCTAATTTCAAACATAATAAGAGGTGCTACCAAGACTAGTACTGCGATTCAGAAGAAAAATGTAGGTGCACACTTCAAACAAAACAAATACTCATGTTGATAGGCTTGTTCTTGGTTGGCAATCTCTGGATAGCACTACATGTGTTATAGATGTGGTGGAGGCCTTTACTGCTTCTGATGTTCCGTTACTACTACTCTCATTGGATGCCGAGAAGCATTTGATACACTCCACTGGGGTTATTTGAAGGCTGTTTTGCAACATTTTGGCGTTTGTCTTGGCTCTTTATTCCTACCTGTCAGCTAGAATATTTGCAAATGGTCTTCTCTCCTCTACCTTTTCCATAGCCTTCAAGTCTGCCTGCTGTCTCCCTTGACTTTAGTGCTAATGATGAAGCCTCTTGCTGAAACCATTGGAATCACAGCGGCTATTTAGGGCTAGTTCACATCATTTATTTGCGGATGATGTGCTTCTGACTCTCACTGACCCTGAGCACTCACTACCACCCCGCATGCAGTTTTTGATGACTATACCAGAGTGTCTTATAATAAACTAAATACATGTAAAATGGAGAGCCTCCAGATTAATATTCTCCCAGACCTATTGAAGAGTTGCGCAGTTTATATGCCTATGCCTGGCAGGATAGAAGCTTCCAGTATCTGGGGACCCAACTCACTACCTTATTCCTTGGCCATATATGCCTCACTTACTTCCTACCATTAGGCCGCCTTTCGCTTGCTCACACCTCATGTCATCTGTCTCCTCCCACCGTCTAGATTGTGAGCTCCTTAGAGTAGGTCCCTCACTATTCTCTCCTGTTCTCACAACCCTCTTCTCTCACACTTAAATTACAGCTGTCTCCTACGTAGCAAATGTCTATTCCCGCAGGTCGGGTATCTCTTCGGACACCCAAAAACCAAAATATTCAGAAAAACTGAATATTTCAGTCCTGTAGTGACATCATGACATGGCCAGCATCATGACGTCACTGTAGTCCGTGGCCAATCACAGACAGGTGGGGGAGTGGCTTTGCAGGCATTCCCTCACTGTCACTACTACCAGGACACGCCCCCCCCCCCCCCACCGCTGATGCACCAGATCCACTGTGGACCCCCCGGAAACCCCGCCGATGCGCTAGACTCACCGTGACCCCCAAGGACCCCCAAGCCAATGCGTCCAGACCTGCCGCGGACTCCCAGGATCCATCCAGATTACAGGTATTCTGTTATCCAGAAAAATCCTATATCTGGAATGCTTTTGATCCCAAGCATTCTAGATAGGGATATCTAGGTATATCTATTGTTCTACTGTCTACTGTATGGACGGCGCTGCAAAACACTTGTGGCGCCCTATAAATAAAATGTAATAATAATGCCAATGGTGATCGATTTAGTATCTTGTAACTATATTCTTCTATTAGGCAAACTGTCCCTACTCACAGCTGATTGGATGTTACAGGAAGTGTTGTGGTTGGGTCATATAGCTGCGTTAAAAATTTTACTTTACTTGTTTACTAGTACCAATACTATTGCCTAAGGGGGTTATTGAGAGATGGCCGCAGAGTCTGCTATCGCAGCAAAATCTGCAACCATACTACTCACATGCTGGGAGCCGCTCAGCACAGGGCAAGGCTGCCCAGCATGTGTGGCACTGCCCCGCGAAGTGATGGCAATTCAATTGTGATTGCATCGAATAGTGGTCGACCCCTGTCTACACAGCATGGCTGCATAGGCAGGGGCACCGCCACCATGTTTCTTATCGCAATAAAATGCATGTGAAGTCATCGGCTGGCCCAGAACGGTCATGACAAGCCTGCGTTTTCCGTCCTCCACAATGCCGTGTCGCCGCCCTGGGCCACCCTTCGTCTGTCAATCATGATGCAATCGCATCTTTCTGGGATGCGATCGAATCATAATAACCTGCACACTGTGCATTCATAGGCGGCATATCCATGGCCTTCAGAGCGATTGCATTGCAATCATGACATTTAATACACAATCAACAATTACAAACAGGTCATAAATCACGTACACACAGATAGATAGATAGATAGATAGATAGATAGATAGATAGATAGATAGATAGATAGATAGATAGATAGATAGATAGAGGTAAGCTACAACCTGAAAGAGTTTCAGTTATTATTATTTTAGGTATTTTTGGTATTTAGCCTATTAGTGGTTAGGGCGGTATGTTTGGGTGGGTTATTTAGTTCTATAGCTTTAAGTCCAAAGACTGGTGAAGTTCCTCACCCTAGCCCAAGATTGTGTGCTTGGTTTATCTTTTAAGTGGTTTTGTCCTATATGTGTGGGAAAAGAACAGCAGATCATCAAGCCAGGGGCAAATTTATTATTTTGGGGTGCACCCACCTTTGTTGGTTTTGGATTGTATCACAATTACGGGGGCAGCAACAACTCCCAGTGAAGGTAGCTCCATCAACTGACATATCAGATAATCTAGTGGACCTAAAGGACCTACCTGGCTGTGTCATAGCAGGCAGACCCCCCTATCTACCTTCTACCCTGGTGGACGAGCCTGCTCATGTGGTTAGTGCTTTTAGATGAAAACTGCTAATTGCAGAGAATACAGTACCTTCCAACACCCCCTCCAACCCCCCCCCCCCCTTCCCCACGCAAATCCAAAATCCAAAATAATCTGCTGATTCTGTGACAGTAGAAAAGTCACCTCTTCTGTGTTCATAACTGATCTGTTATAATCTATTAAATCTATTAAAGGACATGTCACAAAATACATAACAATTAAAGGCAAGAAGGAATGCTGAGCATGCTTAACCTTTGTTTTTAAGTATCCTGGCCACAAGGGATTTAAAAATCCCTATGGGCTGTGTATACTGTACATACAGCATTATATCTGGCATGCATTGGAGAGCTGTACATAGCAAAGTATTCTTTCCTCTTGTGGATCACCAGTCTCCAGTATGAAGCTCCTGTATGAAGAAACAACAATTCTTTTTGTATTGATTTATAATTGATATTTGACCATTTGATGTTTTATGTTTTTTTGACCATATTTGATGTTTTATGTACAATGATGCTGAAATAATAAATGTAAGTGAAGCTTGTATCTAGATGTTAATGTATGTCTTTCTTCTGGAGATATTATCCACAGAAATCCCTCCCCAGCTATTAGAAGGACTTGCAGATTGTTGTAGTCAATGTTTCCCAGCTGTATTTAAAACAGTTTGTTGTTCCATATAATGGAACATAGAGTCTGAGGGGTACATTTACTAACATTCGTAATTCCCGAAAATAGGTCAAAGTTCAATCACGAATGACATCGACAGTGTAAAACTGCAACTTTTTGAATTTATTACGATGGATTTACTAAGCTGTCGTATTCGTATTTTTGGTGTTGTCCGATGTCGATGTCATTCGTGGTTTTCTGGTGTATAATGCGGCCGATTTTGTTATTTTGCGGCCGAGTTTAATGTGTTTTTTTACGAATGCGTCACATGTCTGTTACGGCAGTGTTTTTCCATTACTGCCGCGTTTTTTTCCTAAGTTTCGTTTTTGTCACTTGTCCGTGATTGGTTGTATTCGTGGTGGAGGAGTGTCTGTGTACTTGACTATAAATACGCCCCAAACCGACCGCACCTCGTGGGTTTAGCTAGTGGAGAGGAGAGAGGAAGGTGTTGTTGGTGTTGGAGATTTCTGTGGAGTTTTTTGTGGTTTGGAGGCGGAGTTTTGTGATTGGTGAGTGCTGTACTGTGTGTGTAAGTTGTTTTGTCATACTTGTTGTTCTGTTATTTAAAAGTCTGTTAACTTTTTTGTATTTTGTCTTTTCTTTTCGTCTATAGTCCTTGTTTGTGAGTGAGTGAGTGTTTGTTTGCGTGTGTGTGGTGTGTAGTGGTAGTGGAGGAGTGTGTTATTTGTTTTTTTTTCTCTGTGTTTTTTGTATTGTCTTAAGATTATGTCACAGTCAGAGGTGAGTGTGGTGGAGGAGGTGAGTGAGAGGGAGGAGGTGAGTGAGGTGGAGGAGGTGAGTGAGAGGGAGGAGGTGAGTGAGAGGGAGGAGGTTAGTGATGAGGAGGGTGAGGTTGCGGCTGCGTTTTCTAGTGATACTGATAGTGATGGTGTTGTGGCTCCGCAGCCACGCACCAGTACAAGGACGGGCCGCAATGTAAAGTTTAGTTACGCAGAAAACATGGCTCTGGTGCGGGAGCTGATGAGGCATCAGCGCCAGTTGTTTGGTTCAGATGCATCAAAAGTGTCGACCCGCCGGAAGAGTGTCCTGTGGGGGAAAGTTATTGCTGCTGTGAACAGTGAGGGTGTGGTGAGGCGGACCGAGGACACCTGTAGGAAACGTTTCTATGACATCAAACGCCGTGTGAAGGCCAAGATGGCTAAGGAGGCAAAATCTGCTCGGCAAACCGGGGGAGGACACCCCTTCCGAGCGTCTTATAAAGATTGGGAGGAGCCAATACGTCCGCTGATTCCGCCAGAGGTGGTTTCTGCACTTCATGTCCAAGATTCGGACCGGCCAAGTGCGGATGGTGAGTTTATTTTATATTTATAATTTTTCACATCTGTGCTTTGTACTTTTGTTGTAAAATGTTTCCTGTGTGTTGGTCCACAAATGGGTTGGTGATGTAGTGCAGGCCAATCCACCCTGTGTTTTTCCATCTGTTGTCCAACTACAAGTCCCATCATGCCTGTTATAATGTTTAAACTTAGGGAATGTCAAATGTGTTGGTGGACATGCTGGGAAGTGTAGTTGCACTACATATTGTCAGACACAGGTTGTGGTTGCTTGGTGTATTGTGTGTGTTAGTTATGTTTTTGTACTAATTAGACTCAAATATTTGTTGTGTTTTTTTTGGAAACACAAACAATTTGCCTTGTTTTGTGCGGTTTTTGTAGGTTGTAAAATTTAAGATTATAGATGTAACAAAACCAACTATTTGTGTTTGTAATTTTATAACAAAATTTAAAAACAGTTTTTAAAATCCTGCAATATTGTGTCTTGGTAAAGCTACGACATATGTGTTTTAAGTAGTATAATTATGTTCATATCGCAATTCTTCTTTTTTTGTACAGTACGCCAGAGAAGCAGCACATCCAGGCCACAACCAACCCTGCCTAGAGCTGATGATGGTGGGAATGATGGTAAGTTATTTCTGTACCCACATCTTAGCCATTAACATAAAACACATGAAATGTAATGACAATACTATCACACAGGTTCTTCGTCTGCTCCGCGCACACAAAGGCCACAATCACAGGCCAGCCTTACTGTGGCTACAAGGCCACCCAAGAGGCCCCGTGTCCACGCTCCTACTGCTGCTGCTGCTGCTGCTCCTGCACCTGCCTCACCCCCCCAAAGGCGCATCTCTGCAGTGGCTGCGGTGCCACCACTGGCACTTTTGGCAAGCCCCCTGAGTGTAGATCCACATTCCCCACAGTTGTCTGGTGAGTAATGTTTGTAATGTTTTTATTTTGTTTGAGTAAAAACAAGGTGAAGGCATAAGGAACTGACAAAACACTGTTAGGTCGAAGATGATAAAGGCAGCAGTACAAAAATTATAAGTAATTTTAGACTCCACATTTTGGACATGCTTGCCTTGTGTCATTATCACCTTGAACCTATCACTGCTTTAGAAATGACTTATACCTTCTCCAGGTATTGACATCTGCCCCAGTGTTA
This sequence comes from Pseudophryne corroboree, assembly GCF_028390025.1. Taxonomy (NCBI): domain Eukaryota; kingdom Metazoa; phylum Chordata; class Amphibia; order Anura; family Myobatrachidae; genus Pseudophryne; species Pseudophryne corroboree. The sequence continues at coordinate 190,586,321 of NC_086445.1, forward strand.
GTTTTGTTAAAAAATGATTAAAAATTGTAAGCAACTTTGCTTTAATAATCGACTGCAAGCAGATGCTGTTAGCGTATTGTTATGATGATATGTGTGAAATTACAGTGTCCTGAAACTCAAATGTTTTTTAAAAAATATGCTCAACAACACTCAAAACTACAAAAAAAATGTGAAACTAAATTTGAACCAAAAAATTCAAAACAAACCAAATCAATACATACGGCAAAATCCAACATTAAATAACCTGTTTAAGTTGTCATTTTTTGACCACAATCTTAGTGTACTTCTTTACTAAATCCACTGACTGACATGCCCAATGTCTGATTCTAATGTGGCAAACATGGTTATATTTTTTTGTGTTGTGCCAAAGGAACCTTCAGAATGTTGTTTAAACTAACTTTGAGACATAAAAAAAGAGTACATGGAGTGTATACAATAATTTAGAATGTGAAACATACAATTGTCTCCATAAATTCACAAATTAGTAGTATCTGTTTCTAGCCACATCAATTCATTAAGAGGTAACCAACATAGTAACGTTTAAGAAGTTAACCATTTAGCTTTTAAATGTATATTATGAAGTAATGCATGTTGCTTGACAAATATTGTAAGACCAATGCTACATATGTCTAAAATATTTCCTGTGTCCCACCCCATACAGATCCGGCCATCATGAGTGACGAGGGCCAGCAGTCCCATGGCCAGGAGACGTATACTCTACACCTGCAGCCCATCGACCAAACACAGGCAAACATGACTGAGGACAATCCAGTCCAACCGCAAGCTTCTCAGACTCAACAAATGACCTCAACACCAGGGACAAGCCAAATTCCGCATGAGTTTTGGTCAAGTTGGGCAGAACAACAGGCACACCACTCTGCGTGTCTCAACACCCAAACACAACACCTGTCTAGTTTGCCCCATCATTTGCCTAAAGTTAGCCGCAACTCTGCCAGACTCATCGTGCAAGTAGGGCGGATAGCAAACACAATGGAGCAGATGAGGGCAGACAATTCTCAAATGCAGGCAACCCATCAGCGCATCATGGATGAGCAACTGCGCCAACACCAAACCCTCATACAGATTATCCAGCATAATCAAGTCATAAATGACAATTTGTCGCGAACCATTGCCAACAATACAGCTGCTTATACCCAGCTAACGGCCAGTTTAAATATTTTGAGCCAAAATTTTAGTGCAATGGCACAACAACATGTGGCCACAAGCTCAAGCACAACAACCCCGACCCAAACACCAGTACAATCACCAGTTCGACGATCAAGTCGAAGCCGCACCCACGAACAACCACAAGCCTCTGCACCCAGCACCCAAAAAAAGAAAAGATAATCTGTACTGCACATCATATGCTGGCCAGTTGCAAGTAAAATATATGTGTTCAGAATATATTGTTCAGTATTTTTCAATAAATTATCTAATCAAAATATGTGTATTGGTTAATTTGCAACACACAAACACAAAAATCAGTAATGTATAGTCCAAGATGAATATTGTGACAGGGCGAGAGTGTGCTGTGTCAGGGTGTAGGGTCCGTTTGCCAAAATCATACCGTGGAAAAACACTTCGAACATTTAGTGTGACCATCTGTATAACATGGTCAACATCAAGTTTTTTGCAGTTACATTGGACAATATAAACTAAAAAGCATGGCCAGCCTACTCGGAACATATACAACCTGCAGACCCAGTTGTTTTTCCTTCCTTGGTTTTATTGTAGCATCAGGAAGCAGTGACAAGTATCCTACAGCAAACAATACAGCAGACCCACACACAGTAGCAGCCATTTCAGATTTAGAGTGTGTAGAAATGTGTTGGCTCCCCTTTTAAAAGTACCAAACGTCAGGTGTGAGTAATGAACAATTGCCAACACATGTTAAGGGATCATGGAGTGCCACGTTGTAGCACTCTCCTGATCAGCTGTGTGCTCCTGTCCTCACTGACAGGCAGCACACGGCACTGTTACAATGTAGCGCATATGCGCTACATTTTAACCAATGCGGTGAACTTTCTGCTCTGCGGTGACGTCACTTTAGGTCCACCGCAGGGAAGAAAGTTACCATCATTGGTTACAAGGTAGCGCATAGGCGCAACATTGTAACAGTGCCGTGTGCTGCCTGTCAGTGAGGACAGGAGCACACAGCTGATCAGGAGAGTGCTACAACGTGGCACTACCTGATTGGCTGAAGAAACCCACTTAGGCATAACTCAAAGTGGGTTTCTGGCATTCGGGTAAAGGTGACCCATGGGCAAACATGGTTCCCCTTTCAGTTCGTGGTCGGGACCCTTTTTTTGGTTTGTTTTTTCTCCTTGCAGTATTTGTTTGAAATAAACATGTGCAGTGTTTTTTTTCTTCATAAAAAATTAACAATAAAAAATAATATTGCCGTTAATGCTGGAACATGTGTGTTTGTTTGTAAAAAACAAACAGCTTTTTTTAAATTTTAAACAAAAAAAGCTTCCCAAAATTTAAAACGTTACACTATTTTTAAACTGGAAAGGACTGAATCTCTGCAATATGTGAGTCACAAATTGTTCAGCTTATAAATTTATTGTGTGCCACATGAAGTACATTTTGATATTCAACTCTAAATCACAAATCTAGAAGCTCTTAAGCTTAATTTTGTTGTGGCAACCAAACAAAATATATGCTTACAGTACATTAATGGTTTTCACTGTGTACTTTTAAAAAAAACAGGGTAATAATGTTGGTGTGACTTTTTACACAGTCACACAGACCAGCCGGCCAGACAGGCCTCACACCAGTCATGATGATGCCGGTATTGCAGGTAAGTCTTCACTGTAGTCACATATTCTGTAAACACATAGAAGTACAAAATATTATTTACAAATTTGGCACCTAGGATCTGCTTCTGGAAGCCGACCTCGTGTAAGGCGGCCATCACAGGTCTCGGCCCACTTACCCAGGAGGCCAACTAAGAGCCGGCGTCTTGCCTCTGATTCAGCACCTCCATCATCCCCACCCAGGCGAAGGCTATCGGCAGTGTCACCCAAGCCACCACTGGCACTACTGGCGAGTTCGCTGAGTGATGAGCCCAGATCACCTCAGTTATCTGGTGATTAAATTGTGAAACAAAACACATAAGCAAGAATATACACAGTCGACTTTGGATGATGTTAGTTTGTTTGGAGTTTACATGTTTTACCCAACAATCAATGTAATGTTACGTCTTCAATTGCTCAAGGTGCTTTACTTAAATAAAATAAGGTCTTAGTGGATGGTCTAGACAACCTAGTTGTCTGAAAATATATGAATTGAGGATACATTAAGCACACACACGAGAAAAAAATAAATGTAAACTTTTTGAACCCAAAAAAAAATTAATTAGAATACAAAACACATTCCTGTCTCCGTCTCCAAAATGTATGAAGCTGGTGTGTATGTATGGAGCTATGTTTTTCAAGGGTAATGACTGTAAATGTTTTTTGAGCATCAACTAAGCACAATGGACACACCACTATAAACAACAAACAGTAAGTAACAAAACACACACTAGAAAGTAGAGCAAAGTGTTTAGTGAAGGATAATTACAGCCTAATAAAACTTACCTGAAAAATAACGCAGGATCACTTGTTGCCGTACCTGCCTCCCTACATTTGTACTCACACTGTCACCAGATGGTTCTAACTCCTCTGCTTGCTGACTGATTTCTCCCTCACCATGTGCAAGATCTTGACTTAAACACAGATTATGGAGAAAACAGCAGCAGAACACAATCCTAGTCACCTTTGAGGGACTATACAACAAAAGGCCAGCAGATTTATCAAGACACCGAAAACGTGACTTCAGCAACCCAAAACATCTTTCTATCACATTCCGCGTAGCCTTATGTGCATGATTATAACTGTGTTCAGCAGGAGAATCAGGTTGGGACAATGGAGTAAGGAGCCAAGAGTAGCAGCCGTAACCCCCATCACCTGAAAAACAGATATAGTCAACATTAGGACATATGTTAGATTATTCAAACACCTCCTCCAAAATCTAGCCTGTGGTTAAAAGACATACACACATAACATTTTCAACATACCCAACAGCCAGCCATCAGGCATTTGTCCCTCCTCAAATTTTTCGAAGAGCGATGACTGACTGAGGATGAAGGAGTCATGGCAGGCACCAGGGTAACCTGCAACAACACTCATTATTTTTAATTTTGCATCACAGACCACCTGGACATTAGTTGATTGATCAAGATGCCTATTAGTATAGATATACTGGCGGCCCTTAGGTGATCTCAGCTGAACGTGTGTGCAATCTATGGCCCCAAGCACATTGGGCATGCCTGCAAGCTCATAGAAAGCTACCCTGACAGCACTCCACTCCGACTCCTCAGTAGGGAAGCAGATTGAGGCTTTAATGTGTGGCTCCAACACATCCAAAACCTGAGTGGACATTAAAGAAGCTAAGGTGAGTGTCATGTTAGGTATTCTCTACAATACTGTGGTGTTTCAACTTACACAAGCAACACTTAGCCAGAACCGCATAGGTATTTTTAGACTCACCTGCATCAAATATCTTGAAAAGGTGGGCTGTGAGATCCCAATGACGTCGCCTGCCACAGCCTGGAAGCTCCCAGTAGCCATAAAGTGTAACACAGCCAGGAGTTTGTGTAGGCCTGAGACAGAGCGAGAGCGTGCTGTCTCAGGGTCTATGCCCAGTTTGACAAGGTCATACAGGTGGAAAATGTTGTTTCTATTTAGGCGGAACATCTGTATGACCCTATCATCGGACAATGCATTTAAGTTTAAACGCCCTCTAAATAAACGAGGCTGGCGCAGCCTCCGCGGTACCTGGACAACCTGTTGGCCATGTTCACTTACCTGGTCCTGATTCCTGGAAGCCTCATGGAGCAGTCTAACGTATCCCACAGCCAACAAAAAAACATTGCCACACACCACAGCAGCCATTTCAGAGTGAGAGTAGTTCAGAATGTGCCTGAAACACTTTTATAGGCCCAAAAAATCAGATGGGAGTAATGGATAATTAAGTTCACATGTAAACGCGATTTTCAAAGGCTGGCGCGGTTTTTTTTAGCCAAAAAATGCGACTCGTAATTTTATGCGGCCGCAATAGCATTTTCACGGCAGCAAATACAATTACGAATGGTTAGTAAATGACCGAGATTCGTCTCTAAACAGGCGTAATTTGACCGATGGTGTATTCATTCGTAATTTTTTACATGAACTTCACAAAAAATACGAATGACCTCATCACTGCCGTGATTAGTGTTTAGTAAATGACCGAGATTAACCGAGATGACACTTTGAAGAAAAAACGGCATCTCGGTCAAAATCGGGAGCTTAGTAAATATACCCCTGAGTGTCACCTTGACTTGATCAGATCTACAATTGATTCAGTTGAGATCATGGTGCCTTATTATATATATAAAGGAAAGCTAGAATATATTTAGGCTCACTCCCTTTGAATTATAATCATAATTTTTCCTGGGGCCTCTACCCCCCACACCTCTGTAGGTCTGTGCCTGAGTTAGGAGTGCAGGACACATGGAGCCAATGTGCAACATCATTAGCAATTTAAATATTTGGAATTCTCCTTTGAATCCTATCTCTGCTGCTCCCACCCCAGCCAACACACAGAGCCGCAGCAATTAATCATCGCACAGCCTACCGCCTCCCTCTCCAGCAGTACTCTGTTTGCACAAGTATTGTGTGTTCAAGACAAAAGAGGCCATGATTCTCCGGGTCATGCATGTATACACGCATGCACACAGGAACATATGAACAGAGATGCGTGCAAGGAATCCCTAAGTATTCCCTTATACAGATATGTACAGGGATCTGCAAAAGTACATGTTCTGTCTCCAAGTTCCATCCTCAGTTTACTGTAATTACATTTCAAGTTCTGTATTTATAGAATTATTCAGCCTTTGCTGTTTTTAAGACACTGATTCGGGAGGCGATACATACAAATAAGAGACCTTTTTCTGCAGTGGCTGCACTGTTATTCTGTGATTCACCTGAAAGTATCTGGCTGTAATCTGCTTACTTGGCAGTACAGAGGGAATCTGTGTCAGGTGGAAGCCAGGGTTGGTAGAGCTGCCTTGTCAAGCTCTGCTAATGCCCTTTGCCATCAGGATGAATACAATTCTCCTCTATAGGCATACTGAAAACAACTGGAAACTTTTACTGCTTGTGTTATTACAATGCTTTAAAGAAGGAGAACAATGTGATATGAAGTATGACATACAAACATACAGAAATGCACATTTTTCCAATCCTGCCCATCACCTGCATATCTGTGTGTGTATGTGTACATATATATATATATATATATATATATATTATTATATGTATATGGTCGGGAAGAAGTATGGTCAGGAAGAGGTTAAAATACCACTAGTATGGTATTTTAGTATGGCTAGCGGTGAAATGCCACTGCCGGAATACCAATATGCAACACAGGCTATTCTCCCTCTGTGGGTGTCCACAGGCTTTCTAGCACTCGCCCCAATGCCGGCATTACAGCGGATGGATCCTGCTGTCAGGATCATGACAGCCGTGACCCCGTTCGCCGGCATTTCATACTGATCACATATATATATATAGGGCCCTCTTCCCTCAGGTACTTATCCTTTTCTTACTTTAATAAGAATCTTCAACTGCACCAAATCCAGCCGTCTTCTGCCTCCTGATTCTTATTCCAGTGTCATCTGCTCAGCTGCGTTTCTAGAGAGGATGAGACCCGTGTGCAGACTCCGTGTGTGGGCCCCTCTCAGCGCTGATACTCTGGCACAGTGCCAGAGTCTACAGCGCATGCACAGGACTCCGAAAATGGCCACCGCGCCATTTTTCCGGAGTCCTACGCATGCGCTGTAGACTCTGGCACTATGCCAGAGTCTCTAGCGCTCAGTGCGCTAGCAGCAGCAGTGGCGGCTACAGGAGAGGAGGGGGCCCACACACAGTCGCCGATGGATGCCGGAAAGGTACGTATAAAAGAAATGGGTGCAGTGTGCGTGGTGTGGGCCCCCTTTGGTCCCAGCAGCCCATGTGCACCGCACACACTGCACCCATTATAGATACGCCAGTGCATCTGCTGATGTAGCTATGTTTATTTACCCTGTACTTGTCCTATACTGTCTTCAACTGTAAGTCACTGTTTTCCTGTCTTGATTATTTGTTTATGTACTCTGTAATTGGGCGCTGCGGAACCCTTGTGGCACCATATAAATAAAGGATGATAATAATTTTATATATATATATATATATATATATATATATATATATATTAGAGATGAGCGGGTTCGGTTTCTCTGAATCCGAACCCGCCAGAACTTCATGTTTTTTTTCACGGGTCCGAGCGACTCGGATCTTCCCGCCTTGCTCGGTTAACCCGAGCGCGCCCGAACGTCATCATGACGCTGTCGGATTCTCGCGAGGCTCGGATTCTATCGCGAGACTCGGATTCTATATAAGGAGCCGCGCGTCGCCGCCATTTTCACACGTGCATTGAGATTGATAGGGAGAGGACGTGGCTGGCGTCCTCTCCGTTTAGAATAGATTAGAGAGACACTTGATTTACTAATTTTGGGGAGCATTAGGAGTACTCAGTACAGTGCAGAGTTTTGCTGATAGTGACCAGTGACCACCAGTTTTATTTATAATCCGTTCTCTGCCTGAAAAAAGCGATACACAGCACACAGTGACTCAGTCACATACCATATCTGTGTGCACTGCTCAGGCTCAGGCCAGTGTGCTGCATCATCTATTATCTATATATAATATTATATATATCTGTCTGACTGCTCAGCTCACACAGCTTATAATTGTGGGGGAGACTGGGGAGCACTACTGCAGTGCCAGTTATAGGTTATAGCAGGAGCCAGGAGTACATAATATATTATATAGTGAGTGACCACCAGACACACAGTGCAGTTTATTTAATATATCCGTTCTCTGCCTGAAAAAAGCGATACACACAGTGACTCAGTCAGTCACATACCATATCTGTGTGCACTGCTCAGGCTCAGGCCAGTGTGCTGCATCATCTATATATATTATATATCTGTCTGACTGCTCAGCTCACACAGCTTATAATTGTGGGGGAGACTGGGGAGCACTACTGCAGTGCCAGTTATAGGTTATAGCAGGAGCCAGGAGTACATAATATTATATTAAAATTAAACAGTGCACACTTTTGCTGCAGGAGTGCCACTGCCAGTGTGACTAGTGACCAGTGACCTGACCACCAGTATATATAATATTAGTAGTATACTATCTCTTTATCAACCAGTCTATATTAGCAGCAGACACAGTACAGTGCGGTAGTTCACGGCTGTGGCTACCTCCGTGTCGGCACTCGGCAGCCCGTCCATAATTGTATATACCACCTAACCGTGGTTTTTTTTTCTTTCTTTATACATACATACTAGTTACGAGTATACTATCTCTTTATCAACCAGTCTATATATTAGCAGCAGACACAGTACAGTGCGGTAGTTCACGGCTGTGGCTACCTCTGTGTCGGCACTCGGCAGCCCGTCCATAATTGTATATACCACCTAACCGTGGTTTTTTTTTCTTTCTTTATACATACATACTAGTTACGAGTATACTATCTCTTTATCAACCAGTCTATATATTAGCAGCAGACACAGTACAGTGCGGTAGTTCACGGCTGTGGCTACCTCTGTGTCGGCACTCGGCAGCCCGTCCATAATTGTATATACCACCTAACCGTGGTTTTTTTTTCTTTCTTTATACATACATACTAGTTACGAGTATACTATCTCTTTATCAACCAGTCTATATATTAGCAGCAGACACAGTACAGTGCGGTAGTTCACGGCTGTGGCTACCTCTGTGTCGGCACTCGGCAGCCCGTCCATAATTGTATATACCACCTAACCGTGGTTTTTTTTTCTTTCTTTATACATACATACTAGTTACGAGTATACTATCTCTTTATCAACCAGTCTATATATTAGCAGCAGACACAGTACAGTGCGGTAGTTCACGGCTGTGGCTACCTCTGTGTCGGCACTCGGCAGCCCGTCCATAATTGTATATACCACCTAACCGTGGTTTTTTTTTCTTTCTTTATACATACATACTAGTTACGAGTATACTATCTCTATATCAGCCAGTCTATATTTGCAGCAGACACAGTACAGTGCGGTAGTTCACGGCTGTGGCTACCTCTGTGTCGGCACTCGGCAGCCCGTCCATAATTGTATATACCACCTAACCGTGGTTTTTTTTTCTTTCTTTATACATACATACTAGTTACGAGTATACTATCTCTTTATCAACCAGTCTATATATTAGCAGCAGACACAGTACAGTGCGGTAGTTCACGGCTGTGGCTACCTCTGTGTCGGCACTCGGCAGCCCATCCATAATTGTATATACCACCTAACCGTGGTTTTTTTTTCTTTCTTTATACATACATACTAGTTACGAGTATACTATCTCTTTATCAACCAGTCTATATATTAGCAGCAGACACAGTACAGTGCGGTAGTTCACGGCTGTGGCTACCTCTGTGTCGGCACTCGGCAGCCCGTCCATAATTGTATATACCACCTAACCGTGGTTTTTTTTTCTTTCTTTATACATACATACTAGTTACGAGTATACTATCTCTTTATCAACCAGTCTATATATTAGCAGCAGACACAGTACAGTGCGGTAGTTCACGGCTGTGGCTACCTCTGTGTCGGCACTCGGCAGCCCGTCCATAATTGTATACTAGTATCCAATCCATCCATCTCCATTGTTTACCTGAGGTGCCTTTTAGTTGTGCCTATTAAAATATGGAGAACAAAAATGTTGAGGTTCCAAAATTAGGGAAAGATCAAGATCCACTTCCACCTCGTGCTGAAGCTGCTGCCACTAGTCATGGCCGAGACGATGAAATGCCAGCAACGTCGTCTGCCAAGGCCGATGCCCAATGTCATAGGACAGAGCATGTCAAATCCAAAACACCAAATATCAGTAAAAAAAGGACTCCAAAACCTAAAATAAAATTGTCGGAGGAGAAGCGTAAACTTGCCAATATGCCATTTACCACACGGAGTGGCAAGGAACGGCTGAGGCCCTGGCCTATGTTCATGGCTAGTGGTTCAGCTTCACATGAGGATGGAAGCACTCAGCCTCTCGCTAGAAAAATGAAAAGACTCAAGCTGGCAAAAGCAGCACAGCAAAGAACTGTGCATTCTTCGAAATCCCAAATCCACAAGGAGAGTCCAATTGTGTCGGTTGCGATGCCTGACCTTCCCAACACTGGACGTGAAGAGCATGCGCCTTCCACCATTTGCACGCCCCCTGCAAGTGCTGGAAGGAGCACCCGCAGTCCAGTTCCTGATAGTCAGATTGAAGATGTCAGTGTTGAAGTACACCAGGATGAGGAGGATATGGGTGTTGCTGGCGCTGGGGAGGAAATTGACCAGGAGGATTCTGATGGTGAGGTGGTTTGTTTAAGTCAGGCACCCGGGGAGACACCTGTTGTCCGTGGGAGGAATATGCCCGTTGACATGCCAGGTGAAAATACCAAAAAAATCAGCTCTTCGGTGTGGAGGTATTTCACCAGAAATGCGGACAACAGGTGTCAAGCCGTGTGTTCCCTTTGTCAAGCTGTAATAAGTAGGGGTAAGGACGTTAACCACCTCGGAACATCCTCCCTTATACGTCACCTGCAGCGCATTCATAATAAGTCAGTGACAAGTTCAAAAACTTTGGGTGACAGCGGAAGCAGTCCACTGACCAGTAAATCCCTTCCTCTTGTAACCAAGCTCACGCAAACCACCCCACCAACTCCCTCAGTGTCAATTTCCTCCTTCCCCAGGAATGCCAATAGTCCTGCAGGCCATGTCACTGGCAATTCTGACGAGTCCTCTCCTGCCTGGGATTCCTCCGATGCATCCTTGCGTGTAACGCCTACTGCTGCTGGCGCTGCTGTTGTTGCCGCTGGGAGTCGATGGTCATCCCAGAGGGGAAGTCGTAAGCCCACTTGTACTACTTCCAGTAAGCAATTGACTGTTCAACAGTCCTTTGCGAGGAAGATGAAATATCACAGCAGTCATCCTACTGCAAAGCGGATAACTGAGTCCTTGACAACTATGTTGGTGTTAGACGTGCGTCCGGTATCCGCCGTTAGTTCACAGGGAACTAGACAATTTATTGAGGCAGTGTGCCCCCGTTACCAAATACCATCTAGGTTCCACTTCTCTAGGCAGGCGATACCGAGAATGTACACGGACGTCAGAAAAAGACTCACCAGTGTCCTAAAAAATGCAGTTGTACCCAATGTCCACTTAACCACGGACATGTGGACAAGTGGAGCAGGGCAGGGTCAGGACTATATGACTGTGACAGCCCACTGGGTAGATGTATGGACTCCCGCCGCAAGAACAGCAGCGGCGGCACCAGTAGCAGCATCTCGCAAACGCCAACTCTTTCCTAGGCAGGCTACGCTTTGTATCACCGCTTTCCAGAATACGCACACAGCTGAAAACCTCTTACGGCAACTGAGGAAGATCATCGCGGAATGGCTTACCCCAATTGGACTCTCCTGTGGATTTGTGGCATCGGACAACGCCAGCAATATTGTGTGTGCATTAAATATGGGCAAATTCCAGCACGTCCCATGTTTTGCACATACCTTGAATTTGGTGGTGCAGAATTTTTTAAAAAACGACAGGGGCGTGCAAGAGATGCTGTCGGTGGCCAGAAAAATTGCGGGACACTTTCGGCGTACAGGCACCACGTACAGAAGACTGGAGCACCACCAAAAACTACTGAACCTGCCCTGCCATCATCTGAAGCAAGAAGTGGTAACGAGGTGGAATTCAACCCTCTATATGCTTCAGAGGTTGGAGGAGCAGCAAAAGGCCATTCAAGCCTATACAATTGAGCACGATATAGTAGGTGGAATGCACCTGTCTCAAGTGCAGTGGAGAATGATTTCAACGTTGTGCAAGGTTCTGATGCCCTTTGAACTTGCCACACGTGAAGTCAGTTCAGACACTGCCAGCCTGAGTCAGGTCATTCCCCTCATCAGGCTTTTGCAGAAGAAGCTGGAGGCATTGAAGAAGGAGCTAAAAGGGAGCGATTCCGCTAGGCATGTGGGACTTGTGGATGCAGCCCTTAATTCGCTTAACAAGGATTCACGGGTGGTCAATCTGTTGAAATCAGAGCACTACATTTTGGCCACCGTGCTCGATCCTAGATTTAAAGCCTACCTTGGATCTCTCTTTCCGGCAGACACAGGTCTGCTGGGGTTGAAAGACCTGCTGGTGACAAAATTGTCAAGTCAAGCGGAACGCGACCTGTCAACATCTCCTCCTTCACATTCTCCCGCAACTGGGGGTGCGAGGAAAAGGCTCAGAATTCCGAGCCCACCCGCTGGCGGTGATGCAGGGCAGTCTGGAGCGACTGCTGATGCTGACATCTGGTCCGGACTGAAGGACCTGACAACGATTACGGACATGTCGTCTACTGTCACTGCATATGATTCTCTCAACATTGATAGAATGGTGGAGGATTATATGAGTGACCGCATCCAAGTAGGCACGTCACACAGTCCGTACTTATACTGGCAGGAAAAAGAGGCAATTTGGAGGCCCTTGCACAAACTGGCTTTATTCTACCTAAGTTGCCCTCCCACAAGTGTGTACTCCGAAAGAGTGTTTAGTGCCGCCGCTCACCTTGTCAGCAATCGGCGTACGAGGTTACATCCAGAAAATGTGGAGAAGATGATGTTCATTAAAATGAATTATAATCAATTCCTCCGCGGAGACATTGACCAGCAGCAATTGCCTCCACAAAGTACACAGGGAGCTGAGATGGTGGATTCCAGTGGGGACGAATTGATAATCTGTGAGGAGGGGGATGTACACGGTGATATATCGGATGGTGAAGATGAGGTGGACATCTTGCCTCTGTAGAGCCAGTTTGTGCAAGGAGAGATTAATTGCTTCTTTTTTGGGGGGGGTCCAAACCAACCCGTCATATCAGTCACAGTCGTGTGGCAGACCCTGTCACTGAAATGATGGGTTGGTTAAAGTGTGCATGTCCTGTTTTGTTTATACAACATAAGGGTGGGTGGGAGGGCCCAAGGACAATTCCATCTTGCACCTCTTTTTTCTTTTCTTTTTCTTTGCATCATGTGCTGATTGGGGAGGGTTTTTTGGAAGGGACATCCTGCGTGACACTGCAGTGCCACTCCTAGATGGGCCCGGTGTTTGTGTCGGCCACTAGGGTCGCTAATCTTACTCACACAGTCAGCTACCTCATTGCGCCTCTTTTTTTCTTTGCGTCATGTGCTGTTTGGGGAGGGTTTTTTGGAAGGGACATCCTGCGTGACACTGCAGTGCCACTCCTAGATGGGCCCGGTGTTTGTGTCGGCCACTAGGGTCGCTAATCTTACTCACACAGCTACCTCATTGCGCCTCTTTTTTTCTTTGCGTCATGTGCTGTTTGGGGAGGGTTTTTTGGAAGGGACATCCTGCGTGACACTGCAGTGCCACTCCTAGATGGGCCCGGTGTTTGTGTCGGCCACTAGGGTCGCTAATCTTACTCACACAGCTACCTCATTGCGCCTCTTTTTTTCTTTGCGTCATGTGCTGTTTGGGGAGGGTTTTTTGGAAGGGCCATCCTGCGTGACACTGCAGTGCCACTCCTAGATGGGCCCGGTGTTTGTGTCGGCCACTAGGGTCGCTAATCTTACTCACACAGCTACCTCATTGCGCCTCTTTTTTTCTTTGCGTCATGTGCTGTTTGGGGAGGGTTTTTTGGAAGGGACATCCTGCGTGACACTGCAGTGCCACTCCTAGATGGGCCCGGTGTTTGTGTCGGCCACTAGGGTCGCTTATCTTACTCACACAGCGACCTCGGTGCAAATTTTAGGACTAAAAATAATATTGTGAGGTGTGAGGTATTCAGAATAGACTGAAAATGAGTGTAAATTATGGTTTTTGAGGTTAATAATACTTTGGGATCAAAATGACCCCCAAATTCTATGATTTAAGCTGTTTTTTAGTGTTTTTTGAAAAAAACACCCGAATCCAAAACACACCCGAATCCGACAAAAAAAATTCGGTGAGGTTTTGCCAAAACGCGTTCGAACCCAAAACACGGCCGCGGAACCGAACCCAAAACCAAAACACAAAACCCGAAAAATTTCAGGCGCTCATCTCTAATATATATACAGTATATGTACACACATATATTCTGTACATTGTGCATTCAGTTACCCATCCATGGTGGTTTTGATATACAGGCTGGCATCATCTGTATTATGTTGTTGATGTCTGATGATTGGCATTACATTTGCTAAATGTAACTACTCTGACTATAACCTGGATGATGCAGCCATTATCCATGTTTCTGTCCTTGTGCATGCAATCATCACTGCACCCTTTGGTTCCATGCTGTTGAGTGCATGTGAAAGATGACAATGTACAGTCATTTCTATGGGAGAAAGCTACTTGCGTTTCATCCTTCTGTGTTCCCATTAAACAAAGAGCAGGTACAGAACAGGCATCATTATTGCCCTCATTACTTCATCTTGCATAAACATGCCTTGGCAGCATCTCCGGGGCCATTCCTGGAACATACTGGTTAATTAAAGCAACATTAATATTTATCAGCAGTACTCTGCTAGGCATTACATGCCTCTCTAAGGACTGTGGGGTTAAACACTTGAAAGTACAGCAGGTCATTACAGTGCAGACACCATGTAACATCTCTCATAGGATGAAATTTGATTCCATTATATCACGGTACTGTTAAGCTGCTGATCTCATGTGATCCCAGAATGTAGTAAATATGATCTAATATTATGTAAGACAGTTAAAACTGGGGCTGTGTTGAATAATGTACTCAAATAAAGCACCATCTTTTTAAGAAATTATGCTCCAATAGGACTTTGGTCATCTAGTATGCTCAGCAATCAGGTAAAGGCCTTTGAGTTGGGCATGATGTGTAGGCCTAACCATAGCATCTGTTAAGGGCCCCATACACTAGAACGATAATGCCCGATTTCATCCAATTTCGGGCATTCGGGCCGATATATCCGGTGAAATCAGGCATTTTGGATGTGTTTCCGATCCAATCCGATGCGCATTCCCGTGAGGGTCGGATCAGCTCCCCTAGATCGGGATATGTCGGTTCCCGCAGGCATGGCTGGGATCGCATAAGATATATCACATGCAAAATGTACCAAATCGTATGGAACTCCCAGGAGAGTTCAAGGAAAATCGCCTCCGACTTCAGCCTCAGACATATCGCTGTAGTGTATGGGGGCCTTTAGGTTCTGCAGCATATATGCTGTCTGTGCTTGACCATTATAGAGTGATATGTTAGCGTATTCATCAGGGAAGCCTAGAGGGGGGTGAAACGGGTACAGCTTACTTGGGCCTGAGCCTCTCTGGAGTCCTGGCAGGGACCCAGGCCAGCGATGGTCTCCCTTTGGGGTGTAGTATGTGCAGCAGGTCTTGACATGAAAGTAAAGGAAAGCTCTGTACTGGCGCCCCAACTTTAATACATGCAGGCAATCATTTTCATTACTGCATTGCGAGTTGGGATGTAATTATCACATCCCAACCACAATAAAAATGTAATTGGTGATAAATGTGCCCCATAGGGGCCTATTTATTAACTGCACTCCACCTGTAAATCACAGAGTAATGGCAGCATCCTTATGATTTAAGTATCCTGCCTATTCAAGTAGAACCATGTGTCTGTGATATCAGAGATACCTCCTGCATTAAGCAACCTAATGTTGCGGACCACAGTTGCCTTTATAGACTGGAATTTTTTCCTGAACCCTTAAAGGCAGCAATTGTTAGACCTCTTCTTAAAAAACCTAATTTAGATCCCGACTGCATGACCAACTACAGACCGGTATCAAACGTTCCTTTTCTAGGAAAGGTTATTGAGAAAGTGGTTGCAAATCAACTAGAAACCCACCTGACAACTCATGAAAAGTATGATCCATTCCAATCAGGATTCAGGAGAAGACAAAGCACTGAAACAGCCCTGGTGTGTGTGTGTGTCAAATGATCTTCTGATGGCAAGAGAAAGAGTTGACAGTTCCATCTTAATCCTTCTGGATCTCTCTGCAGCATTTGATACCGTAGACCATGCGATTCTGGTTGAGCGCCTGAAAAAATACTGTAGACTGGACGGCACAGTCGTTAGTTGGTTCAAATAATTTCTCACCGGCAGGTCACAGAGAGTTTCGTCTGGAGTACGCTCATCATCTCCAGTGCCACTGCTATGTGGTGTCCCTCAAGGTTCTATACTACCCCCCATGCTATTTGCAGTACACATGCTACCACTGAGTGAAATAATCAGGCGGCATGGCCTGGTCTACTACTGCTATGTAGATGATACACAACTGTACCTGTCCTGCTCCTGGTACTGAGAACCCAATAACAACCTTAAATGGCTGTCTAGCTGAGCTCCAGGAGTGGATGAGTGGCCACTCCTGGAGCCAGTGCCATGTTCAGATGGTGCGTGTTACTCTAATCCTATTGGCAGAGCGTCACCTGAGAGGGATCTTCTGATCTCCCCCAGCACTCTCTGCACGTTATATTTGCCCCACATGCAGTGCACATGGTTTTGCCCATTAGAGAACAACAGGTCTGAATTAGGCCCAATGTTTTCTTTGTCCAAGCTGTGGTAGCGTGATAGCAATAGCTATATCTTTACTGCCAACCTCTTAATCGGAACAGAACCCTGTCAGAGCTGCTAACCCAACAAGAGGTTTTTGTTAAATTCCCTTTAAAAATTCCATAATGCCTCAAAATGCTTTGCCCGTATTTCAGCATAGTAATTTCACCTAGAGAGGATCCACCAAAGGATCTCCAGTTTTGCTGGTCCCCATTTATAGGTACCAGAAAAGCCACAGATTCCATCATCACTTCCAGCCCAATAACAATATATACAGCTTTTTGATCATTTCCAATGCTTTTATTATTGTGGGAACTATGTGGTACTAAAACATAATGGGGCACAAATGTTTTTCAGTTGCTCCTGTGGGATACTATATAAGCCCTATTCCAATATAAAATTGGAACCTTCCGGGAGAGTAGGTTAGTAAGACAGCCTTTCTCTGTGCTCTAAATGTGACAACATTCTGCAGAACAAAAATCTATTCAAAATATGTTTACTGTCAAGTAGAGGAGTAAAATATTCTATAACTGTCCCTCAAACGTTCACCTCAGTCAGTAATTGTCCAGTTTTCTCCAACACCATCACACAAAAAGAGAAATCCACCACTGTCATCAGGGGCGTAGCCAGAACTTTGTGGGCCCCATAGCCACATTTTGTGGGGCCCCTGCTTCTAGAGAGACGCCTCTCTGCAGCAGTTGTTAATTTTATGGCCCATAATAGTACTCTAGTTCATTTTCTGAACCATAGTAGTGCTTTAATTAATGTTATGCCACATAGTAGTGCTTTTGTTTATTTTATGAATCGTGGTAGTGCCCTAGTTCCCATTATGCCTCACATTGTAGGGCTACCAGTACACATTACACAACAAAGTACCCAATACACATTAGGACATGCAATACCCCTAGTTCATATTATGCCACACTATAGTACCTCCACTTCATACTGTGCCATATTACAGTGCCACAGCTCATATTATGTTACATTAGAATACCCTCCTGTTAATTTTATACCACATTGCATAGAGCAGGTCCAGGGGCATAACTAGATATACCGTAGACACCATGGCAAAAGTTTGCAAGGGCCCTTGTGTACTACCCAATGGTGAAAAATGTATATAAAATATGTAAATCTGACAAGGTAGATGGGCCCTCTCAGTTCAGGGCCCCATAGCAGCTGCACTCCCTGCACCTATGATAGCTACGCCCTTGCTGTCATCCCAGCTGTAATCCTTGACTACAAGTTCCACCAAGTGCAAATTTCCATGTGCAGTAGCATGAGGCACCACATCCTGCAGTACAGTGAAGCACAGGCAAACTGATTTATCGCTGAAACGTCACACCTCAGGGACGAGGACTGTACTGTTGTAAAACTTGCTTTGCGCAGGTTTCACTGTCAAGGCAGTGTTTTTGTGGGTTGAACTAAAAACTGTCAAATGACTAGGAGCTAGTGACATCACTGACATCTCCTCTCCTGGAATCGCTGGGAAACTCACATGTGGGAGATCTCCTGTATCCCGTGACAGTCGTCATGCCTTATGCAACTCACCTGCTACTGCTGCTGCTGCCAATTGAGCAGGGGTAGGGTGATAACATATAAATTGCATCATCATAGCTCTGCAACATATTGCTGCAAATTGCTGGCTTATATCATGGGGCGGGGCCAGTGGCGTAAGTTTGTCCCAGTTGCCCGGAGGCAAGAAAAATATTGGTGCCCTATATATATATATATACACACACACACACACACACACACATATTTGCTCCTGCATAGCAAGCCTGCCGATTCTAACTATGGGGGTAATTCCAAGTAGATCGCAGCAGGAATTCTGTTAGCAATTGGGCAAAACCATGTGCACTGCAGGGGAGGCAGATATAACATGTGCAGAAAGAGTTAGATTTGGGTGGGTTATTTTATTTCTGTGCAGGGTAAATACTGGCTGCTTTATTTTTACACTGCAAATTAGATTGCAGATTGAACACACCCCACCCAAATCTAACTCTCTCTGCACATGTTATATCTGCCTCCCCTGCAGTGCACATGGTTTTGCCCAATTGCTAACAAAAATCCTGCTGCGATCAACTTGGATTTACCCCCTATGTCCTGGAACATAATTTTTTTGTCCCAAAATAATTGTTATAACATGTGCAGAAAGAGTTAGATTTGGGTGGGTTATTTTATTTCTGTGCAGGGTAAATACTGGCTGCTTTATTTTTACACTGCAATTTAGATTGCAGATTGAACACACCACATCCAAATCTATCTCTCTCTGCACATGTTATATCTGCCTCCCCTGCAGTGCACATGGTTTTGCCCAATTGCTAACAAACTTGAAGCTGCGATCAACTCAGAATTACTCCCTATGTAGGGGTCCAGCCACACACTACATAGATCTGCTCAGTCACTCGCGATGCTGATTATTTCTCTGACAATTAATTTGCAAGTGACATATCCAGGATTAGAACCCACAACCTATTACACTGGAAACATGCACCTTACTGATGGAGATATCTGGTCTTGCATAGGAAGTATGAGAATTCTAACTACAGTATATGAAGTTACTTGTCATTGTCAGAGAAATAACTGCATATAGTTAGAATTCTCATGTTTCCTTTATAGGGGCAAATAGCTTCATCAGTAAGGTATCTGCTTCCAGTATATCTATAATAAAGAGGGTGTGATTTGTAAGGTGCAGTGACTAGTGGGGAAGTCGGCTATGGTAGAGATACCGGCTGCTGTCATTTAACTTAATTGATTAATGTCGCTGAACACATGGAACAGGAGGAGAGGTGCCCCCCTTCAAAGCAGGAGCCCGGCGGCAGCTGACTCCGTTGCCTCCCAGAGTTCTGCCTCTGGGCGGGGCCACATTAATGTTATTATGGATGCCACATCTCACCCCTGTGGACCTCCACGTCAAAGATTCCCTGGAGTAAAAAGTTCTCAAGCATGCATGCAATAATTTCCTGAAAACCTGCCCTGTCAGTGTCCACATGACTTGAGGTTACAGATGGAAAGCCTTGTTACTTAGCATACGCTTCAATAAGAGGTCAATTCTATTCTATACAAACATTTCCTGATAATCGCACCTCCTTAAAGTTTTAACATGTATATTTCCAAGGCATCAATCCTTGTTATTAGAAACACATGCCCTTCTGCTTCTGCAGGAGCCTACAAGGCATTTACAGGCCCTATGACAGCAACGAGGTTAACTACAGCATCACTTCACAGCCGTAGCCTGCCCCTAGTACTGAACGGTTTCCTGTAATGCACTCCCACCCTGCTCCCAGTCCTATTCTTAGGACACAAATTTCTGCATGTGTATGCATTTTGAACTCCAATTACAAATCCCATCTGCAGTCAGAAGCAGACACAGAGAGGCCTAGTGAATTACCAGACACCTCTTAATATTAATCAACCCTCCCTCTACCATATCCTTCCCTCCCAGCCTCACGTCATCCTCTATTTCCTCCCTTCTGCCTCTTCTTATCCTTCCATTGCAGGATGGAGCAGATGGAAAATAGGACAATAGGGTACATATTCCCAGCAGGAGACTGCTGTTGAGCTCACACCTAATATATTCCTCCCGTACGTTCTCGCATCTTTACATAAAATCAATGACAGGGCATAAGGCTTAAATATTTTATAGGACACTGTGGCCTGAATCTAACAATGAATGAACACAAAGTACTTGCTTTCTGTAAAAGTCTGTGATAACCACTTCACTGCCAAAGTTGGCAATTGCTGCAGCAATAAAACGCTCTCAGTACTCCTTAATCCCTACACTGATGACAGTCTGTGCGGTTTAGCTCCACTTGTTTAAAACCCAATATGGTTCTTAGGACCAGATGTGTTGCAGTCGTCATGCTAATCTGGACATGCATGCAGACATCACTGGTTATCACATGGCACATGTGTGAGCCAGTGGTTTCCCAACTCCAAAGGAAAATGAAAAGAATGAATAATGTGTTTTATTGCAGGTAGACTGTTCATCTGTGAGAAGTAGACTATAAGACTAAGGGGTCTATGTACTAATATTGGAGAGAGATAAAGTGGATGGAGATAAAGTACCAGTCAACCAGCTCCTAACTGTCATTTTTCAAACACAGCCTGTAACTAACATGGGCAGTTAGGAGCTGTTTGACTGGTACTTTATCTCCGTTCACTTTATCTCTCTCCAAGGCTTAGTACATAGACCCCACAGGCTTGTGAATATAACACCATACACTAACTCTGATGACTTTCCCTGCTTGGATCTCCATTAGAAGACGGCCCCATTTGTCACGATCAAATGTTCAGCACCACTTTACCTGGGGTTCACTACGGTATGCCGGCGGTCGGGCTCCCGGCGACCAGCACACCGGCGCCGGGAGCCCGACCGCCAGCTTACCGACAGTGTGGCGAGCACAAATGAGCCCCTTGCGGGATCGCTGCACTCGCCACGCTACGCGCGCCACGATATTTTATTCTCCTTCCAGGGGGGTCGTGGACCCCCACGAGGGAGAATAAGTGTCGGTATGCCGGCTGTCGGGATCCCGGCGCCGGTATACTGTGCGCCGGGATCCCGTCAGTCGGCATACTGAAGACCACCCCTTTACCTGTTGATGGCGTTAAAAGTGCAGTAATTGTGAACTACATGATCTGATATAGGTTTCCCCAAATAACACTATAGGTGCCTATGCATTACTCTCCCACATCAATAGACAGTGACTTTGGTGTAATCAGAACTTCTAGATGTTTTTTGAATATTCAGCTTTGTAAATTATTCGGCTCAGATGTCAATATTTTCATAGTCTTAAGATGAGGGAGTTGATACATTTTCCTTGCTGGCGATCAGAAAATGCATTTCTAAGGAGTCTTAAAAAGGCGTTTGTGCCTGATGAGTGCTATTGCCCTTTTAAAGACAAGCAAATAATTGTTCCATTGACCTCATCACTGCTAGACAGCAGTTTGCAGAGTATGCAACATTTGCCCTTGTAACTGCTTGCTAGGAGGCTGCAGAGCAATCCCCGATTCCCCTGTGCTCTCTGTCTACTGCAATTATTCTATAGATAAATATTAATCTTGATCTATGTCTGACTTAGTGAAAGACGTCAATTTGGTGAACTCTTAGCATGGAAGAATAATGGCAGCTTACCGAATTATGTCCCAAGGAGCACACAATCTAATTTATTGAAAGAGCCTAAACATGAAATTTGACTGTAGTAGAAAAAAAAGCAAATAATACAATGTATTCTGCACATTTCCTTGTTCCTTGTGATTGCTTTATGAAAGGTCCCATCATCCTTTTATTTTGTTCTGTATGACACCAGGTTTCAGACATATATTTTGGGGTATTGAGCTAGTTAAGGAATCAGGTGCATCACAGAGGCATGAGGCACAAAGTGCCTCAAATTCTAAAGCAGTCACTATACCAGTTCCCAATTAACTAGCAGGTTGTAGTACATAATCATTAACTGAGTCTATAGAAAAGCTGGTATATACATCTTCCCTGGTTCCTATGCTCTGACTGACTTTATCTCAATTAAAACCTGCATCCAGTTATTATACATTATGGGTCTACTGATCAAGAACCCTTCAGAATTATTTTTTTCTATTGCTAGTTCTATGGCATCACCCAAACCGACCAGGAGTCCAGCTTACCGCCTTCCACATGTACACTGATACTGGACATCCTGATCCTTCCAGTAATAAACTCTATTACAAAAAAGAAAACAAAGAAAAGTTTGTTGTCATATATACAGTGAAGGGAAACTTGTTATTGTCAGACATTTGCCATACCCACATACATGTTTTATTTTGAAGCACAATTATTATTATTATTATTATTATTATTATTATTATTATTATTATTATCATCATCATTATCTATCTACCTATCTATCTCAGCATTAGCATTAGAGTTTTTATGATTGGTTAGGGTTAAGTGTTAGGGTTAGCATTAGGGATAGACTTACTGCACAAGCACACTGTCAGTATTCTGACCCTGTCAACAATTCATCAGTGTCAACATGTTGAATGTCTACTTGAACATGCTGACATGTTCAATGTCAATGTAATGACCATGTCCACATTCTTATGTTAACATTATCAATGTAGACATAATGGGGGTCATTCCAAGTTGTTCGCTCGTTATTTTTTTCTCGCAACGGAGCGATTAGTCGCTAATGCGCATGCGCAATGTCCGCAGTGCGACTGCGCCAAGTAAATTTGCTATGCAGTTAGGTATTTTACTCACGGCATTACAAGGTTTTTTCTTCGTTCTGGTGATCGTAATGTGATTGACAGGAAGTAGGTGTTTCTGGGCGGAAACTGGACGTTTTATGGGAGTGTGTGAAAAAACGCTACCGTTTCTGGGAAAAACGTGGGAATGGCTGGAGAAACGGAGGAGTGTCTGGGCGAACGCTGGGTGTGTTTGTGACGTCAAACCAGGAACGACAAGCACTGAACTGATCGCACTGGCAGAGTAAGTCTCGAGCTACTCAGAAACTGCACAGAGAAGTCTTTTCGCAATATTGCGAATCTTTCGTTCGCAAGTTTGATAAGCTAAGATTCACTCCCAGTAGGCGGCGGCTTAGCGTGTGCAAAGCTGCTAAAAGCAGCTTGCGAGCGAACAACTCAGAATGACCCCCAATATACCAACCCTAAAAATGATGCCATCACCTTGGCATATAATGACAGTTGGCTGAACTCTGACCCTTCGTTTGCACCTGCGCCAGTGAGGTTACTGTCAGAGAATTCCGACATAACACACATACACAGTCTACAAAAAAACAACTGTCATTTCCCAATACTTACTTATCACATACCACATAATGATGAAAAGACACCACATCAACACAACTAAAAATGTATAACAGCATGGAAGAAAGGAAAGAGGCACACATGGATGCAGCAGCCACATAGAGAGAGAAAAAAACACTCCTTGGAGAAAAAAGATGACGACATTCCAAAAAATACAAAAGAAAAGATGTGAAGAAAAAAAGACAATTCAAAGCATAATGTATATAATACAATCTAGTTGAGAAAGAGAGAAACCCAGGCAGTGCAGGAGGCAACATTTAACTCAAAGTTTTAGAAGTCTTTGAAAAGCCAATAATTTCTAATGTGTCGGAAGACAGGAAACACAGTAGCAGGCTCCTGAATGCTGGTACTTAATTGTAAATTATTATTCAATGCGATCAGCTAGTTAACAGCAGCACATGCAGTGTGAAATGGCAAGGTAAGAAAGCTTTGATGAATAGATTTGTGAATGCTAATGATACTCTATCATACTGTATTAACTTGTATTTTATCTGTATTTTACATAGCTCATATTCTGAAGTGATGTAGAAATGTGTGTAGTAGTATAATCAAGGCATGGAAATTTGATTACAAGCTCCCTAGGTTGGGGACTGTATAAAATGATCTGATTGTTCAGCACTATGGGACTGATACAACATGTACACAGATAAACCCACTCTACTACATTTATACTATACATGTTCAGGAGCTTACAATTATAGATTGCAAGCAGTTTACTATGGAATTGATTGAGCATACCAGCTGATGCCCACCATCCTCAGTACACGTGGCAGAGCAACAAGGCCAACTAAAACCTCTAGTTAGCATGTCGGGCTCAGGGCTGCTTGGTTTTTGCTTCTCTTTGAAACTATACAAGTACCAGCATGGCTTTATTGTAATAGACTCTCTAATCAGGAGCAGTGTGAGATGATGACATCTCTGTACTCCCTTTGGTATTTTAAACTTTGCCACCAGAAAATCTACCTTATCTCGAAGACAGGCTTTAATGCGTTTGAGCCAGGGACCTGTGGTTAAGTCAGAAAAAAACATACTGTGGCCTGTGGGCCTTCATGATTTCCTTAGTTAAAACTAAACAAAATCACAAAATCTGACTGCTCGTTCATTGTCCATCTTGCATCATATTTCAACTCTTGCATAGAAACCTGATGTGCATGACTATTGTAAGAACCTGCTACCCCAACCACAACTTCCTGTCCCATAGTACACTGACTGCTCCCTGTTATCCTCTTCTCTGACATCCACCCTCTCACCTGGCACTCTGTTCACTTGCCCCCTCCCCTCAACCAATTCCGCTACAGTGATCCGTTCCTCTCTGCTCTGTGTTTCTGTCATCTCTATCCTACCCTGGCACACTGCCACCTTCCTGTGATACAGTTGACTCCCCTGTCCCCTGGCACATTGTCACCTACCTGTAATCCTGTCTCCTCCTCTCTCCCCTGGCATAATTTCACATCCCTGTGAGCTTGTCCCCTCTCCTCCACCCTGGTACACATCTCTGTGATCCTATTCCATCCCCTTGCACATTGTTACCACCCTCCCCTGGTACATTGTTACATCTCTGTGATCATATCCACTCCCCTCTACCCTGGTACACTGTCACATGTCTGTGATAATACCCCTTCCCCTCACACACTTTTTCCTCCCTCCCCCTGGCACATTGTCACATAGCTGTGATCCCATCCCATACCCTTTCCCCCAGCACAATGTGGCTTACCTGTGATCCTGTCCCCTTCCCTCTTCCCTGGCACACTGTCACCTCCCTGTGATCCTGTCCTTACCCCTCTTCCCTAATAGACTGCCTCCTGTTATCTTGTCCCTTCCCCTATCCCCTGGCACACTGTCAACTCCCTGTGATCCTGTCCTTACCCCTCTTCCCAAGAACACTGCCACCTGTGATCTTGCCACTTCCCCTATCCCCTGGCACTGTCACCTCCTGTGATCCTGTCTTTACCCCTCTCCCTACACTGCCACCAGTGACCTTGTCCCTTCCCTTCTCCCCTGACATACTGTCAACTCCCTGTGATCCTGTCCTTACCCCTCTTCCCTAGAACACTGCCACCTGTGATCTTGTCACTTCCCCTTTCCTCTGGCGCTGGCACCTCCTGTGATCCTCACCTTACCCCTCTCCCTACACTGCCAGCTGTGATCTTGTCCCTTCCCTTCTCCCTTGGCACACTGTCAACTCCCTGTGATCCTGTCTTACTCCTCTTCCCAAGAACACTGCCACCTGTGATATTGTCCCTTCCCCTCTCCCCTGGCACACTGTCAACTCTCTGTGATCCTGTCCTTGCCCCTCTTCCCTAGAACACTGCCACCTGTGATCCTGTCACTTCCCCTCTCCCCGTCACACTGTAAGATCCCTGTAATCCTGTCTTACCCCTCTTCCCTAGTACACTGCCACCTGTGATCTTGTCACTTCCCCTCTCCCCTGGCACACTGCCATCTTCCTGTGGTCCTGTCCTTACACCTCTTCCCTAGAACACTGTCACCTGTGATCCAGTAACTACTAACTTACCTCTCCCCTGGTACACCGTCACCTCCCTGTGATCCTGTCCTTACCCCTCTTCCCTAGAACACTACCACCTGTGATCCATTCATATCTCCACTCCCTTGGCACACTGTCACCTCCTTGTGATCCTGTCCTTTCCCCTCTTCCCTAGAACACTGCCACCTGTGATCCAGTCATTACCCCTCTCCCTTGGCACACTGTCAACAAATTGTATGAAATGTTACATTCTTACTACTCGACACTGATTTTTTTTTGCATATGAAAAAAAAAACCATTAAACAGGAATAATTAACACCAAAGTCCCCAAAGAATAATGACAGAGAAGCAGAAAATGTTATCCATAATGCAGTAGTTATATCTATAATGCAGTAGTTAGCTGAACATGCACAGAGTAGTAATTCAGTAACAAGTGGAGTGTTTTCTTAACCCTGCATTATATATTGTCAAATAGGAATATTACACTAATCTATCCATGGGGCCAAAGAGCTTATAACTGCCAGATGTTTATGTTCTTAGCACATCTAGAAGAACCTTCAGCTATAATGTAACATTATCCTCTAAATGAATCCTATTCTATACAATGAAAGCCAGGAACATTGTCATTCCTAATATCTTTCTATTACTCTATTACCTTTGCATTTGTAGTCATTTTTCTCTGTAACTTGCCACTGACATTCGTATAATTAACTCTAAAAAGCAAGATGTCTCTATGAAAAAATATATTGTGTATGTAAAAGATGTAATAACATTAAACGTAAATATCTGAAATCATGTGAGAAGTGTGGAAGTGATTTACCAGGCTCCTAAAAGACAAATAATGGTAGTGTTCTGACGATTACTGAGGAATGCAGGAGAGAGTTGTTATCACATTATTTTTGTCATCATATAGAGATAAAGACATGTAGACTTAGCCCGAAGGTTGGTTCCTCAGGGGCTGTAAAATTGTGACATTACATGCGATATATAATTCCACAACACTTAGTGTAGTGACCTTAGAGCCAAGCAATCTTTGACTGAGATGTGGACAGCATCGTACATAAAGGGAAGCACACTGGGGAGTTTTTTATTGTAACAGGACAGTGAAAATGATTTACTTACACTGCTCAAAGGTGCCAAACTTAAATTAGCTTTTATTAATGGTCATTTACAAACTGCAAGTAATGCATGTCTGCAGTTTTTTATTTATTTGTACAGTAGCACCTTACTGGGACAGCATGTTAACACAGTGGTTACCATTGCTGCCTCACAGCACTGGGATTGTGATCTTGCTTTCCATCCAGAAAGCTGGTTCAGTTGCATGCAAGCACGTTTTACAGACTGATATTGTTTCACACTGTGCATACATCTGAGATGAACATAGGCAACTGTGAGCAGCTACTGGTGATTCAGAGTCGCACACACATCTCAGCAGCACCTACACTTGCGGATGAGCGGGTGTAACTGGGCGGCGACTGGCAATCGCACAATCGCACATAGGGGGTCATTCCGACCCGATCGCTTCGTCGCAGCCGTTTGATCGAGACGGTACTGCGAATGTGCTGCAGCCACATTGCGCAGTCAGCAATGCCGCTAGCGAAGAAAACAATCGCAGCGGCAACCGCAAGAAGATTGACAGGAGGAAGACGTTTTGGGGCGTCAACTGATCCTTTTCTGGGAGTGGTGCGGCGAACGCACGCGTGTCCAGGCGTTTAGAGGGCGGATGTCTGACGTCAATTCCGGGACCATCAACGCTGGATTCATCGCACAGAGTAAGTAACTCTTACCCTGGTCTTGTTCTGCACAAAACTTTTTTTCATAGCAGGGCTGTACAAGCGATCACAGCCCTGCTATGCAAAAAAACACTCCCCCCATGGGCGGCGTCTAGTTGATCGCACGGGCTGCAAAAAGTTTCAGCGTGCGATCAACTCGGAATGACCACCGTAGGGCCTGATTCAGGCTGGATTGCAAATTCTGCTAAGTTGCAGAGTTTGCAATCCTTGTGAATGCATGCTGCCCCCCTCCCTTAATCAAGCAGAAATTGCGATTGCACCGCAATTTCTGCTTGATCGCATAAATTAGGGTTCCCTCCTGCCGTTATGGCTGTGCAGTACTAACCATATCAGAATCAGGACAGCATTTCATTAAAACATCTCCGTTTTGCAACCCAGCATCTTGGCCCAAATATCCATGTGTTTAACTGTAAAGATCTTTTTGGGCCAAAATATTATTTGCACTTTACTTTTCTAGTTCAGAAACAACATTTTTGGTGTAAATTGCTTATTGCTTGCCATGGTGGTGTTGCAGATTTACACCACTGAGCCATTTTATCAATCGCCCTCCTGATTGTCAGAACTTTGGCAACCTTCATATATCTTTAAGCATAGCCTTGACAATAACAAAGATGCCCTTTCTATTATTAGATTCTACTGAGATATTCGCAAGTAAAAGAACATTGTATAGCTACAGGGAACGCACACCCAGTAACATAGTCAGAGCAATTTCAATCTACTAGGAACTCAACCAGACAAGAGATACTCACATTGGGCCTGACTCACAGGTGGACACAGTTACAGCCAATATAAAATCTGTTCTTGATTCGCAGCTGCAGTGATATGCAAATGTTAGTTTCAGTGCTGGAAGGTGCAAGCCCTGAGATGCCTAGAGGCAGTGTAATTCCATTGGTGGGTCTAAACCAGGCATGTCCAAATTGCGGCCCTCCAGATGTAATTCAACTTATGTATATTATCTGTCTTTTAAACTAAGAAAAGATATCCCCAATCTGCTCACTAGAGTTCTCTCTTATGTAAACTCATGTATGTTTTTGATGTAATGATTTGCTTGTAATTGGCATTGCATGTGTGGGGAAGTTGTTCAGTGAAACAGTTTATTACTGCATGCTGTCTGGTGTTTACCTCCTTTGATCATTTGGCCATTTGTGGTCAGGTGTACTATATCTTTACATTTAGTGAGGTGTAGTTGTGGTGTAAAGGACAGAGTGTGATTCCTGATTAGTAAAATAACAAAATACAAATACCAAACACTGAGCAACATCACCAAACAGGTAATTTTAACTTTAAACTTGTCCTTTATTTTGTACTATCTGGACATGGCTACTAATAACAGATGCACAGACAAAAATCTTAAAGCTATGTGTGCAAATGCTAGGAGCTTAGGAGACAAAATTCCAGAGCTAATTGCGATAATGACAAGGGATAACCTGGATATTGTGGCAATTACAGAGTCATGGTGCAATGAGAATCATGACTGGGACATAGCTATACCAGGATACAATTTATTCAGGAAGGATAGAATGGGAAGAATAGGAGGAGGGGTATCAATGTATGTGAAAAAAAGCATAAATGCTATTTTAATACAAAATGTTGAAGACAAAACTGAGGCCCTTTGGGTCACCACAGAAACCGGGGAGAGGGACATTATTCACATTGGGGTGATCTACAGACCACCAGGCCAGGGGCAGGATTTGGACAGGAACCTATTGTTGGACATCTATAAAATGGCTTTAAAGTGAGAAGTCATAGTCATGGGAGACTTTAATTTACCTGATGTAAATTGGAAGGGGTCCTTTGCAAGTTCAGCTACAAGTGGCAAATTTTTAAATTCCTTACAGGGAGCATCTCTCAAGCAATTGGTGAGGGAGCCCACTCGCAAAGACTCAATATTAGATTGAATTCTAACAAATGGTAAGAGAATATCAGACATATATGTGGGTGAGCACCTGGGATACAGTGATCATCAAGCAGTATAGTTTAGTATAAAGACAGGATCCAACTCCTGTCACACAAAAACAAAGGTGTTGGATATTAGAAATGCTGACTTTTCAAAAATGGGGAGATGTTTAAGTATTTCATTGGCGGACTGGAGGAACTTGGAAGGGGTGCAGGAGAGGTGGGGAAAACTGAAAAGTGCAATACTAAGGGCAACAGACCTTTGTATCAAAAGGGTTAGGAAAAGCACCAGGAAAAGGAAGCCAGTGTGGTTCACAAAAGAAGTATCAACTAGTGTGAAAGCAAAAAAGATGGCTTTTAGGGTATACAAACAGACTCAAAATAATAAAGACAAAGAGGTGTATCTTGACAGACGGAAGGATGCTAAGAAAGTGATCAGACATGCAAAGGCAGAAGCTGAGGAGAAAATGGCCCAGTCAGTAGATAAAGGGGGCAAAACTTTTTTTAAATATATAAATGAAAGGAGAAAATCAAATGGAGGAATAATAAGACTTAAGACAGAGAGTGAGAATTTGGTGGAGGGAGACAAGGCAATAGCAGATCACCTAAATAATTATTTTTGCTCAGTATTTACTACAGAAGGAGAAGGGAAGGGGCCACAGTTAAGTTGCAAGGACATTCATAAAAATAAGGTAGATGAAAGTACATTTACAGAGGAGAAGGTCCTAACTGAACTTTCAAAACTAAAAGTGGATAAATCAATGGGGCCAGATGGGATACACCCAAGGATACTAAAAGAGCTAAAAGATGTGCTGGTGGCACCATTAATAGAATTATTTAACCAGTCACTAAATACAGGTGTCATTCCAGAGGACTGGAAAAGAGCGAATGTAGTTCCACTGTACAATAGTGGAAGCAAGGAAGAAGCCAGTAACTACAGACCAGTAAGCCTTACATCAGTAGTAGGGAAAGTAATGGAAAAACTCTTAAAAGAAAGAGTTGTGGAATATCTTAAATCAAACAACTTACAGGATCCAAAACAGCATGGATTTACTGGTGGGATATCATGCCAAACAAATCTTATTGACTTTTTTGACTCTGTGATGAAAATAATAGATTAAGGGGGAGCTCTAGATGTAGTATATCTAGACTTTAGTAAGGCATTTGACACTGTCCCACATCGCAGACTGCTAATTAAACTTGAATGCTTGGGGGTGGATTATAAAATAGTTATATGGATAAGAACCTGGTTGCAGGATAGGAAACAGACAGTTGTAGTAAATGGAGTGCAGTCTATGGAGGGAAATGTTACCAGTGGAGTACCCCAGGGATCTGTACTCAGACCAGTTCTCTTTCATATCTTTGTTGGTGACATTGCAAATGGTATTGAAGGGAAAGTATGCCTTTTTGCAGATGATACAAAGATTTGCAACAGGGGTGGTAAAACAAATGATTGATGACCTAGCTAGGCTTGAAAAATGGTCAAGAATGTGGCAACTACAGTTTAATGCTAAAAAATGCAAAATCATGCACTTGGGTCTCAAAAACCCAAAGGCTAAATATAGTATCAAGGGTACTATAATGGAAACTACTGAGGAAAGGGATTTAGGAGTCACTATTTCAAGTGACTTAAAGGCAGGAAAGCAATGCAACAAAGCAATGAGAAAGGCAAGTCAGATGCTTGGTTGCATAGGGAGAATAATCAGTAGCAGGAAAAGAGAAGTAATCATGCCACTGTATAGGTCATTGGTACGGCCTCATCTGGAATACTGTGTCCAGTTCTTGAGACCATATCTCCAGAAGGGTATAAATACATTAGAGATTGACAAAGAAGGGCAGCTAAAATGGTGCATGGCCTACATCACAAAACGTACCCGGAAAGGCTAAAAGGTCTTAACATGTATAGTATGGAGGAGAGAAGGGAAAGGAAAGGGGGGACATGATAGAAACTTTCAAATATACCAAAGGTTTTAACAAAGTTCAGGAGGGAAACATTCTTCACAGGAAGAGAAGTATTAGAACTCGAGGACATACACTGAAACTGGAGGGAGGCAGGTTCAGGGGGAATTTAAGGAAAAATTACTTCACAGAAAGGGTAGTGGATAAGTAGAATAGCCTCCCATCAGAGGTGGTAGAGGCTAAGACTGTAGAGCAATTTAAACATGCTTGGGATAGGCATATGAATATCCTTACAAAGAATTAAGGTTCAAAAAGGGTTGAGATTACCTAAAGGATAAAAAAAAAGGGGCAGACTAGATGGGCCAAGTGGTTCTTATCTGCCGTCAAATTCTATGTTTCTAGGTTACATATCCCAGCATGCCCTGACACAGTTTTGCTGTCAGAGAATGCTAAAGCTGTGTCAGGCCATGCTGGGATGTGTAGTTTCTCAACAGCTGGAGGGCCTCAGTTTGGACATGCCTGGTCTAAACCATCCACCATTGACCCTTGAAGCAGCCTATAGCATACACAGCTTCTACATCTGAACTCCTAAACATGGCCTCTGTGGCTGCGATACTGCGCCTGAGAATGCACCAGTTTGCATTGACACGCCATAACACTCTTAGAACACCCATGAGACTGCCTTTTTTTTGCATTCACTTCAGGTTGCCTCCCAGTCACTACTCAGGAATGCCCATGGTTTTGTATCGTCATTACTACCAGTTATTTATATTGCGCACACATATTTCACCCTCAGCGCTTTGCAGAGAATATTTCACATTAGTCCCTGCCACGGTGGAGCTTGCAATCTATATTCCCTACCACATGCACATTTGTTTTTTTAGAATGTGGACGATAACTGAAGTACACGAATTAAACACACGCAAGCATGGGGAGAACACACTAACAACTCATATTGAGGGCCATAGTGGGAATCGAACCCATGACCTCACTGCTGCAACAGCGTATGTAGTCATACACTGATGCACTGTAGTCATTTACAGGACTTTTCGCACAAGCGCTATAGCAGACTACGCTGACATTTGCACTGCATCTACCTCTGAATCCGGCTCATTGTGTTCAAAATGGAAATTGACACCAAGTTTACCACAAGTTTACCACCAGGTAAATAGCATCAGTTAAGATGATGAAATATGTCACACATGGAACTGGCTGCATGAAAATGGTGTCTACGATACTTTCTCAGTGCCGTGCATTTTATCTAAGAGAAAACTTACAGGGACTAGCAAGGTTCCGGGTGATAGATCCACAGTAAATAGGTTGACCCCATATGGTCGACATGCATTATGTTGACAGGTACAAAAGGTAGACATGGTCAAAAGATCAACAGATAAACGGTAGACAGTGCTTAAAGTTGACAGGTTAAAAAACATTTTTTCATTTTCTTTCATTTTTCTTCCTTTACCATCCATATTTACTATTATTGGAAATAATAACCTTGCTCGAATTATGGTGAGTGTAGTGACCCCGCGAGGGTACGTGCTTCCACTAAATTGGTTTGTACATGGTTCAACATACAAAATGACACAAAATCACGGAAAAACTTGTGTCGCCTATTTTTGTGTCAACCATTTCCATATGTACATTTTCACTGTGTCGACCTTTTGTATCTGTCAACCTTTTCAAGTGTCTCCCTTTATATGTCGACCAACTGACCCTGACAACCATCTGCAAGTCAGCCATATAGGGTCGATCTATTTACTGTCAATCTAATTCGGGTCAACCTAATCATCCACACCCAACTAGCATCGGAATCAGCCCCTGCTGGCAGGAAACTACAAGAAGAATGTTCCTCTTGCATGGATGAGTCGGGTGTGGTTCGTTTTATCGACAGTATCTAGGTCGACAATGTTTAGGTCGACCATTATAGGTCAACAGTCACTAGGTCGACATGGATGGAAGGTCGACAGGGTTTCTAGGTCAACATGTGCTAGGTCGACAGGTCTAAAGATCGACATGAGGAATTATTATTTTTTGTGTGTCATTTTCTTCGTAGAGTGACCGGGATCCCAAATTAGTGCACCGCGTCCCCTCGCGTGGCTCGCTTCGCTTCGCTCGGCACACTTTACCGTTCCAATCGTAGTCCACGTGGATCGTTAAGTATGAAAAAATCCCCCCCAAAAAATGTGAAAAACTCATGTCGACCTTTAGACCTGTCGACCTAGCACATGTCGACCTAGAAACCCTGTCGACCTTCCATCCATGTCGACCTAGTGACTGTCGACCTATAGTGGTCGACCTAAACATTGTCGACCTAGACACTGTCGATCTTCAGACCGGATCCCGGATGAGTCCTGAGACTATTTGCAATTTATTTAGAACACTGATGGTAGGCCAATATACTATTGTATAGTACAGGACACAAAACATTATTTTTTTTGTCATGATATTGTCCTTTCAGGAAAGTAAAGGTTGAAAAAAGTGTACAATATATCAACATAGAGCAGTGAAAAGGAAAATACAAGAGACAACATGTTTAAGATCCCTAGGAAAGGTAGTAAACTTAATCTTGTGGAACCAAACAACTATGGGAAATACAGATAATGGGCAAATAAAAGTAGACTCTGGTCTATAGAATTGACAATGGTAGAAATATAGGAAGGATACTATAAAATGGATAGCTGTTTTTTTTCATAGACCCATATAAGAACTTGTAAAATACATACCCATAGGCGCTGCAAAAGAGGGGGTAAGGGGGCGGCTCGCCCCTTTCCTCCAAAAAAATAAACCCCCAAACATTATATATATATATATATATATATAGTTGAGGACCAGCAGTACTGGGTCACGGGGCACAATGTGGTCACCATCTACAACTAATATGGCTGTGTCAGAACTAAGATAATACCCTTCCCTGTCTGCCTCCAGGGCCCCAAATCCCCCCTCCCTGCACCCAGCTCCAGGCCCTACCATATGTGGTTAGTTACTGTGGGCTGACTCCTCTCAGAACAGCCATGTGCCCTTCTTACCTCCTACTCCCCTTCAGCTCCTCTTTATGAGTTTCGCCATCAGGTTCATCAGTGTCCCATAGTACCAACAAATCAGTGGCATTGTACGGGTGGCTGCTAACTGAAGGACTAAGTAAATACATGTACTTGAATTGTTATTACATATCTAGAGCAAGTCAATAGTTTATTCAGAACGTGTCAACATTTTTAGGGAATTGTATAATTTGAGGATACTATGGCCCTCTTTCCTAGTTGATCGCTCGCTAGCTGCTTTTAGCCTCAGTGCAAATGCTAGGCCGCCGCCCTCTGAGAGTGTATCTTAGCTTAGCAGAAGTTCGAACGAAAGGATCGCAGCGCTGCTACAAAAAAAGATTGTGCAGTTTCTGAGCAGCTCGAAACTTACTCCTAGCTAGCGATGACTTCAGACTGTTCAGTTCCTGTTTTGACGTCACAAACACGCCCTGCGTTCGGCCAGCCACTCCCCTGTTTCCCCAACCACTCCTGCGTTTTTATCGGGCACGTCTGCATTTTTACACGCACTCCCCGAAAACGCTCAGTTTCCGCCCAGAAACACCCACTTCTTGTTAATCACTCACCGATCAGCAGTGCGACTGAAAAGCGTCACTAGACCTTGTGTGAAACTGCATAGTTTTGTGTGAAAGTACGACGCGTGTGCGCAGTGCGCACCATACGCATGCGCAGAAGTGCCGCTTTTTCAACTAATCGCCGCGCTGCGAACGAAAGCAGCTAGCGATCAATTTCGGAATGAGGGCCTAAGATATTATGTAAGATACTGGCATAGAAAGATTAAACAAGGAAAGATATAGAGGAAGTGCATTTTAAGCCTATATATAGTGCTAATGGAGTGTAAAATTAATAATATGAATTCACTTAACCTCACGCCCAACTAGTGTGATAGCACCTGTGTGGGGCCTTCACCTGTAATCACATGTTCTTCATTATCTGCATTTGTGGTCTGGCCAATTCTGCATTACAGGCCCCTTTGGGAGGCATGTCTGAGAATCAGTGGAGGTCCTCACAGTAAGCAGTAGAAGGATTTGGGGTTCTTGAGAAGATCTTCTATAAAGTTGTGTGTGCTTCTTCACTGTTAAAAGGGAAACACAGATGCTTAGCATTAATTGCTCAGTGATGACTTTAACAGTAACAATATTATAGCTTTACATGTTTCCTAATATGTTATTGATGACCATTCATCTACATAATTACCGTGCTCTGATGGTCATGTGTTGCATATATCCATTAGTAATTCCTATTTATTTGTAACTGCAAAGGATTATAAACCGCCACTAGAGCACTCAGCACTATGAGAATGAATACTGCTCTGCCTATGTGGCTGCTCACAATTACACTTCCCTGCCAGAGCTACCTCAGAAAGCTGTTACTCTGCAGATAGCAGGAATGCATTGCACATAGTGCTTTGTCATTTAATCTGCCATTGAGGGAGACAGGAGTTGGGTGACATTTTGATCCTAGCAGGGAAGCTGGCATTTGAAAATGCTGAAACCTGATTTGTACTTTATTCCTCTGTATGCTTTTAGTACAGTAATCCAGAGTTTCTGAATTCATTCTCATGTATCGGTTACACTAATTCGCTAGTCAAGGATATCATAGATGTGGCTGATTGAAGGGGCAAGCACAGGATTTTGGAGGTGGAATTGCAAATGTAATAAAAAAAATGGTATGGCAGTGAACTATCACATAGCAAACATAAGGGGGTACATTTACTAAGCAGAAGTATTTTAAAGCTGCCCCTTGTCAGCAGGTTCTGGTCGTGGGACATAAAACAACAATATTAAATGGAAAACTAGACGCATTTGACATGTGTTAACAAAGCATATGAAGGGAATGGTCCATAGTGTAAAACTATATTTAATAAAAATTCATAACTTTACATAAAACATTGACTGGGTATTGCTCGTACCGAACGGCAACCATTGTGGGATGGTTACCACATGACTCCAAACATGGGGACAGATGTATTAAGCCTGGAGAAGTGATAAAGCAGTGATAAAGAAGTGATAAGTGGAAGGTGATAATGCACCAGCCAATCATTATGAGTTTGAAGAATGACAGTTAGGAGCTGATTGGCTGGTGCATTATCACCTTCCACTTATCACTGTTTTATCACTTCTCCAGGCTTAATGCATCTGCCCCATAGTCCTCCAGGCTGTAACTAGGGGGGTAATTCCGAGTTGATCGCAGCAGGAATTTTGTTAGCAGTTGGACAAAATCATGTGCACTGCAGGGGAGGCAGATTTAACATGTGCAGAGAGAGTTAGATTTGGGTGTGGTGTGTTCAATCTGCAATCTAAATTGCAGTGTAAAAATAAAGCAGCCAGTATTTTCCCTGCACAGAAACAAAATAACCCACCCAAATCTAACTCTTTCTGCACATGTTATATCTGCCCCCCCTGCAGTGCACATGGTTTTGCCCAACTGCTAACAAAATTCCTGCTGCGATCAACTCGGAATGAGGGCCTAGATCACTGCACTTAGCTGCACCATACTCCTCAAACCCGCCGATAGCCACCAGCCGGAAGCCGCCACAGGTGGAATCAGAGAAGCCGTCCACTTCAATCCAGTACTGCCGGGGTCAAGCACGTCAGCAGACTCTGCCCTAACGTGTTTCATCACTGACTTCGTCAGAGGGCATTTTACATGTATTATTAATCCCGCAGGCAGAACAGCCACAATGGAATAATGTCACCATGTACTTTTAGGGCCTGATTCAGAATTACAGGTGATTTGACCGCATTACGTACACATAACCCAATGCAAATATCTGTCGGTATTCATGGTTGGCTGCATCTGCATGAAAGCACCA
The DNA here is from genome assembly GCF_028390025.1 of Pseudophryne corroboree. Taxonomy (NCBI): domain Eukaryota; kingdom Metazoa; phylum Chordata; class Amphibia; order Anura; family Myobatrachidae; genus Pseudophryne; species Pseudophryne corroboree. Next base: position 190,623,715 of record NC_086445.1, read on the forward strand.
ACCCATATATCCTCTTGTATAAGAAACATCTCTAATCACTAGGACTTGCTCCAGTCCTACCCTTGGTGCAAGAGATCCACCTGACATCAAAAGGATCTCTCGCAGGCACAGTTCTGAATACCCCGCACATCTCTCTGCACGCCCATGGCACACTTATCCTACGTGTGAATGGTCAGTTGCACCCACTAAGGCACAAGTGGAGATGCAGCTAAAATGTGAATGACTGAAATGACCTCAAATGCTCAAAATTGCTTTTGCAGTCTCCGATGCATGTGCAGCTGCTAAAAAAATAAACTGTAAGATCCGTCCACAGAGCAGACTTGCATGAATCAGGTCCTTAATGCGTCTTCAACTAGGGTCTAAGCGTCTTACTGCTTCCATCTTCATTGCGTGCTCATCTATGTGTATGCTTTATATTAGCCAGTTAGATCATAGGAATCCTTACAGAGAGGGATGAGTGGGAGGCTGTGACCTGTCCACATTTGGCAGATGTAGCATTATGATGTGAGGAGGGAAATTGAGGTAAATAGGAATTTATTGATGTGAAGCCCCTATCACCCCATGCAGGAAGATTCTAGTGTTAAATGGACATCTCTATATAACAAAGTTATTATATCCAACTGGCATAATATAATTTAAGTAAAGCATATACAGTGTGAATTATCCTTTAGTTTAGTCTGCATACTACATTGCATAGTATAGTATTAGACTGGAAGGGCTCCGCATTTCCTGGTGGTTATACGTGGCATTGCAGTTTTTGAGGTCTTTCACGTTTTTTAGCATCTTTTGGACATTTGAAGTCTTGGAGGTTTATGTAATAGCCTGCGAACTGCATGTTCTGTGGAAATTCCTACATCTCTGCCCGTATTTTTAAAGCGGCAATCATGTAAAAGTCAAAACTAGGTTGGTTTTGCCTTTTAAATGATTGTCGTTTTAAAAATACGGACAGACTCACTGGAATTTTTGCAGAGCGTGCAGCTTGCAGGCTATCACATAAGCCCCTTGATGGGATTTTAGGCCAATCACCTGACCCACCCACTGACCATTACAGTGAACTGGGAGCACGTTAGGGCAAAGGTGAGAAATTTAGCTAAATCACATTCATTATTGCAAAAAAACATAGAATTTAAAAGAAAACAAAAAGCATAAAAGCATATGGGATGGTGTGAGCATTGTGTTATTTGTCATTTAAAACTAAAACAGAAACATTTATATGCAAGCCTACAATTGCCACAATATAGCACACAAGTATCAGAGCTGTTGCCAGTGCAACAATAGCAAATATGTTTCAAAGGGTATGGGACTCCAGGTCGACACCAATTAGGTTGACACACCTTAGGTCAACACCAGTTGGTCAACACACCTTAGGTCGACACCAGAATTAGGTTGACATGGATAATAGGTCAACATGAACATGGTCGACATGGAAAAAGGTCAACATTAGTTATTTATGTTTTTTTGTGTTGTTTTCTTGGTAATGTGACCAGGAACCCCAGTTAGTGCTCCGTGTCCCCTCTCATGGCTCGCTTTGCTCGCCATGCTTCGGGCAAGGTGCCTTGCTCCACTACCGCAGCGCTCGGCACAGGTTACCGTTCCCAATCGTAGTCCACGTGGATCATAAAGTAAGAAAAAATCCAAAAAATGAAATAAAAAAAGTGAAAAACTTTTTCCGTGACGACCTTTTTCTGGTGTCGACCTAAGGCGTGTTGACCAACTGGTGTCAGCCTAAGGTGTGTCGACCTAATTGGTGTCGACCTGGAGTCCGGATACCGTTTCAAATGTCATGTTTTCCAATGCAGTCAGTTTAAGCAAAAAATTACATTGGCATGGCATGGTTATATAGTTACATGCACAAAAAATAAACATATAATTTCCAATTTAGTGAGTGCAAAAGTCGCCTGTACAGTATATTGCCCATTATAAATATAATGCTGTATTTGCATGTTGTGGTAATACACGTGCTATGACTGTTTGCTACTACCCAGTTTTGTTTTATCATTGTTGTATCATTGTTCATCATCAATTGTAAAGTACTATAAAATATGTTGCTCTACATTAGACACTGCTAATAAATAAATAATAAATATACAAAGCGTAATATTCCATTTTTTCTGATCATCACTCTTTATGGTGTTTGTTTTGTGGATATACAAAGTGCTTTGGAACCAAGGGCAAATATGCCAAACTGCAAACAACCTCCTAGGAATACATTTACTAAAGGATGTTTTTAACTCAATCCAAATCAATGTTGTGTTTCAGGACTAAAACACACATGATTTTTAATATAGATTTTTACATGTTAGTAAATGTACGAGTTAGCCCCTGAAACACAATGTCGATTTAGGCCACTAAAGATAAATTTAAAATTGAGAAAAATCGACCTTGACCTCTAGTAAATTTACCCCACAAAGCATATGGGGTGCGGGTTATTCAGAGTTGTTAGCAAACCAAAAAAGTAAGCAATTGGGCAAAACCATGTGCACTGCAGGTGTGACAGATGTAACATGTGCAGAGAGATTAGATTTGGTTGGGGTGTGTTCAAACTGAAATCTAAATTGCAGTGTAAAAATAAATCAGCCAGTATTTACCCTGCACAGAAACAAAATAACCCACCCAAATCTAACTCTCTCTGCACATGTGACATCTGGCCCACCTGCAGTGCAACATGGTTTTGCCCATTACTGTGCTTTTTGGGGTTGCTAAATACTCTGAATAAACCCCATGGTTCAGTTTATTATGTCAACATTCATCTTGTTGACATTCATACAATTGACATGAGAATGCAGACATGGGCCTATATTTACTAATATTCATGTTTGAGTCGGTTTATGTAGAGTTTAAACTCGTTTTGTATCGGGTGCATTTTCATGCAACTTTTTGAAACTATGGCCCTCATTCCGAGTCGTTCGCTCGGTAATTTTCATCGCATCGCAGTGAAATTCCGCTTAGTACGCATGCGCAATATTCGCACTGCGACTGCGCCAAGTAATTTAACAATGAAGATAGTATTTTTACTCACGGCTTTTTCTTCGCTCCGGCGATCGTAGTGTGATTGACAGGAAATGGGTGTTACTGGGCGGAAACACGGCGTTTTATGGGCGTGTGGATAAAAACGCTACCGTTTCCGGAAAAAACGCAGGAGTGGCCGGAGAAACGGGGGAGTGTCTGGGCGAACGCTGGGTGTGTTTGTGACGTCAAACTAGGAACGACAAGCACTGAACTGATCGCAGATGCCGAGTAAGTCTGAAGCTACTCTGAAACTGCTAAGTAGTTTGTAATCGCAATATTGCGAATACATCGGTCGCAATTTTAAGAAGCTAAGATTCACTCCCAGTAGGCGGCGGCTTAGCGTGTGTAACTCTGCTAAAATCGCCTTGCGAGCGATCAACTCGGAATGAGGGCCCATATACGCCAAGTTACTAAGCAGTCGAGTTTATGGTTTTTGTGTTTTCCGATGTCGATGCCAGTCGTTTTTTTTTGGCACATTTACGGACGTCATTGTCGTTTGCGTATGTGTTTTTGTTGTTTTTACAGGTTTATTTTCAATGTTAAACGCGGCAGGGTTTTTTTTCAACCACGGCCGCATTTTCACTTTTAGTTTAGTTTTTCATCCCCGTTCGTGATTGGTTGTGTTTCAGATGTAGGAGTGTCTGTGCGCAACCATATAAATACGCCCTAAACCGTCCGCACCTCGTGGGTTTAGTTAGTGGTGAGGAGGGAGGTTGTGCTGTGGAGGTTGGTGAGTAGTTGGTTTGGTGAGGAGTTTTTGGGGCGATTTCTGAGTGTAGTATTGTTTGAAAGTAGTCTTGTCATTCTTGTAGTCTTGTTTTTTTTTGGTTTTGTCTCATTTTTTGTCCAAGTTTTTTTTATTTAGAGTCCCTTGTCGTGTGTGTGTGTGTGTGTGTGTGTGTGTGTGTGTGTGTGTGTGTGTGTGTGTGTGTGAGTTGTGCAGTGGTAGTGGAGGAGTGTGTTGTTTGTTTTTATTTTTTCTGTGTTAATTGTTTAACCAGACAATTATGTCTGACTCAGAGGTGAGTGAGGTGGTGGGTGTGAGTGAGGGGGAGGAGGTTGATCAGGTGGAGGAGGTGAGTGAGAGTGAGGTTAGTGAGGTGGAGGAGGTGGGTGAGGTTGCTACAGCAGCCTCAAGTGACAGTGAAAGTGACAGTCAGACAGCTCCGCGGCCACGCACCACTACTAAGACTGGGCGGAAAGTAAAGTTTAGTTATGCAGAAAATGTGGCATTGGTGCGGGAGCTGATGAAGTATCAGCGGCAGCTATTTGGGCCTGAGTCCACCAAGGTGCCAACTTGGAAGAAGACGGTGTTGTGGGCGAAAGTTGTTGCTGCTGTAAATAGTCAGGGGGTGGTCAAGCGGACGGAGGACACGTGCCGCAAACGGTACTGTGACATAAAGCAAAGTGTCAAGTCCAAAATGTCCAAGGAGGCGAAGCCGGCTCGCAAAAACGGCGGTGGACAGCCCTATATTGCCAGATATCTGGACTATGAGGAGCCCATGCGGAGTTTAATACCTCCTGAAGTAGTGTCTGCAACCCATGTCCGTGATTCCGATCTGCCCAGGAAGGATGGTGAGCATGTGTATTTGTCTTATCATTCCATTCCATTACTTCTGTCTTTATGTTTTTTGGTAATGTGTGTCATGTGACGTTGCATATTACTCCCATTTTCATGTGTGCGTCAGCAAATACATTGTTTTTGGTTAGTTTCTTTTACCAAAACCAATATAACATAGTACTTTATAGTATGTCATGTGGTTTTTTTACAGTACATTTTCCATGTGTAGTTTGGACTTGGTGTGTCATTGAATTGTACAGCAATAATGTTTTCCTTTGGCACATTTGCCAGTTTGCAAGTTGGCCTATGTTTTGGTTTTCAGTTATCCATGTGCAATGTTTGAAAATCAGTGGTTGACATTTTAGAGGCTGGAGTAGTGTAAAGTGGCTTTGAAGCCAGTTACATGTGTCATTTCATTAGTACTGTATGTTATCTTGTTTAAGACAAAACCACTATTTTTTGGTACATTTAGAGTCTGTATTTGTACCCTGACACAACACTGCAGACTTAGATACCGTACTATTATGATGGTTTTTTTAAATGTGTTTTGGTTTTTGGCTCATATTGTGCTAATGTGTGTTTGTAGTGCCACATCACAGAGCATTTTCTGTATTGCATCTTTCATTAATGACATAACATTTTTCAATGAAGATGTGTATGTTTTGGATAGTTAGTGTATGTATTAGTAATTGTGGGGCAGATTTATTAAGCCTGGTGAAGTGATAAAGTTGAAGTTGATAAATTACCAAACAATCAGCTCATAACTTCCATGTTACAGGCTGGGTTTGCAAAATGTCACTTAGGAGCTGATTGGCTGGTGCTTTATTAACAACCACTTTATCATTTCACCAGGATCATTAAATCTGCCCCTGTGTCCTATGTCTGTGTCCTGTACATTATTTCCTGTGTTGCACTTTCCATAGTGCATATGGCTATTGGCCAATGTGTGTATTTATTTAAAACATTTATGGTTTTGTACAGAAATTAAGCACACATAAATAAGCATCCATTTGAGAAAGATTTAATGTTTGTAAACATAATGGGTGGATGTATCAACAATAGCATGAAGAAATTAGTTATTTTATTTGTTTCATTATTTACAGTGTTGAAAAAAAGCAGTACTGGTCGGCCTACAGTCACTCCCATTACATCTGATGATGATGACGCTGCGGAAGCAGGTAAAGTGTCCATTGTAGTATAGGTTATGTTTGTAATGTAATGGCCATAACAAGAGTACACTTTAAATCCCAGGTCCATCCCAAGAAGTTTTGACCAGCAGAAGGAGGACTCCTGTAGCACACCAAACAAAAGTACATGTGGCAACAAAGAAAGCAAGGTCTGATGTCCAATCACAACCACAGCAGTCTACTCCGCCACGAAGATTGTCTACAGTTTCTTCTGTACCACCACTCCATATTTTGGTCACACCTCCAAGACGCCAACCACACTCCCCTCATCTTGATTGTGAGTAAGAAACTGTAATGATGAAATAAATTAATCATCTCATAATAATCCATTTAATGAGACTAATTAACTCTAAATTCCACAAAATCTGCTATACTTACCGGAAAAAAAAAACATCAAATGGATTCTGACCAAAATGGCCTTGTCCACATCCAGTAAAGATATGTATGTCCACTTCAGCCATACAGCAGCAGATTGTGTTGAAGATGCTGCAAAATAAACAAATGTGTAAGCTTGCAAAATAGTAATATTTTTTTCCGCAATTTAACTTATGTGTTTGTCGTAACATTAGCACCAACATGCCAAAACATTACTAAGTTTAAGATTTAAACACTATAAGGGCAAAAATTAAGATTTTAAGTGTGTTTTTATGGTGGAGTATGTCTGATCTACCATACAACTCATGTGCTTGTTTTAATAATGAAGTAACCAGACACATTTGCCACAAACAGGAATATGTCTGTTTTGTAGTTCTGAGTGATGATGTTGCTATGCTGGATATCTGAATGCACCATTTAAATACATGTGTTCCATGTTTATTGGTTTGCTTCAATTTTTAAAACATATGTCAAACTTACGCCAAAATGGTTCTAATTCCATATTCTAGTACTGGTACCAGCATCCAGACGCAACAGCAGCAACACAGTGACATGGATGAGACAATCATGTTACAAATGCAGTCATTAATCCAAGGAATCAGCCACCCAGCACCTGTGAGTACACCACCACAGCAAAGCACTCCACCACCACAACACAGCCCAACAACACCAGTAGCACAAGGCCCTGATCAAGTGTTTTGGGACAGTTGGGCTACACAGCAGGCCACTAATCAAGATTGCCTGCGTAGTCAGACCCAAATTTTTGCAAACCTACCAGCTCAGCTCAGAAGAATCAGCAGAAATATCAGTCGCCAAAATGAACCAACCACCAGAATTGCCAATACCATGGAAATCATGCGTGCAGACATTACACGTGTCATGGGCAACTTATAACGCATAATGGAAGAACAGCACAAACAACAGCAAAGCTACATCAACATCTTAGAAAACAATCAAATGATCAATGAATCTATCACCAGAATTTTAGAGAATCAAAATGCTGCAACACGTGAACTTAATGCCACCCTCACTAACCTCAATGAAACACTCAGATCCCAGCACCATCAGCAACCAAGCAGCAGTTCTGGTACGACTACTCCGATTCTCTCGCCAGTGTCCTCACCACCAAGGCACTCCACCAGAGCACGCCAACATGACAGTGGTAAAGGCAAAGGCCAGTCCAAGCAGCCAACCACAAAAAAATAAAAAATAGATACACCGATCTCTGTATAGAGAAGTAAATAAACACATTTAGTAAGTGTAGGTTTGTCACAATATCTATTACACTTACCACCTTGTCAATTTTTTTAACATCATTCATTATAAGTGTTACAAACAACAACAGGATTTTGGCCAACACATTTATTCTATCACATCTTTTAATTTTTTAGGAGGAGGACAAAGTTATTTGATCTGCACATTGATGTTAGCATGCAGTAACAAGACCACTTGATTTTTTTCTAATCATTACTCTTTCTAGATTCCAATCATTCTTATATCCTGCAGGTAGACTAATTGGCAGCCATGCAGATTCATCCATGACCAATACAAATTACAATGTGATTGTTTACTCTTTTACCTTTCTTCTCTATACAACATTACAAGAATAACACAATTGAGTTGGCTAAAAAGGTCCTAATATGTTATGATTGAATTTAGATAATTCAGTGCCAAAATGAATGTCATTATTGTTGGGCCATGTTTGTGTGTGTTAAAAATGAGTAATCAGTTTCTTACACATGATGCAGAAACAAAGAAATTGTTTTTTTTTAATAAGCACAAATAATGTGTATAATAATGGATATATGTGGCAAACTGTGTATTGACTTACAAATCATCAAGTTTACCGCAGCAAACATTACGAAATAAATTATTTTGGATGATACTAAGTTTGTGTCCCTTAAATACGAAGGAGCATCACACATAGGGACACATGTATTCCTCAAGGCTAACATATTATATGTGGAGGAGTGTTTAATTAGGACACAGGTTCTCAAACTCGGTCCTCAGGACCCCACACAGTGCATGTTTTGCAGGTATCCTCACAGAATCACAAGTGACATAATTAGCTCCACCTGTGAACCTTTTAAAATGTGTCTGTGAGTAATTCATACACCTGTGCTTCTACTGGGTTACCTGCAAAACATGCACTGTGTGGGGTCCTGAGGGCCGAGTTTGAGAACCTGTGCATTAGGACGTTACACACACTCATAAAGTAAAAAACTAAATAAAATACTATGTGGATTATGTGTGCTTCTAATAAATTATCTGTGCAAGTTTAATAACACTTATCCAGACTTCATGCATGCCACTCATAATCTGTTTTGAGTTTTAAAATAAACACAAGACACATGCTACATTTGTTTTGCATAGTGAGGGTATGTTTGTATGTCTCAAGGAGACAGACACATTCTGAGTAATGGTTTTTAAATGAAAAATGGGGCAACATATATTTAGGCTCACACAACAAATGAAAGAAGCAAACAAAACTTACCTTAAAAATAACGATTTATGAGGTCTTGCCTAACCTGCCTCCCTACATCTGTACTCCAAGTATCACCAGATGTCTCTAATTCCTCTGCTTGCTGGCTGCTTTCTTCATCCTCCTCCTCCTCAACATGTGGCAGATGTTGTTGCAAACACATGTTATGAAGAAAGCAGCAGCAGAACACAATTTGAGTCACCTTCAAGGGACTATACAACATAAGGCCACCAGACTTATCCAGACACCGAAACCTAGATTTCAGCACACCAAAACTGTAGTATCAATGAAGATAGTTTATGTGCATTAGCTAAATGAGGTAGTGTACCTTTAAGAATCTGGCTGCACAGATGAACAGTGTTTTAAAGAAATATGTAAATTTACATATATGAAAGGAAGGGGGAAATGTAGTATCTATGAAGGTAGTTTATGCGCATTAGCTAGATGAGGTAGTGTACCTTTAAGAATCTGGCTGCACAGATGAACATGTGATCAGGAAGTAGAAGGAAGTAGGAAGTTGAAGGAGAGTAAGGTAGAAGGAGAGCAGCATGTGGAGTTGATGTCTATCTGTAACCATGCAAGTATTACTTACCAATAAGAAATAAAATACATAATCTTCATACTGCATGATTCATTGAAGTAAAGAGATGTACATCAGGACATAACAAAAACATCTTTCTATCACATTCCGCGTGGACTTATGTGCATGATTGTAATTGTGTTCAGCAGGGGTATCAGGTCGGGACAATGGAGTTAGAAGCCAAGAGAAACAGCCATATCCTCCATCACCTAAAAGACAGATATAGTAACGTGATTCATGTTAAGATAAAGCAACACATAAGTAACACACTGTGGGGCAGATGTAGTAACCTGGAGAAGGCATAAGGAAGTGATAAACCAGTGATATGTGCAAGGTAATAAAGGCTGCGGACAATCTGTTTCTAAATGATAATTTACATCTTGGAGCTGATTGGCTGGTGCCTTTATCACCTTGCACATATCACTGGTTTATCACTTCCTTATGCCTTCTCCCGGTTAATATATCTGCCCCTGTATTTGTACAAAGTAGACACAGGCATACACATATAAAATTACATACCCAGCAACCATCCATCTGGCATTTGTCCGTCCTCAAACTTATCAAAGAGGGATGACTAGCTGAGGATGAAGGAGTCATGGCAGCCCCCAGGGTAACCAGCAACAAAACTCATTATTTTGAGATTTGCATCACAAACCACCTGCACATTTGTGGAGTGCTCTAGATGATGATTAGTATAGATGTGCTGCCTGCCCCTTGGTGGTCTCAGCTGAATGTGTGTGCAATCTATGGCTCCCAGCACATTGGGCATGCCAGCCAGCTCATAGAAATCTACCCTGACGGCATGCCACTGAGACTCCTGGGTAGGGAAGCAGATTGAGGCATCGATGTGGGGCTGCAAAACAGCCAACACCTGTGTGTATATTTGAAAGAAAATTAAACATGAGATATTAGGACAGAAATGGCCACCGAGTAATTAAAACCAACCAAAAACAGGAGGTAGTTAGGTATACATCACCTGTGTTAATAATCTAGAAAATGAGGGCTGTGAGATTGGCCCTGGTTACTTACAGGCTGATGTCTGAGTCTGAGGAATCCCACAGCACACAAAATATCACTGGCCCACAGTCCTGCTGTCATTTCTGAGTGTAGGTAGTTTGAAATGGGCCTAAGATCCTTTTATAGGCATCCTAATTCAGGTGTGAGTGATTTGTTAGTTGCAACACATGTAAACACGCCTGAAAAAAGCAGGTCTATTTTTTTGCCGCTTTTTTTAACGAATTGCAAAAAAATACGACCGCAATTGAGCACTCAGAGACTAACACCCAAATACGAATGAATAGTGAATACCCGTGTTGTATGAAATAACAGCCGCGTTTCACCGATGGTCTATTCATTCGTATTTTTGAACTTTGCCGTTAAAACCATTACTAATAGCCCAAACACTGCCGACATTTGTGCTTAGTGAATTCCCGTGTTGGGACTTAGAAAAAAAAAAACACAAATCGGTCAAACTCGGATTATTAGTAAATATAGGCCATGGTTGTTATGTAGACATTGACCATGTTGACAATGATGAAATGTTGACACTTCTTAATGTTAGTATATCCCTAACACTAACCTTAATGCAAATGTTGACATTCTATCTATTCCAACATTTTCCAGGTGTCGACATTTATGATGTCAACATTTTAACCATGTTGACTTTATGATTCTCAATGTCGATGTCATCACTACATCCCAATGTTATCACATGGGGGGTCATTCCGAGTTGTTCGCTCGCTAGCTGCTTTTAGCAGCATTGCACATGCTAGGCCGCCACCCTCTGGGACTGTATCTTCGCTTAGCAGAATTGCAAACGAAAAAGTAGCAGAATTGCAAATAGAAAATTCTTAGAAGTTTCTGAGTAGCTCGAGACTTACTCCTACACTGCGATCAGCTCAGCCCATTTTGTTCCTGGTTTGACGTCACAAACACGCCCTGCGTTCGGCCAGCCACTCCCCCGTTTCTCCAGACACTCCCGCGTTTTATCCTGGCACGCCTGCGTTTTTCCGCACACTCCCAGAAAATGGTCAGTTTCCGCCCTGAAACACCCACTTCCTGTCAATCACACTCCGATCACTTCAACAATGAAAATTCTTCGTTCGGACGTGAGTAAATCTACTAAGTACTGTGCTAAAATACTTAGCGCATGCGCGCTGCGTACCTTGCGCATGCGCATTTTTGCCTTAATTGCTCCGTTGCGAAAATCGGCAACGAATGAACAACTCGGAATGACCCCCATGGTCACTTCACAGCAGGGATGTTAGCATAAATTCTATTGCTCTGTTTACATAATTTACAGAGCACACCGCTAAAAGCCTTGGTTTTACAGCTGTTCGAAAGAATGGTTCTCCTTGTAAATCTCAAAGTGCACGTTTACTTCCTGCTCTCAGGAGATACCCCCGCACACTTACCTTCTGCTCTCAGGAGACAGCCCTGCACGCTTACTTCCTGCTCTCACGAGATACCCCAGCACACTTATTTCCTGCTCTCAGGAGACAGCCCTGGATGCTTATAGAAACATAGAAACATAGAATTTGACGGCAGATAAGAACCACTTGGCCCATCTAGTATGCCCATTTTTTTTATCCTTTAGGTAATCGCAACCCTCTTTGAACCTTAATTCCTTGTAAGGATATTCACATGCCTATCCCAAGCATGTTTAAACTGCTCCACAGTCTTAGCCTCTACCACCTCTGATGGGAGGCTATTCCACTTATCCACTACCCTTTCTGTGAAATAATTTTTCCTTAAATTTCCCCTGAACCTGCCTCCCTCCAGTTTCAGTGTATGTCCTCGAGTTCTAATACTTTTCTTCCTTTGAAAAATGTTTCCCTCCTGAACTTTGTTAAAACCTTTGGTATATTTGAAAGTTTCTATCATGTCTCCCCTTTCCCTTCTCTCCTCCATACTATACATGTTAAGATCTTTTAGCCTTTCCGGGTAAGTTTTGTGATGTAGGCCATGCACCATTTTAGTTGCCCTTCTTTGTACACTCTCTACTCCCTACTCTACACTCCCTACTCTCATTAGGCACCCCCGCACACTTACCTTCTGCTCTCAGGAGACAGCCCTGCACGCTTACTTCCTGTTCTCAGGCGACACATCCAAATGTTTTCTTCCTGCTCTCAGGAGACACCCCTGCATACTTACTTCCTGCTCTCAGGAGACACCCGCACACGACTATTTCCTGCTCTCAAGAGACACACCTGCATGCTTAGTTCCTGCTCTCAGGAGACACACCCACACGCTTACTTCCTGCTCTCAGGAGACACCCCCACATGCTTATTTCCTGCTCTCAGGAGACACCCCTGCACGCTTACTTCCTGCTCTCAGGAGACACACCTGCATGCTTACCTACTGCTCTCAGGAGACACACCCACATGCTTACTTCCTGCTCTCAGGAGACACTCCTGCACGCTTACTTCCTGCTCTCAGGAGACACCCCTGCACGCTTACTTACTGCTCTCAGGAGACACCCCCGCATTCTTACTTCCTGCTCTCAAGAGACACACCACTCACATATTTCCTGCTCTCAGGAAACACCCCCGCATTCATACTTCCTGCTCTCAGGAGATACCCCTGCACACTTACTTCCTGCTCTCAGGAGACACATCAGCATGCTTACTTCCTGATCTCAGGAGGCACCCCGCATCCTAGAAGTGTGCCAAGGCATATCAGAAGAAGCACACTGGGCAAAACATTGCGTCCACATTCGAGTAAAACCCTCTTTCATTACAGAACAATATGTTTTCTCCAATAATATTGCCTATTTTAACGTCAAATAAAATAATAATAATAATAATAATAATAATAACAAACCAGTAAGGAACTGACTAGGATGTATTCTAAAACATCTAGCTTAAAGTATTCCACTGAAATTCATTTCTTATTATAATAGTAAAATACAGTAAAAGAAAATGTGTTCAAGAGTGATTGTAGCTATTAACTACAATATTTATCTAGTTACAAAAAATTGGTAGAAGAACAAATGGGGGGGGGGGGGGGGGTTGTGCCATACTTGGTATACAGTACAGTGGGGCAGATGTATTAAGCTGGAGAAGGCATAAGGAAGTGCTAAACCAGTGATATGTGCAAGGGGATAAAGGCACCAGCCAATCAGCTCCAATATGTAAATTAACAGTTAGGATCTGATTGGCTGCTGCCTTTATTACCTTGCACATATCACTGGTTTATCACTTCCTTATGCCTTCTCCAAGTTAATACATCTGCCCCTCTGTGCTTGCTGTACTGTTACTGTATAGAATTTAGAATTTACTGGTACTTTTCTGTTGACACTAAGTTACAGTAAGTACACTTCCGGTTCCGGATGGGAGAGTGAACAGCTTCTCCCTGCAGCTCCGCTCTCCACGCTGCTTCACCCAGCTCTAACCCTGTCAGCCTCCGCGAGACACCGCTCCCGGTCTCCCTACAGATCGGGCATTGATATGGACAAGTTTTTGGGCCCCCCACCACCCGCAAAAAAGCCTCCGGCACCGCAGCAGCAGCGCCAGGAGAAACGGCGCGGCGACCACAATATGGCGCCCAACACAGACACGGGTCCGGGGACGCCAGCGGCGAAGAAATCTATCTCAGCCACGGAAGGGATCGGAGGTATGCCAGACGGTAAACTAACAGCTTCCCTCACATATGAAGAACTCACTAAAGCTATGCAAGCCACTATGGCTCCGTTATTACAGAAAGCGGTTGCAGACATTACCACACAGATCTCCCGCTTGTCTGATCGCATATCAGGGGCTGAGGCACACATAAGCCAGAACATGGATGATATCCATACACTACAAAAGTCAGTCAAAGACTTGTTATTAGAGAATAAACGCATGTCTGATAAGCTGGACAATATTGAAAACAGGACACGACGTAATAACCTACGTATCACCGGACTCCCTGAATCCATCAAAGGGACGCAGTTGGAATTTTTTGTCCGTCACACACTACCTAAATTACTACATGTTGAATCTGAATGCTCGGATATAGTGATTGAAAGAGTGCACAGGATGGGAGAAGTGAAAACTGCCTCAGCACATAAACCGAGGGTTGTCATTTTTAAAACACTGAACTTCCTGCATAAACAGGTGCTTTGGTCTGCTTCTAGAAAACACAACCCTCTCACTTGGGAATCCCACACCCTGCGACTGTTCCAAGACTTTTCTGTAGAACTTTCCAGAGCGCGACGTTCCTTCTCAACGGTGTGCACCACGCTGATACAAACAAACCGCAAGTTTCATATGTTATTCCCGGCCAAACTCAGAATATTCACGGCGTCAGGCTTTGCTGATTTTTCTAACGCAGCGGATGCTGCAGCTTATCTCAAAGAAGAGTCTGAAGAGATAGGGACTGATCCCACTGCAGAACCCGATGATATGGCTGTGTGAGACTCCCGTAAACCTATTACCTGGAATTTGACTTTAGCATTTATTGGTATCCCTGAAATGAGGCATATGCCATGCGTTTAATCTTAGACCTGATGAGTGTATACCCCTGTCTAACACCGCGAAGTTGTTCACCCCTCTATACACTTATATAATATAATAATGTTATAATAGGAAGGCAGTCCATGTTGTCTGGATGTCCTTACCTGGGTTTGAATACTATATGTTTAAAGAAGTAGCTCGGAGAGCGGAGCTCTGCCGTTCATAGTTTGTTTTGAAATTCTGTTATTAAGAGACCCCCCTGATATCTACAATCACACCGATTCAGGTACCAGGGATTTTTCTGGAGGTCCGTTAGTCTATTTGTAGGAATGGCTTGGTTCCCCGTGTCCTTTGTCTCCCCCTCCCCCTGTGTTTTTCCCTTCTTTTTTCTTCACTTTTCTCTCTCTGACTTTCGCTTGCAGCTACCACTTAAAGACCACTTCAATGTCTCTTAATATAGGCTCTCTTAATATTAGAGGTATCCATACACCGGCTAAGCGCCGTAAACTCTTTACTTACCTTAACAAACACAATGTTGATCTTATATGTTTACAGGAAACCCATTTGATGCCAGACGAAGTGAAAAAGCTACAAATTATGAATTGGTCAGTGTTAGGTTCAGCGTCCTTCAATACTAAGTCATGTGGTGTGGCAGTACTAGCAAAAAAAGCTTTGAATTTGCAGGTGACCTCAGCCTTTGCTGACCCGCTTGGTAGATACCTTACTCTATCCCTTTCCCATGCAGGCATCTCCTTCACTATTTGTAATGTTTATGCCCCTACTCAATACAAAAAATCCTTTTTTGTGGAACTCCTCACACATCTACATAAATACGACATGTCCTCCTTGATTGTATGTGGAGATCTAAATTTAATATCTTCTCAATATCTGGACAGATACCCTCCCTCTAAGCGGCAGACTCCTCTCCCTAGATTGGGTGTTCCCTATCTCAGCAAAGATCTTAACTTAATAGATTCTTGGAGGGCACTCAATCCCACGGAGAGGGATTTTACTTGCTTATCACTAACCCACAATACTTGGTCCAGGATAGACTATATACTACTTGCTGAATCCCTGTTCCCTTCCCTTACCTCGGTAGAGATAGAACCCCCCCTTTTATCGGATCACTCGCTGATCACAGCGAAATTAGTTCTTGCAAAAATTAAAACTGCCCCTCCGATGTGGAGATTCCCCTCCCACATGTTTCAATCCCAGGGTCTAAAACAAAAACTCCTGACTGCATGGAACAATTACGCAGAAATAAATGCATCCCATTCCTCTACTAACCCCCCTCTTTTTTGGCAAACGGCCAAGACGGTCCTTCGAGGCGAACTGATAGCCTTTGTCGCAAATACCAAAAGGCGCCATAAACAAGAATATTTGCAGTTGCAAGAGAAACTCTCTACTGCGTTCCAAATGTTCAAGTCGCACCCTTCACCAGCTCACAAAGCTGCTTACCTTGAAACTAAACTAACCTATAATGAATTTCTCCAAACTTCAGGAGACAAATACCTTTTCAATGTGCATTCCAAATTTTATAAGTTTGGGAATAAAGTTAGAAAACTCCTAACAAATCTGTTACAAGGGTCTAGACCGCATACGGTTGTTCACCCTTTGTTACGTCCAGACGGCTCCAAGACTGATTCTGACTCACAGATAGTCGAAACTATGAAATGTTTCTACCAGTCTCTGTACTCAGCCCCGGAAGCGGTTCCAGAGGAGTCATTAGGGGACTCTATCCCAACCCCCCCTTTGCCTCCCCCCTCCTCTTCAACCCCTACCTCTTCTATTTCTTCTTATTATTGGAATTCCCTTACCTTACCGCAAGTGCCAGAAAAGTTAATGACGACCCTGACGAATCCCATCTCCCCTGAAGAGATCTCTTGGGCTATTGGAAAGTTGAAACTAGCCTCGGCGCCGGGCCCTGACGGATTTTCAAATGAATTTTACAAAATATTGTCCCCGCAGATAGCCCAGCCGCTGGCGGACACTTTCAACTTTGTAATAGACCAACCATCTCTCCCTATATACTTTTCTGACGCTATTATAAAGGTCATCCCCAAGCCTGGGCGAGACCTCAGCCTCCCTGGTTCATATAGGCCGATCTCTCTGCTAAACGTAGATTACAAAATATTGACAAAAATTTTGGCAGAGAGATTGAAGCCTTTATTGCCCCTCTTGATCAACTCAGACCAGACAGGATTTATCACCGGCAGACATTCTGTAGTGAACGTCCGAAGACTGTTAGCGGCCATCCAACAAACTTCCTCGATGTCTGGCACTTCCTCTCCCAACATGGTGATTACGTTAGATGCAGAAAAAGCTTTCGATTTGGTACTGTGGCCCCATCTTTTGCAAACTTTACACAATTTTGGTTTCCCCCCTCAGTTTATACAGATAATTCAGACGTTATACACTTCTCCTAAATCACTGGTATCTTGCAATGGTCTTCTATCTTCCCCCTTCCTACTTCAAAGAGGTACACGCCAAGGATGTCCTTTATCCCCTCTCCTCTTTGCTCTAGCTGTTGAACTCCTTGCTGTCGCTGTACGTAGCTCCCCCCTTATACATGGAATTTGCATACACTCTCTCGAACTGAAGATAGCTCTATTTGCTGATGACACACTTATTTTCCTCTCTAAACCTTCACACTCTCTACCTGCCCTGCTACACCTTCTTGACTCCTTTGGAACTCTGTCGGGGTTCAAAGTCAACCTGACAAAATCCGAAATAATGCTGCTCGGAGGAGCCACCCCAGACTTTATTGGCAAAGCTTATATCCCTTTTAGAATAGCTTCCTCCCACTTTCCCTATCTAGGTGTACAAATTCCTTCGGATCTAACTAAATTATACTCCTTAAATTTTCCCCCCATAATATCCAAAATAACAACTAAACTGGAATCATGGAAGGACTTGCCGGTCTCCTTACTAGGCAGACTTGCCATAATCCAGTCGATCATCTTCCCGAAGCTTTACTACTGCATGCAAATGATCCCATTGGCATTGCACAAAGCGGATATTGCTAAGGTGGAAAATTTGTTTTCGAAATTTATATGGCAAGGCAAAAGGCCCAGAATTGCTAAAATTAAACTTATTACTCCACGGGCAAATGGAGGAATGGGATGCCCAGATCTAAATAATTACTCCTTAGCTACTTTAGATATATTAATGATTGGATTCTAAACAATTCTACCTATACAGATTCTACCCTGGACCAAGCTATATTTCACCCATATTCCCCTGGAGCCCTGATTCAGACCAAATTGTCAAAGATTCCTACCCAGATAAAATCGCACATTTTGTTTAGAGATACATATGCTGCTTGGGTTTCTTTAAACAAAATTTGTCATAGGAATCCCTGCATCTCTCGTTTCCTCCCCTTATGGGGTAACCCTTCCTTTTCCCCGTCCTTGACTAACTCGCTATTCTATTACTGGAAATCTAGAGGACTAGACACCTCACATAAGGTTTTTGATCCTGGAGGAACTATATATCCATTTTCAGACCTTTCCAACCGCTTTGAACTGCCCCACACTCATAGATTTATGTATTTTCAAGTCAGACACTACCTAAACAGTGTCAAAATAGCCTGGACTTCTAGACATCCCACCCCAATTTTCCCCTCACAACTTATGAATATTGATGTCCTACTAGAATTTCTGCTAAATAAACCCTACAAGGTTAAGTACATGTATACAATCCTTTTGAAGGCCTGTTGCAGTACTCACCCTCAAAGGGCGGCTTTGGTACAAAAGTGGACATCAGATATCCCATCTGTTACTCAAATTGGTGATGTATTTTCTCTACACACTCTTTCCCTGAAAACTCTACAGTCCAGTTATCTCCAAGAGGTGTATATTCGAACTCTCCATAGGGCTTATATAACACCAAGTCAAAGGCGCCATATGGTCCTCGAGGAACAAGGATATTGTTTGAAATGTAGGACCATGATAGCGGATTATTCCCACTGCATGTGGAATTGCTATAAGCTGAAGCGCTTTTGGTCCAAGTTAATTGTTTACGTCAACTCACTTTTTCACACCAAACTAACCTTTGACCCGCTTGCATGCATGGGGCTTAACTTTTCTGTTTGGATTGCACAAAAACTGGAGAGACCTGTCTTTCCTTTACTTATTACAATTATAACAGTGGCCAGAAAGTGTATTTTGGCCCACTGGACTAAAAAAACAGCTCCCCAGTTGGGTGCGGTGAAACAGAAACTTCTCCAAATATTGTATTTTGAACGTAAATATGCTAGATTGGAAGCACAATCCGGTGTTCATAAATTTTATCAGAAATGGATGCCTTTTATTACTACTCTAGACGCTCACATACAAAATCATATTATGTTGGTTTTTGAACAAGCGTACCCTTCTCCTAAAATTACTTGATGTACTGTTGTAGTCTCAATACTGCTTGATCCTTACTGATACTCAGTTTGGACAGAATGCCAGATTGGTTTCTCTCCTTTCTTTCTTTCTTCTCCTCTCTTTCTATTCTTTCTACCTTTATCCCACATTCCCTTAACGTCTGTTTTGTAACTAGAATAGCCCCTTTTTGAAAAAAAAAATTTTTTTGCATTTTGTAGGTGGTTTAATTGATACATGTATAACCATGATACTCTTTAAGCTTAATTCTGATTCAATACAATCTTGCTGAGTTGCACTCAGTCTGACCTAGTCCAACCTCCCCTATCGGATTGTATTGAATATAAGACTACTACTGCTTGACTAATATGTTTCCTATCTTAGAATGTGCACTGCTTAGACTGATTTGTCAATGTCAACTATATTTTGTTATGTCACCTACAATTTGAATCTTTACCTGCTGTCTTTGTCTTGATATTTCTTGAAAATCTTTAATAAAAAATTATATTATAAAAAAAAAAAAGTTACAGTAAGTAAGGTTGTTTGTTCTTCGGGAGGCTTGCCACCTAGCAACAGCAGGTGGGCTAGGCAGCAAGCCTCCCGAAAATGCTGAGGGAGAGGAAAGTGAAAGAATTTTCATTTCTTCTCCCTCCACAGCGGTGTGCGGGCGAGTGCGGTCACGTGAGCGCGTGTCCCCACAGCTGATCAGATTTTTCCGTCAGCACTGACATGGAGGACAGTGTTTCTGTCTCTGCAACAGATTCACTCTCTCTGTCCTCTTGGCTGCCAGTATGGGGGGGGAGAAGAGCCCATAAAAGGGCACAAACACACTCCCCCTCCTCTTCACCCACTTCTGAGGAAATAATTATCAGGAGGAAAAAAGCAAAGTCAGTCAGAAGTGTCATTGATTCTGACTCCTCTGATTCTGAGGTAAGGAAATCACCTCAGCAGAATGCAAGGTTATCCCCCAGCTCAGGGAGCCCTTTCACACATAAGAAAAAGTTAAAAAGACAGACAAAGGTAAGTCTTATAACTAGAGATGAGCGGGTTCGGTTCCTCGGAATCCGAACCCCCCCGACCTTCAGCCTTTTTACACGGGTCCGAGGCAGACTCGGATCTTCCCGCCTTGCTCGGTTAACCCGAGCGCGCCCGAACGTCATCATCCCGCTGTCGGATTCTCGCGAGGCTCGTATTCTATCGCGAGACTCGGATTCTATATAAGGAGCCGCGCGTCGCCGCCATTTTCACACGTGCATTGAGATTGATAGGGAGAGGACGTGGCTGGCGTCCTCTCCGTTAGAATAGATAGAGACACTTGAGTTGATTACTTAGTAATTTTGGGGAGCATTAGGAGTACTCAGAGTGCAGAGTTTTGCTGATAGTTACTAGTGACTGACCACCACCAGTTTTATTTATTATTTAATATAATCCGTTCTCTGCCTGAAAAAAAACGATACACAGTCACATACCATATCTGTGCTCAGCCTCAGTGTGCTGCATGATAATATCATCTATGTATATCTGACTGTGCTGAGTGCTCACTGCTCACACAGCTGAATTGTGGGGGAGACTGGGGAGCAGTTATAGCAGGAGTACAGTGCACACTTTTGCTGCCAGTGTGACTGACCAGTGACCACCAGTATATTGTCTGCCTGAAAAAGATAAACACTCCTATGATGTTTTTTTTTTTTATTCTATAAACGCATTCTGCTGACAGTGTCCAGGAGGTCCGTCATTCATTATATTATATAAATATTTACCTGCAGCAGTGTTATATTTTTTTTGTTCATCTCTATCATCTTTATCATCTCTATATTAGCAGACGCAGTACGGTAGTCCACGGCTGTGGCTACCTCTGTGTCGTCAGTGCTCGTCCATAATTGTATACCTACCTGTGGTGGGTTTTTTTTTCTATCTTCTTCATACTAGTAGTTTAGGAGTCTGCTGACAGTGTCCAGCAGGTCCGTCATTATATTATATATACCTGCAGTAGTGATATATATATATTTTTTATATCATTATCATCTCTATACTAGCAGACGCAGTACGGTAGTCCACGGCTGTAGCTGCCTCTGTGTCGTCAGTGCTCGTCCATAATTGTATACCTACCTGTGGTGGGGTTTTTTTTTTCTATCTTCTTCATACTAGTAGTTTAGGAGTCTGCTGACAGTGTCCAGCAGGTCCGTCATTATATTATATATACCTGCAGTAGTGATATATATATATTTTTTATATCATTATCATCTCTATACTAGCAGACGCAGTACGGTAGTCCACGGTTGTAGCTACCTCTGTGTCGTCAGTGCTCGTCCATAATTGTATACCTACCTGTGGTGGGGTTTTTTTTTTCTATCTTCTTCATACTAGTAGTTTAGGAGTCTGCTGACAGTGTCCAGCAGGTCCGTCATTATATTATATATACCTGCAGTAGTGATATATATATTTTTTTTATATCATTATCATCTCTATACTAGCAGACGCAGTACGGTAGTCCACGGCTGTAGCTACCTCTGTGTCGTCAGTGCTCGTCCATAATTGTATACCTACCTGTGGTGGGGTTTTTTTTTTCTATCTTCTTCATACTAGTAGTTTAGGAGTCTGCTAACAGTGTCCAGCAGGTCCGTCATTATATTATATATACCTGCAGTAGTGATATATATATATTTTGTATATCATTATCATCTCTATACTAGCAGACGCAGTACGGTAGTCCACGGCTGTGGCTACCTCTGTGTCGTCAGTGCTCGTCCATAATTGTATACCTACCTGTGGTGGGGTTTTTTTTTCAATCTTCTTCATACTAGTAGTTTAGGAGTCTGCTGACAGTGTCCAGCAGGTCCGTCATTATATTATATATACCTGCAGTAGTGATATATATATATTTTTTATATCATTATCATCTCTATACTAGCAGACGCAGTACGGTAGTCCACGGCTGTGGCTACCTCTGTGTCGTCAGTGCTCGTCCATAATTGTATACCTACCTGTGGTGGGGTTTTTTTTTCTATCTTCTTCATACTAGTAGTTTAGGAGTCTGCTGACAGTGTCCAGCAGGTCCGTCATTATATTATATATACCTGCAGTAGTGATATATATATATATTTTATATCATTATCATCTCTATACTAGCAGACGCAGTACGGTAGTCCACGGCTGTGGCTACCTCTGTGTCGTCAGTGCTCATCCATAATTGTATACCTACCTGTGGTGGGTTTTTTTTTCTATCTTCTTCATACTAGTAGTTTAGGAGTCTGCTGACAGTGTCCAGCAGGTCCGTCATTATATTATATATACCTGCAGTAGTGATATATATATATTTTTTATATCTTTATCATCTCTATACTAGCAGACGCAGTACGGTAGTCCACGGCTGTAGCTACCTCTGTGTCGTCAGTGCTCGTCCATAATTGTATACCTACCTGTGGTGGGGTTTTTTTTTCTATCTTCTTCATACTAGTAGTTTAGGAGTCTGCTGACAGTGTCCAGCAGGTCCGTCATTATATTATATATACCTGCAGTAGTGATATATATATATTTTTTATATAATTATCATCTCTATACTAGCAGACGCAGTACGGTAGTCCATGGCTGTGGCTACCTCTGTGTCATCAGTGCTCGTCCATAATTGTATACCTACCTGTGGTGGGGGTTTTTTTTTCTATCTTCTTCATACTAGTAGTTTAGGAGTCTGCTGACAGTGTCCAGCAGGTCCGTCATTATATTATATATACCTGCAGTAGTGATATATATATATTTTTTATATCATTATCATCTCTATACTAGCAGATGCAGTACGGTAGTCCACGGCTGTAGCTACCTCTGTGTCGTCAGTGCTCGTCCATAATTGTATACCTACCTGTGGTGGGGGTTTTTTTTCTATCTTCTTCATACTAGTAGTTTAGGAGTCTGCTGACAGTGTCCAGCAGGTCCGTCATTATATTATATATACCTGCAGTAGTGATAAATATATATTTTTTATATCATTATCATCTCTATACTAGCAGACGCAGTATGGTAGTCCACGGCTGTAGCTACCTCTGTGTCGTCAGTCACTCGTCATCCATAAGTATACTAGTATCCATCCATCTCCATTGTTTACCTGAGGTGCCTTTTAGTTGTGCCTATTAAAATATGGAGAACAAAAATGTTGAGGTTCCAAAAATAGGGAAAGATCAAGATCCACTTCCACCTCGTGCTGAAGCTGCTGCCACTAGTCATGGCCGAGACGATGAAATTCCATCAACGTTGTCTGCCAAGGCCGATGCCCAATGTCATAGTACAGAGCATGTAAAATCCAAAACACAAAATATCAGTAAAAAAAGGACTCAAAAATCTAAAATAAAATCGTCGGAGGAGAAGCGTAAACTTGCCAATATGCCATTTACCACACGGAGTGGCAAGGAACGGCTGAGGCCCTGGCCTATGTTCATGGCTAGTGGTTCAGCTTCACTTGAGGATGGAAGCACTCAGCCTCTCGCTAGAAAAATGAAAAGACTTAAGCTGGCAAAAGCACAGCAAAGAACTGTGCGTTCTTCGAAATCACAAATCCACAAGGAGAGTCCAATTGTGTCGGTTGCGATGCCTGACCTTCCCAACACTGGACGTGAAGAGCATGCGCCTTCCACCATTTGCACGCCCCCTCCAAGTGCTGGAAGGAGCATCCGCAGTCCAGTTCCTGATAGTCAGATTGAAGATGTCAGTGTTGAAGTACACCAGGATGAGGAGGATATGGGTGTTGCTGGCGCTGGGGAGGAAATTGACAAGGAGGATTCTGATGGTGAGGCGGTTTGTTTAAGTCAGGCACCCGGGGAGACACCTGTTGTCCGTGGGAGGAATATGGCCATTGACATGCCTGGTGAAAATACCAAAAAAAAATCAGCTCTTCGGTGTGGAAGTATTTCAACAGAAATGCGGACAACAGGTGTCAAGCCGTGTGTTGCCTTTGTCAAGCTGTAATAAGTAGGGGTAAGGACGTTAACCACCTCGGAACATCCTCCCTTATACGTCACCTGCAGCGCATTCATCATAAGTCAGTGACAAGTTCAAAAACTTTGGGCGACAGCGGAAGCAGTCCACTGACCAGTAAATCCCTTCCTCTTGTAACCAAGCTCACGCAAACCACCCCACCAACTCCCTCAGTGTCAATTTCCTCCATCCCCAGGAATGCCAATAGTCCTGCAGGCCATGTCACTGGCAATTCTGACGAGTCCTCTCCTGCCTGGGATTCCTCCGATGCATCCTTGAGTGTAACGCCTACTGCTGCTGGCGCTGCTGTTGTTGCTGCTGGGAGTCGATGGTCATCCCAGAGGGGAAGTCGTAAGACCACTTTTACTACTTCCACCAAGTAATTGACTGTCCAACAGTCCTTTGCGAGGAAGATGAAATATCACAGCAGTCATCCTGCTGCAAAGCGGATAACTGAGGCCTTGGCATCCTGGGCGGTGAAAAACGTGGTTCCGGTATCCATCATTACTGCAGAGCCAACTATAGACTTGATTGAGGTACTGTGTCCCCGGTACCAAATACCATCTAGGTTCCATTTCTCTAGGCAGGCGATACCGAAAATGTACACAGGCCTCAGAAAAAGACTCACCAGTGTCCTAAAAAATGCAGTTGTACCCAATGTCCACTTAACCACGGACATGTGGACAAGTGGAGCAGGGCAGACTCAGGACTATATGACTGTGACAGCCCACTGGGTAGATGTATTGACTCCCGTCGCAAGAACAGCAGCGGCGGCACCAGTAGCAGCATCTCGCAAACGCCAACTCTTTCCTAGGCAGGCTACGCTTTGTATCACCGCTTTCCAGAATACGCACACAGCTAAAAAACCTCTTACGGCAACTGAGGAAGATCATCGCAGAATGGCTTACCCCAATTGGACTCTCCTGTGGATTTGTGGCATCGGACAACGCCAGCAATATTGTGTGTGCATTAAATATGGACAAATTCCAGCACGTCCCATGTTTTGCACATACCTTGAATTTGGTGGTGCAGAATTATTTAAAAAACGAGAGGGGCGTGCAAGAGATGCTGTCGGTGGCCAGAAGAATTGCGGGACACTTTCGGCGTACAGGCACCACGTACAGAAAACTGGAGCAACACCAAAAACGCCTGAACCTGCCCTGCCATCATCTGAAGCAAGAAGTGGTAACGAGGTGGAATTCAACCCTCTATATGCTTCAGAGGTTGGAGGAGCAGCAAAAGGCCATTCAAGCCTATACAACTGACCACGATATAGGAGGTGGAATGCACCTGTCTCAAGCGCAGTGGAGAATGATTTCAACGTTGTGCAAGGTTCTGCAACCTTTTGAACTTGCCACACGTGAAGTCAGTTCAGACACTGCCAGCCTGAGTCAGGTCATTCCCCTCATCAGGCTTTTGCAGAAGAAGCTGGAGAAATTGAAAGAGGAGCTAACACTGAGCGATTCCGCTAGGCATGTGGGACTTGTGGATGGAGCCCTTAATTCGCTTAACAAGGATTCACGGGTGGTCAATCTGTTGAAATCAGAGCACTACATTTTGGCCACCGTGCTCGATCCTAGATTTAAAACCTACGTTGTATCTCTCTTTCCGGCAGACACAAGTCTGCAGGGGTTCAAAGAACTGCTGGTGAGAAAATTGTCAAGTCAAGCGGAACGCGACCTGTCAACATCTCCTCCTTCACATTCTCCCGCAACTGGGGGTGCGAGGAAAAGGCTCAGAATTCCGAGCCCACCCGCTGGCGGTGATGCAGGGCAGTCTGGAGCGACTGCTGATGCTGACATCTGGTCCGGACTGAAGGACCTGACAACGATTACGGACATGTCGTCTACTGTCACTGCATATGATTCTCTCACCATTGAAAGAATGGTGGAGGATTATATGAGTGACCGCATCCAAGTAGGCACGTCAGACAGTCCGTACGTATACTGGCAGGAAAAAGAGGCAATTTGGAGGCCCTTGCACAAACTGGCTTTATTCTACCTAAGTTGCCCTCCCACAAGTGTGTACTCCGAAAGAGTGTTTAGTGCCGCCGCTCACCTTGTCAGCAATCGGCGTACGAGGTTACTTCCAGAAAATGTGGAGAAGATGATGTTCATTAAAATGAATTATAATCAATTCCTCCATGGAGACATTCACCAGCAGCAATTGCCTCCACAAAGTACACAGGGAGCTGTGATGGTGGATTCCAGTGGGGACGAATTGATAATCTCTGAGGAGGGGGATGTACATGGTGATGAATCGGAGGATGATGATGAGGTGGACATCTTGCCTCTGTAGAGCCAGTTTGTGCAAGGAGAGATTAATTGCTTCTTTTTTGGTGGGGGTCCAAACCAACCCGTCATTTCAGTCACAGTCGTGTGGCAGACCCTGTCACTGAAATGATGGGTTGGTTAAAGTGTGCATGTCCTGTTTATACAACATAAGGGTGGGTGGGAGGGCCCAAGGACAATTCCATCTTGCACCTCTTTTTTCTTTCATTTTTCTTTGCGTCATGTGCTGTTTGGGGAGTGTTTTTTGGAAGGGCCATCCTGCGTGACACTGCAGTGCCACTCCTAGATGGGCCAGGTGTTTGTGTCAGCCACTAGGGTCGCTTATCTTAGTCACACAGCTACCTCATTGCGCCTCTTTTTTTTCTTCTTTGCGTCATGTGCTGTTTGGGGAGTATTTTTTGGAAGGGCCATCCTGAGTGACACTGCAGTGCCACTCCTAGATGGGCCAGGTGTTTGTGTCGGCCACTAGGGTCACTTATCTTAGTCACACAGCTACCTCATTGCGCCTCTTTTTTTTCTTCTTTGCGTCATGTGCTGTTTGGGGAGTATTTTTTGGAAGGGCCATCCGGCCTGATACTGCAGTGCCACTCCTAGATGGGCCAGGTGTTTGTGTCGGCCACTAGGGTTGCTTAGCTTACTCACACAGCTACCTCATTGCGCCTCTTTTTTTCTTTGCGTCATGTGCTGTTTGGGGAGTGTTTTTTGGAAGGGCCATCCTGCGTGACACTGCAGTGCCACTCCTAGATGGGCCAGGTGTTTGTGTCGGCCACTAGGGTCACTTATCTTAGTCACACAGCTACCTCATTGCGCCTCTTTTTTTTCTTCTTTGCGTCATGTGCTGTTTGGGGAGTATTTTTTGGAAGGGCCATCCGGCCTGACACTGCAGTGCCACTCCTAGATGGGCCAGGTGTTTGTGTCGGCCACTTGGGTCGCTTAGCTTACTCACACAGCTACCTCATTGCGCCTCTTTTTTTCTTTGCGTCATGTGCTGTTTGGGGAGTGTTTTTTGGAAGGGCCATCCTGCGTGACACTGCAGTGCCACTCCTAGATGGGCCAGGTGTTTGTGTCGGCCACTAGGGTCGCTGAGCTTAGTCACACAGCTACCTCATTGCGCCTCTTTTTTTCTTGGCGTCATGTGCTGTTTGGGGAGTGTTTTTTGGAAGGGCCATCCTGCGTGACACTGCAGTGCCACTCCTAGATGGGCCAGGTGTTTGTGTCGGCCACTTGGGTCGCTGAGCTTAGTCATCCAGCGACCTCGGTGCAAATTTTAGGACTAAAAATAATATTGTGAGGTGTGAGGTGTTCAGAATAGACTGAAAATGAGTGGAAATTATGGTTATTGAGGTTAATAATACTTTGGGATCAAAATGACCCCCAAATTCTATGATTTAAGCTGTTTTTTAGGGTTTTTTGAAAAAAACACCCGAATCCAAAACACACCTGAATCCGACAAAAAAAATTCGGTGAGGTTTTGCCAAAACGCGTTCGAACCCAAAACATGGCCACGGAACCGAACCCAAAACCAAAACACAAAACCCGAAAAATTTCCGGTGCACATCTCTACTTATAACAAGAGGACCTGTTCAGGTGAAATTCACTCCTTTCCCGGTATTGTCCATAGCAGACAACCTAACAGTGCTCGGAGCAAGCACACTATTCCTGTCCGTAGCTGGCAAAATATTTCTGCCCATAGCAGGCAGCTTGAAGGTACCCGCTCTCAGTACATGGGGTCACCTACCAGACAGCCACATATTTTCCACTAGGTGCTTCATCGCGCCCTACGGGCGCTCTTCACATCGTCACAAGGGGCTACGCCCCCTTAACCCTTGCATGCCTTTCTGGGGTTCAATATTTGTATTATATGGAGTATTACCTGCATTCCTTTGTTAGTGGTTAAATATTGCACAATGAAAGTGCGTGCGATGGTGAAGGAGGCGCAGCCCCTTGCGACAGCGTGAACAGCACCTGCAGGGCATCATGTACAGAATGTAGCGGGTGCGGGGGGGGACTGGGGAGGGTGTCTGTAGATGCTGTGGGTGGAGGGGGGGGCAGAAGCGGGAGGGGCCCTGATGGGGAAGGGTCGGGAGGTGCTGCGGATGGGGGAGGGGCAGAGGAGTGGGGGCTGCAGATGGGGGAGGGGTCCGGAGGCACTGCAGGTGGGGGAGGGGCAGGGGTGCCATGGGTGGGAGAGGGGCAGGTGCGGGGATGTTGCGGGTGGGTGAAGGGTTCCAGAGGTGCTGTGGGATGGGAAGGGGCGGGGGTGCCGGAGGTGGGGTAGGGGTTCCGGAGGCACCATGGGTGGGGGAGGGGCAGGTACAGGTGGTGCGGTGGATGGGAAAGGGGGTCTCGAGGCGCTGCAGGTGGTGGAGGGGCAGGTGTGGGGGTGCCGTGGGTGGCTGAGGGGAGGGTGAGGGGGGACCACGGATTGAGGAGGGTGTCTGCAGATGCTGCGGGTGGAGGGGGGCAGGTGTGGGGGGAGACATATATGGGGGTGGATGGTGGAGGGGGCCTGGAGGTGCTGTGGGTGGTGGAGGGGCGGGGGAGTGGGAGCCGCGGGTGATGTAGGGGGTCTGGAGGCACAGCGTGTGGGGGAGGGGTGGATTGCCGCATGTGGGGGAGGGGAAGGTACGGAGGTGTGGTGCATTGGAGAGGGGTCTGGAGGCGCTGCGGGTACTGTACCTGCCAAAAAGGTAGTTGGAGGGTATGCAGTAACAGGGCCAGGACAGGGGTGACAGGGTCAGAACAGGGGTAACAGGGCCAGGACAGGGGTGACAGGGCCAGGTGAGGGGTGACAGGGTCAGAACAGGGGTGATGGGGCAAGGACAGGGGTGACGGGGCAAGGACAGGGGTAACAGGGCCAGCATAAGGGTGATAGGGCCAGGATAAGGGTGACAGGGCCAGGATAAGGGTGAAAGGGCCAGGATAAGGATGAAAGGGCCAGGATAAGAGTGACAGGGCAAGGCCAGGGGTGACAGGGACATGACAGAACACAGGGCACGGGAGAGATTGGTATTAGGGACAGAACAGTGGTGACAGACAGATGTGTCTTACCGGAGTCACTGCTGCTGGCTGCTGCTGTTCCACTCCAACCTGTTGGGATCTGCTGCTGGTGGAGACTTGGCATGGCTGACTCTCTCAGGCTGGAGTCCTGCTTCCTCTGCCCGTCCGCATCCCTCCCCCCTCCTCAGTCACACACCGCAGACCTCGCGCAGCTGCCGGGCACTGTGGTAAGGGGAGAATGGGAGTGACTGGTTATCCCCCAGGAAACGCTGCGGCTGGAGGGAGGAGGGGGTCATAGCATGCACGCGGCGCGGACCTCGCGGCTGCCGGGCACTGTGGAAAGGGGAGACTGGGAGTGACTGGTTAGCTCCCAGGAGACGCTGCGGCTGGAGGGAGGAGGGGGTCGGAGCCTGCAAGCAGCGCTGACTTCTGCAGCGCTACCCGCTGGCTAAAGTGTGTGAAGGAGCTGGGCGCACCTCACTGCGGGTGGCAGCGCTGCAGCTAGCGGTGGGGTTGCCGGGGCTGGAGATAACAGAGGCAGTACGGAACCTGCACAGCGGCAGGTGCCCCACAAAACTGCAGCTAAGAAGCGTGGAGTGTGCCAGAAAGTGACGCTCCTCCGCGCCAGAGAGCCCCTGCTGAGTATGCTGATGTGGGGGTCAAGCACATAGTGAGCCGGTGCCCAATCTGTCTGTATGGCATACCCCCTCACACACCCCCATACCTCCCTACTGTCCTGATTTTCGCGGGACAGTCCCATTTTTTCGGGTCTGTCCCGCTGTCCCACCCGTGGGCCGCAGTGTCCCCCGGTGGGGAGGCAGTTGGGAAGCTCCTGAACTCGCTGCTCTGCTTAGCAGAGCTGCGGTGAATAGACGCTGTGCGCATGCGCACAGCGTCTATTTAGTGGAGACAGTGGGAGAGGGGGCATCAGGGGGTACGGATTAAGGGGGGGTTCCGGCAGCAGAGCCAGATTAACGGGGGGGGTCAGGGGGTATGTACCGTGGGCCCCTCAGTTTTAGGGGCCCCCCCCCGGCTGGAGTAGCTCTGTCCCAGCTCTGAAGCTCCCCGTCCTGCCAGCAGCAGCATTGTGCTACAGTCAGCACACTCTGCTGCGTGTTGGCAGGTCTGTGGTGGTGCAGGGAGGCAGCAGCCTCCCTGCTTTCTTCTGCCTGTGCGGGTGAGTAGGGAGGAGTGACCAGCCCCTCTGGATTTACCCCTAGCTGAGGGGCCAAAATCCCATTAAAAAAAAAAATATCCAGAAATTTGCATAAGGGGGCGTGGTCACGCGGTCCGCGATTAGGTCACGCCCCCAACCCCTAGCAGTCACAGCAATGAGATAGGGCCCCCCGTCTCAAGTGCCCTGGGCCCCCCGGACTCATAATCCGCCCCTGGGGGCATGCCAGCAGCTCACAGAGCGCTGTGCATGCCCCCTCACTGATGAAAACGGGGGCCCTTTCATGAAGCCACTCCCCTTTTCGTTTGACACGCCCCTTTTCGCTGCCTGTGTGTCCCTCCTTCTGCCTGAAGAAAGCTGGGAGGTATGCACCCCTGCCTGTGCCATGCCCATACCATCTGCTTCTGCTCCTAGTCTCCTATAGATTTGCCCAGATCTGTGACTCATTTGACTAACTCCGCCCAGTGTTGTGACTCCGCCCAGCATTAGCAAATGAGTCACAAAGTCACAGATCTGGGCTATTATATAGGAGATAGGCAACAAGGCCCCTCTTCCGCAGTAGACTGGGAATCTGAGGAAGTGACAAGATCATCCGCTCCCTTCCAAGCATGGGGAATTTAGCGATATCCAAATGGCCAGAGTGGCTTTAGCGGGGAAAACCCCTCCACCTAAACTATATGCCACTCATTAGGCACTAAAGCAAGAGTCTGAAGTACAAAAGTTTGCTCAGCTGTCATTTAGGGAAAAACTGATTAAAGAGGATGAGCTAGTGTTGCGATCCTATACAGGGTTACCAGACATCCCCGCACTATTCGCTCCTAGTATTGACCCGGCCCTAGCGTCCATAGTGGGTGAAAAAAGATATAGCAAACCCACTGACCGCACTTTGAGAAAAACACAGTATAAAATAGCGGATACAGCTGGTTCCCT
This sequence comes from Pseudophryne corroboree, assembly GCF_028390025.1. NCBI lineage: Eukaryota > Metazoa > Chordata > Amphibia > Anura > Myobatrachidae > Pseudophryne > Pseudophryne corroboree. The sequence continues at coordinate 190,655,071 of NC_086445.1, forward strand.
CTTATACATACTTGACAAAGCTGAAAGAGAAGGGGAATCCAGCGTATCCCTAGACTCACTAGCGGCATCCAAGCTTGCTCTACTTAAGGTCATTAGCAGAGCAACGCTTATTATAGGCCAGACGTTTAATCATATCACAAATACCCGCAGGTCTAGATGGCTTACTAGTGCGGGTTTGGCAGACCTAGCTCCAAGGTCACTAGAATTCCCTAACTTGGATAATGCCGACCTTTTCGGTCCCCAATTTATTGATGAAGTAGAAATATGGCATAAGGCTCATAAAGCCTTCTCTGACCTCAAAAAAGGGAATAAACAATTCAAAAGGCCTTTTTCCCAAGGGTGCCGGACTTCGAAAGCCACAGGTCCGACCCGAGACTTTCAAGGCACAAGAAGAGCCCGACAGGAGGCTTCGGTAACAGAACAAGCGACGCCCCTACAGCTTCGTCCTCAAACACCAGAAACAACTCCAAGAGAGGATGCAACTTCGGTAAGCATACCCACACACCCCACTCCACACAAAACACTCAAACAAACTTTTGCAGAATGGCAAAAGATTGCCACTGACAAATGGTTGCTAAAAACAATTCGGTCGGGGCTGAACCTCCCCCTAATTTCGGTTCCGTCGCCAAATAAGTCGCATTCCTTGTTCAAGGAATTGCAGTCCTCAACTAGACGAGGTATTTACAATAGCCCTGATTCAGGGAAAAATAGAACCAGCAGATCCAGCAGTTTCGGGCTGGATAAGTCACTTGTTTCCAATACTAAAACAAGACGGCTCCGTAAGACCAGTTTTAAACGCCAGAGGGTTGAACCGATACTTAAAAACAAAAAAGTTTTGCATGGAAGGTATCATAGACATTCCGTACCTACTCACGAGGGATTGCTTCTGTATAAAAATAGATTTAAAAGAAGCTTTCCACTCTATATCGGTTCACCCCAACCACAGGCGGTTTCTCAGATTCGCTTGGAAAGAGTATATATCAGTGGACTGTCATGGTATTTGGCCTCTCCTGTGCACCATATACATTTACACGGGTCATGAAAGCGGTAATATCCCATCTGCACCAGCAGAGTGTACTATGCATTGTTTATTTAGACATAGGCGGATCCGGGGGGTGGGGGCACTCGGGCCCGTGCCCTCCCTGTCATTTCTGACTTCTTTTATTTTTCAAAAGGAGAACAGCAGAAGCACTACTGCTATTTCCGGCAGTCAGATTTGATAAAAGAGCCGGCAGGCACTAGGACCCGCCGAGGCTCTAACAGCAAGTCTGTGTGGTAACCAATGGGAAGGCTGTAGCTGCAGCTCCAGCCTCCCCCTGCTCACACTGCAACCTACCTCCCCCACTGCCAGCTGGCCAGAGTCCAGCCTAGGTGCGGGGTTCAAATGCCAGCATCGAGTAAGACTGTTACTTATGACGGTGCAGAAGGCTTCATTAGCCCTCACTGCACCGCACAGTTTCCCAGCGCTACCTCCTCCACTTCCTTTACCACCATGCTAGGTGCAGTCACAATCAGCCTCAGCTTTGAGAAGGCGGCCTGTGTGATTGTGACAGGGCTGTCCTGCAGATGTCTTATACTGCTTGTTGGAGATCCAGCTGGCTGCTTCTGCTAATCAAAGATGGGCAGTTCGTGTCCTGCAGTCTGAGTCTCAGTGCAGTGCCCAAAACAAGGTATGCTGCACCTGCCACCACCAGCTAAAAACTTTAATAATTATATTGTGCGGGGGTGCCTTATAGGCTTCCATAACTAATGGAACAGGTGACCAACATTTCAAGGCCCAATCAGCCTTTTCATCAGGGTGAAACATCGGCAATAAACCAGTATGCGCTCCTACAGCCAATCATTACCTGATGGTGTGTTCTGTGAGGCTACGCCCCCTGTGATACCACACCCCTTATCTGGGAGCGCACGTGCCTTAGGTGCATGTAAATATAACTTACCGTTCCCCTATCATGGTGACCCCCCCTTTCATTTTCTTCTGGATCCACCCCTGTATTTAGACAACATATTACTGGTGCACCTGGACCTCAATACTATTCTGAAACACAGAGAACTAGCCCTCTACCTGTTATCAAGTTTGGGCTTCACTCTGAACACACAAATGTCCATCCTTACCCCAACCAAAACATTAACATTTCTGGGGTTCGACCTGTACACCCATTCTTTCTCACTAGTGGTCCCACCAGAGAAATGGCTAGACACAAAGCTTTATATACAAAGAACTGTGAACAAACGCAGATTATCCCTCCGGGACTTAGCGAGAATCATTGGGAAGATGATTGCGATGTCCCCAGGTTTCCGACATGTACCCCTACTATGCAGAGAACTGCAGGGTCTTCTCAGATCTCTAATCCATACTCAATATACCTGGACAGATATGATATTTCTGTCCAGAAGAGTGGAGATGGAATTGTCCCAATGGAACAGTCTTCCTATTCCTCCTCCTCGCCCTCTTCTAGACCCTGCAACCTCCATGACAATAACCACAGACGCGTCTCTAACAGGCTGGGGAGGCTTCTCACAAGAAAGAGCAGTCAGGGGCACTTGGTCGGCCGAGAAAGCCCAGTTGTCCATAAACATTCTAGAACTACGGGCAGCTAAACTAGCTTTAAAAGATTTAGTTCCCAGACACATGACGAACACCTGTATACATCTATGTTTGGACAATACGACCGTGGTGTCGTACATAAACAGAATGAGGGGCATAAAGTCAGGATCCCTTTGCAGAGAAGCGTCAGAAATTTGGGAAAGGGCAACTGAAAGGGACATCATCCTGCTCGCATTTCACATTCCAGGTCAACTAAATGAACTAGCAGACTCGTTATCCCGTGAAAAAATTTCCCTAGACTCGGTGTGGTGACACTAAAAAGTAAATTCTTCCAAAGAATTCTAGAAACATTCAGAAATTTAGAAATAGACCTCTTTGCCAATCCCACGAACACTCAGACCCCATGCTTTGTATCCAGAATATGGACCAAAGGGGTATGGAAGATGGATACAATGTCCTTTCCCTGGACAGACCTTCCTCACCCCTATGCCTCCCCCCCCCCCACACACACACACACACACCCAGCCCTTCTCCTGAAAGTCCTTCAGAAAATCAGGGAAGAATGGGCACCCCAGATAGTGTTAGTGTACCTGTTGTGGTCATCCCGAGTATGGTTTCCTCTAATCAGCCAACTGCACATAGGCCCCAAAATTCCCCAGGGACTATCCAGGGAATGCTTCCAGGAAACTCCCGATATACTGGAGTCTCTTCCCCAGTGCATATGGATGGAAATATCACTGAGCGGTTAACCGACCTTTCTCTAGCATCTCCCACAAAAGCACTAATTAACGCTTCCTTAAGACCCCACACTAGAACTAGATATTGTGCAATTATTAAAGAATTTGACCTCTGGAGATCTCAACAAATGTCATCTACTCTGGGCTCATTACTCCATTTAGTCTTTCACTTTCCTCTCCCTCAGCGTTTTTGGGAGGCTTGCAGCCTAACCCACCTGCTGTTGCTAGGTGGCAACCCTGTTCCCTAAAAAAAAAAATCTGGTTTGCAGGAGAGTAACTTGCTGCAGAAAGATTCACAAACTGGGCCATAAAATGGCAGATGAAATATAATGTACTAACTAGATGTGCAGTGATGCACACAGCGGGAATTTCTGAGTTCTCAGAAACCCCCTTGAATGGTTAAAAAGTTTTTGCCCTTGATTGTAGCCTCTTTGGACATGATTCTTTGAGAATCACATCATCTTGGCTCCATCCACTTCCCATAGATGTTTGAATCGCAGCATTATGCAGCAAGGGACAGGGCCTAATGGTGCAAGGTGCCTGGATCCACCCCCATTAGTGACCTTATGCAGTATCTCAGGCTCTCAAAGTAAGTGAAAGCATGTGTGTATGTATTGTCGAAGTAAAAAAAAAATACTTAAAGAGAACATACAAACTACACACATTATGAGTCGCTAGACTTGCAAATACGCGCAGCGAGCACAGTAATATATGGTAACACCCGCATTTACACGGACATGCCACAGAGATGGATTCGACACTTATTTCATGCAGTACATAATTGTGGTGGTATCAAGCGCCAGACATCATGATGATTTAGAATTGTATATGATGGAGTGGTGTCATGTATGTGTATTATTTGAACGAAACCAGATAGACTGGTCATGTTTACTATTGAAGCAACCAGATTGATGTGTAGATTCATTTGATGCTTGTTGTGAAGTTGTGGGACATTGCAGCGGATAATTATGATTACATGTATAAAAGCTAAAATCACTTTTATTAGAACAATACATAGACCAAACAGGTAGTGGACAGGAAACTCAGGCCAGCCCTTTGGACATCCCCAAGGCTGAACCTGTTCAGCATATACAAAGAAACTAGTGACTCATCATGAATGAGAGAGTCCCCTCCCCCAAACTAGATAACACATTGCTGATCACACAGGAAGGTAGTTCCTGTTTTGGTCTCAGAGTTGCTGTAAGGTCTGAGACGATGATGGAGTTATTGCCAGCTCAGTTCCTGTTTTGGTCTCAGCGTAAGATGGAGTCCCAGCATGATTTTAGAGAAAGAGAGAGACATAAGCATTGAGGGAATGGTATTGTATCGCTGGCCTGTAACTGTATGTAATTGTATGTTTTAACTGCTTACTGTGTGAGTGTAACCATGTAACTATAGGTATACTGTACTTTGTAATATATATTGAATCCATATCCTTTTAATAACAAATATATACATCAATGAGCTTTGGAACTCAGATAATGTGTGGGTGTATTGTTTTCTCTTATGGGATGCAGTGTTTTGCGATGTATAGCGCACATTCATGGGATATGGTAATAAGAGGTGCAGGCATTTACAATATATATTAGAGCGGGCATTTTAAATATTAGTGAGAAATCAATTTGGCATTCTTAGATGGGGGCTGGTCCGCGATATCACGTTCTTAATGATGTACTGTACATTATAAACGCGACGCTGTGATCAATCAGCTTGTGATGGACGCATCCTAAAAGCTGAGAAAATCATATCCGTGTGTATTGTTGTGTTATTAGTAAGACGCTGATATGAAATTCAAGGGACAATGCGTTTCTCATAATATTTAAGATGCTAAAATGTATTTTTATTGTTGCAAAACAAGGTTTAAATAAGTCATATTGTGTTTGATTCAGATTGGATTGTTTATCTGTTAAGTTGGTTTAAAAGTTGCTGCATAGCCTTGATATAGTTTTTTTTAACTCAGGCCTAAAATAACTTCTGGTGCTTGTATGATGTGTGATTTCTTTGTGACAAAGGAAGCTGCATGGTCTATCCTCCATTTTGGACTAACCACATGGCCTGTCCACCATTTTGTGTAACCCTCATGGATGTGGAAGGGGGAGGAGCAGCGGCCATTTTGGGAAGATCATTTTCTAAATGGCTGATTTTCACTGCTCAGAATAATCAGCTTTCCTTGGTCACATCAAACACCATATGACGCATGACCATTTGATGCATACCAATGCATTTACTTAACCCATGCCATAGTTAATTACAAATAGTTTCAGCTGGGCCTAGTGATAGTTAATAGATGAATACTTGATGTAAGAATTACACACAGATATAAACAAAGTTTTTTTTCTTTTTCCTCCAGGATTTAGTTAAATCTGCTTGCTAGTTTAGGATAGCCATTGAAATGTTAACTAACCTGTGTAACTGCTTTTTCTTAGCAGTGAAAAAATAAGATTTTACTCACCGGTAAATCTATTTCTCGTAGTCCGTAGTGGATGCTGGGAACTCCGTAAAGACCATGGGGAATAGCGGCTCCGCAGGAAACTGGGCACAACTAAAAAAAGCTTTAGGACTACCTGGTCTGCACTGGCTCCTCCCTCTATGACCCTCCTCCAGACCTCAGTTAGGATACTGTGCCCGGAAGAGCTGACACAATAAGGAAAGGATTTGGAATCCCGGGTAAGACTCATACCAGCCACACCAATCACACCGTATAACTCGTGATACTATACCCAGTTAACAGTATGAAATATAACTGAGCCTCTCAACAGATGGCTCAACAATAACCCTTTAGTTAAACAATAACTATATATAAGTATTGCAGACAATCCGCACTTGGGACGGGCGCCCAGCATCCACTACGGACTACGAGAAATAGATTTACCGGTGAGTAAAATCTTATTTTCTCTGACATCCTAGTGGATGCTGGGAACTCCGTAAGGACCATGGGGATTATACCAAAGCTCCCAAACGGGCGGGAGAGTGCGGATGACTCTGCAGCACCGAATGAGCGAACTCTAGGTCCTCCTCAGCCAGGGTATCAAACTTGTAGACTTTAGCAAATGTGTTTGACCCCGACCAAGTAGCTGCTCGGCAAAGCTGTAAAGCCGAGACCCCTCGGGCAGCCGCCCAAGAAGAGCCCACCTTCCTTGTGGAATGGGCTTTTACAGATTTAGGATGCGGCAGTCCAGCCGCAGAATGTGCAAGTTGAATCGTGCTACAGATCCAGCGAGCAATAGTCTGCTTTGAAGCAGGCGCACCCAACTTGTTGGGTGCATGCAGGATAAATAGCGAGTCAGTCTTTCTGACTCCAGCTGTCCTGGAAACATAGATTTTTAGGGCCCGGACTACGTCCAGCAACTTGGAATCCTCCAAGTCACGAGTAGCCGCAGGCACCACAATAGGCTGGTTCAAATTAAAAGCTGAAACCACCTTTGGAAGAAATTGGGAACGAGTCCTCAATTCCGCCCTATCCTAATGAAAAATCAGATAAGGGCATTTGCATGACAAAGCCGCCAATTCTGATACACGCCTGGCCGACGCCAAGGCCAACAGCATGACCACTGTCCACGTGAGGTATTTTAGCTCCACGGATTTAAGTGGTTCAAACCAATGCGACTTCAGGAAATCCAACACCACGTTGAGATCCCACGGTGCCACTGGAGGCACAAACGGGGGCTGAATATGCAGCCCTCCCTTAACAAAAGTCTGAACTTCAGGCAATGAAGCCAGTTCTTTTTGGAAGAAAATGGACAGAGCCGAAAACTGGACCTTACTGGAACCCATTTGAGGCCCATAGTCACTCCTGACTGTAGGAAGTGCAGAAATCGACCCAGTTGAAATTCCTCCGTTGGGGCCTTCCTGTCCTCACACTAAGCAACATATTTTCGCCATATGCGGTGATAATATTTTGCGGTCACATCTTTCCTAGCCTTAATCAGCGTAGGAATGACTTTATCCGGAATGCCCTTTTCCTTTAGGATCCAGTGTTCAACCGCCATGCCGTCAAACCAGCGGCGGTAAGTCTTGGAACAGACAGGGCCCCTGCTGCAGCAGGTCCTGTCTGAGCGGCAGAGGCCATGGGTCCTCTGAGATCATTTCTTGAAGTTCTGGGTACCAAGATCTTCTTGGCCAATCCGGAACCACGAGTATAGTTCTTACTCCTCTCCTTCTTATTATTCTCAGTATCTTGGGTATGAGAGGCAGAGGAAGGAACACATACACCGACTGGTACACCCACGGTGTTACCAGAACGTCCACAGCTATCGCCTGAGAGTCCCTTGACCTGGCGCAATAACATTTTAGCTTTTTGTTAAGGCGGGGCGCCATCATGTCCACCTGTGGCCCTTCCCAATGGTGAACAATCATTTGGAAGACTTCTGGATGAAGTCCCCACTCTCCCGGCTGGAGGTCGTGTCTGCTGAGAAATTCTGCTTCCCAGTTGTCCACTCCGGGAATGAACACTGCTGACAGTGCTAACACATGATTTTCCGCCCATCGGAGAATCCTTGTGCCATTGCCATCCTGCTTCTTGTGCCGCCCTGTCGGTTTACATGGACGACCGCCGTGATGTTGTCTGACTAGATCAGCACCGGCTGGTTTTGAAGCAGGGGTCTTGCCTGACTTAGGGCATTGCAAAAGGCCCTTAGTTCCAGAATATTTATGTGTAGGGAAGTCTCCAGACTTGACCATTGTCCTTGGAAGTTTCTTCCCTGTGTGACTGCCCCCCAACCTCAAAGGCTGGCATCCGAGGTCACCAGGACCCAGTCCTGTATGCCGAATCTGCGGCCCTCTGGAAGATGAGCACTCTGCAGCCATCACAACAGCGACACCCTGGCCCTTGGAGACAGGGTTATCAGCCGATGCATCTGAAGATGCGATCCGGACCACCTGTCCAACAGATCCCACTGAAAGATCCTTGCATGGAACCCTCCGAATGGAATTGCTTCGTAAGAAGCCACCATCTTTCCCAGGACTCGCGTGCAATGGTGCACCGACACCTGTTTTGGTTTTAGGAGGTCTCTGACTAGAGATGACAAATCCTTGGCCTTCTCCTCCGGGAGAAACACTTTTTTCTGTAATGTGTCGAGAACCATCCCCAGGAACAGTAGACGCGTTGTAGGAACCAGCTGCGACTTCGGAATGTTCAGGATCCAGCCGTGCTGTTGTAGCACTGCCCCAGCTAGTGCTACTCCGATCAACAACTGTTCCCTGGACCTCGCCTTTATAAGGAGATCGTCCAAGTACGGGATAATTACAACTCCCTTCCTTCGAAGGAGTATCATCATTTCGGCCATTACCTTGGTAAATACCCTCGGTGCCGTGAACAGACCAAACGGCAACGTCTGGAATTGGTAATGACAGTCCTGTACCACAAATCTGAGGTACTCCTGGTGAGGGGGGTAAATGGGGACATGCAGGTAAGCATCCTTGATGTCCAGTGATACCATGTAATCCCCTTCGTCCAGGCTTGCAATAACCGCCCTGAGCGATTCCATTTTGAACTTGAACCTTCGTATATAAGTGTTCAAGGATTTTAAATTTAAAATGGGTCTCACCGAACCGTCCGGTTTCGGTACCACAAACATTATGGAATAGTAACCCCGTCCCTGTTGAAGAAGGGGTACCTTGACTATCACCTGCTGCGAATACAGCTTGTGAATTGCCTCCAGCACTGCCTCCCTGTCTGACGGAGCTGTCAGCAAGGCAGATTTGAGGAAACGGCGAGGGGGAGACGTCTCGAATTCCAGCTTGTACCCCTGAGATACTACCTGTAGAATCCAGGGATCCACCCGTGAGCGAGCCCACTGGTCGCTGAAATTCTTGAGACGGGCCCCCACCGTACCTGGCTCCGCCTGTGGAGCCCCAGCGTCATGCGGTGGACTTAGAGTAAGCGGGGGAGGACTTTTGTTCCTGGGAACTGGCTGTATGCTGCAGCTTTTTTCCTCTACCTCTGCCTCTGGGCAGAAAGGACGCGCCTTCAACCCGCTTGCCATTCTGGGGCCGAAAGGACTGTACCTGATAATACGGTGCTTTCTTTGGCTGTGAGGGAACATGGGGCAAAATGTTGATTTCCCAGCTGTAGCTGTGGAAACGAGGTCCGAGAGACCATCCCCAAACAACTCCTCACCCTTGTAAGGCAAAACTTCCATGTGCCTTTTAGAATCAGCATCACCTGTCCACTGCCGAGTTCCTGGCAGACATGGACATTGCGTTTATTTTAGATGCCAGTCGGCTATTATCACTCTGTGCATCTCTCATGTATAAGACTGCGTCTTTAATATGCTCTATGGTTAGCAATATAGTGTCCCTGTCTTAAGGTACAGAGAATCTGACCACGCAGCTGCAGCACTGCACATTCATGCTGAAGCAATAGCTGGTCTCAGTATAATGCCTGAGTGTGTATATACAGACTTCAGGATAGCCTCCTGCATTCTATCTGCAGGCTCCTCTAGGGCGGCCGTGTCCTGAGACGGTAGCGCCACCTTCTTTGACAGACGTGTGAGCGCTTTATCCACCCTAGGGGATGTCTCCCAACGTGACCTATCCTCTGGCGGGAAAGGGTACGCCATTAGTAACCTTTTAGAAATTTCCAGTTTCTTATCGGGGGAAACTCACGCTTCTTCAAACATTTAGTTCATCAGATGGGGGAAAAACCACTGGAAGCTTTTTTCTCCCCAAACATAATACCCTTTTTTGTGGTACCTGGGGTAATATCAGAAATGTGCAACACATTTTTTATTGCCGTAATCATGTAACGGGTGGCTCTATTGGAATGTACAGTAGTCTCATCGTCGTCGACACTGGAGTCAGTATCCGTGTCGACATCTGTGTCTGCCATCTGAGGTAGTGGGCGTTTTAGGGCCCCTGATGGCTTTTGAGACGCCTGGGCAGGCACGGGCTGAGAAGCCGGCTGTCCCACATCTGCTATGTCGTCAAACCTTTTATGTAAGGAGTTGACACTTTCACGTAATTCCTTCCACATGTCCATCCACTCAGGTGTCGACCCCGCAGGGGGTGACATCACATTTATCGGCATCTGCTCCGCCTCCACATAAGCCTCCTCATCAAACATGTCGACACAGCCGTACCGACACACCGCACACACACAGGGAATGCTCTGACTGAGGACAGGACCCCACAAAGTCCTTTGGGGAGACAGAGAGAGAGTATGCCAGCACACACCAGAGCGCTATATAATACAGGGATTAACTAAATTATATCCCCTTATAGCTGCTATATGTATATTGCGCCTAAATTTAGTGCCCCCCCTCTCTTTTTAACACTTTGAGCCTGAAAACTACAGGGGAGAGCCTGGGGAGCTGTCTTCCAGCTGCACTGTGAAGAGAAAATGGCGCCAGTGTGCTGAGGGAGATAGCCCCGCCCCTTTTTCGGCTGACTTCTCCCGCTCTTATAATCATAATGTGGCAGGGGTATTTTACACATATATAGCTTATTAGGCTTTATTATGTGTGATTTGCCACTCTTAAGATACTCTAATTGCTGCCCAGGGCGCCCCCCCCCCCCCCCCCCCAGCGCCCTGCACCCATCAGTGACCGGAGTATGTGGTGTGCACAGGGAGCAATGGCGCACAGCTGCAGTGCTGTGCGCTACCTTAATGAAGACCGGAGTCTTCTGCCGCCGATTTCCTGGACGTTCTTCTTGCTTCTGGCTCTGCAAGGGGGACGGCGGTGCGGCTCCGGGACCGGACGACCGAGGCTGGGCCTGTGTTCGATCCCTCTGGAGCTAATGGTGTCCAGTAGCCTAAGAAGCCCAAGCTAGCTGCAAGCAGGTAGGTCCGCTTCTCTCCCCTAAGTCCCTCGTAGCAGTGAGTCTGTTGCCAGCAGATCTCACTGAAAATAAAAAACCTAAAATATACTTTCTTTTCTAGGAGCTCAGAAGAGCCCCTAGTGTGCATCCAGCTCGGCCGGGCACAAAATTCTGGAGGAGGGTCATAGAGGGAGGAGCCAGTGCACACCAGGTAGTCCTAAAGCTTTCTTTAGTTGTGCCCAGTCTCCTGCGGAGCTGCTATTCCCCATGGTCCTTACGGAGTTCCCAGCATCCACTAGGACGTCAGAGAAACCACTTTTACAGGCAGGCAAAAGCACATAGCTTTTATATGCTAATTAGAAGCACTGAATGGGTAAGGTGTCTCATAGGAGACCAGTGAATGGTATATTATATATAATATTATTATAATTATGTGTGTGTTTATATCAGTGTATGTTCTGCAGGATAGCTATCCAATCTGAATCATATCATTTAAATTATTGATTATTGCTAGATTCATTATAGATCTGTGTGAAATAGGATACATTTGTTGCTATATAGTTAAAACTGAAATAACAGTATGTTAAGGAAGTAAGCATAAAGACACAAACGCAGGTCTGCATAAAAGTTTATACAGAACAAGTTGTGTCTAGTGGGCAATAGTAATTAGTATTGTTCACATTTATACTTAGAGCTGTGTGATTTGTTTTATTGCGGACGCAGGGTTTTGTACACGTGTCTCGGACAAAGTAAAGGACTGCGCACGCAGCGTAAGAGACACGCACGGTTGCGTGTTTGCACAAAGTGCATAAGAATGCGGGCGCTGAGTACAAATTATACAATAGTGTCATTTAGTTCAAAGGTGGGATAGTAGACATTTAATACAATAGCACATAACTATCAGATTTCAAAAGCAGGTTACTCTAAATTTAGTTTAAAAACTGTATTGCCTCTGGGGTAAAGCTGCCTATCTGAATGAATCCAAATTTTCTGTACAGAAAAGACAAAGTGTATTTGAGTGAGCGAACGTAGGAGTGAGTGGATATTTGAACCCTGGGAAATTGGGATCCCGTCGTGTGGTACATCAAGTAAGAGAAGGCTTGGTGGCGTGAAGTGGGCATGAAGTGGCTGACTCAGGTTAGTATAAGGTTTAATATGCAAATCGTGAGGTGATTTGCAAAGGAGCATGATAATGCATAAGTATTGCAAAGTATTGAAGTAAAAAAGTTTTTGTATTACGCTCCGGGCTGAGGGTCACAGTTTGTACATTGACCCGTGGTTGTACGACAGATAGGTAACAAGTAACTATACGCTGTGCAATTGGACCGAGCGTTTGTGGGTGCGATATATACAGCGCAACTTGATACCCCTTTACGAACTTTTGCGTAAAATCGCGGTATCATTAGCGCTGTGTAGAGCATATGCAAGCGTGATTTGTGTATAAGTGTATAGGGAGTTTTCGCTGGTCTCTCTCAGGAAAATCTGCAGCGGTGTATATTCACTGGAATAGGTAAGTCACTCCTAAACACTTCCAGTGAATAGAAACCAGATAGGGGCCTCACTGGGTTCGCGGTGGTCACTATTGGAGTGAGTCGTGATACTCGTCGGAGAAGGAGTGGGTGAAAGCGCTCTAAGAACTTTCACTGTCTATTCGTATTGTGCATTGGGGATTGCGTAAAAAGGAAAAAGTCCGCGATGGGATCCAATTGCACAAGCGGTGGACGTTTTGTAGCCAGGGTTCAGGTTGAAGAGCCGTGGCCCAAGGGGTCAGCGAGGTTTGTTATGTGTGGTAAATATGGATCACACACGGAAGACTTTTTGTCTGAATGGGTACGTATGACTGACAAAGATAGGGTACCATTCCCTAGGGTGGGCAGCTTTGAACCAGAGGTATTGCAGAACTTAAGGATAAGAATATGTCTGATAAAATCCCAAAAACAAAGGGTCAGACATACAAATTGTTTAAACCTGCAACAGCAAGAGGGGTTGGTGAGTTTGATCCTAAGGTATTGCAGGTGGTATGTCTAACCAAAGTCATAGAAGACAAGAATGGAAATATAAGAACTGTTTGAACTTGTAGCAACAATAAATAAGTAGGAAGAAAAAAAAAGAGAATGCAAGTACACAAACTATAGAAAATAATAAAAATATGAAAAATATGACTGTAACCTATATATGTACTAATGAATGTTGAAGTTTTATTTAGGAGGAGAAGGTGACCTGATCGTTTTCAGCCATTTCCCATGCACCCAGAGGAGTATCCAACCGGTAAAAGAAGAGCAGTAGCCTGTGGGGGAAGTGGATAAGACCAGTGGAACAGGTAAGTATGGTATCATTCGTGTACATATATAGTAAAACCCAAAAATAAAACAAAAAAAAATCAAGAGTAACGTCAGAAATGGAGAAAAAACCTGTCCGCACATTAGTATTTGCCAGTAGGAAAGCGGACAGAGACAAGGTAACCCCAGGGTATTTCTTTCAGTTACCATATAAGAAGTATTCATTCCTAGTAATGCCCCTAGTAAAGATGAGCTTGGAAATGTTTGTTGGACCATGGCCCTCATTCCGAGTTGTTCGCTCGCAAGCTGCTTTTAGCAGCTTTACACACGCTAAGCCGCCGCCTACTGGAAGTGAATCTTAGCATAGTAGATTTGCGAACGAAAGATTAGCAGATTTGCGAATAGACAGTTCTTAGCAGTTTCTGAGTAGCTCGAGACTTACTCTGCCACTGCGATCAGTTCAGTCAGTTTCGTTCCTGGTTTGACGTCACAAACACACCCAGCGTTCACCCAGACACTCCCCCGTTCCTCCAGCCACTCCCGCGTTTTTCCCAGAAACTGCAGCGTTTTTTCGCACACACCCATAAAACGGCCAGTTTCCACCCAGAAACACCCACTTCCTGTCAATCACACTACGATCACCAGAACAAAGAAAAAAACCTCGTAATGCGTGAGTAAAATACCTAACTTAATAGCAAATTTACTTGGCGCAGTCGCACTGCGGACATTGCGCATGCGCATTTGCGACTAATCGCTCCGTTGCGGAAAAAAAAAACGAGCGATCAACTCGGAATGACCACCATGTACAGACCCTTAATACGGGATGACAAGGATTGAATTAAATACTTCGCATGACCTAGAATCTTGTTAAACTTTTTTTTTGTTTTTGTCTCTTGCAGTAATAGAAAACTCTCCATCTGGATTAGACCACTGGTAAACACTAATTCTGCAAATGGGAGGTGACTGTCTCTGTGCAAATGGATGGGCTCAATAAGGTATTGAGTGTCAGGGTGCAGACTTCTTTGCAAAATTGGAAAGGGGTCACAGTAGCTAATCTTAGATAGTGTGCTATTGAACATCACAAGAATAGTGCTAGGCACAGAGAACAACAGGTGGAGAGGTTGAAGACGTTTAGTATACTGGCACATACAGGAAAGACCCATCAGTCCAAACCCCAGATCCCTAATGGTCAATAATATGTTACACTTGTAGGAAGGAAGGGCATTTTGCCAGAGATTGTAGGAGTAGTAGGACACATAGTCAATATAGATCCCCTAGACAGAAAACACAACCCACATTATTAAACACATAGACGGGACCAAGGGACATATAGTAAGGAATCACGAGCCATATAGAAAACACAGATTCGGGCAATGGGAGTAACAGGAACGATGCAACAATACCCTTTGAGTAGACCTGCAGAGATTACGATAGGGCCCTTGCAAACCAAACAGTCTTTTCTGCTGGCTACATCGGCTCCGACTAATCTACTCGGCAGAGACTTAGTGTGTAATATGCGGTGTGTCATATATTGTACTCCTGAGGGTGTCTTCTTGGATATACCTGAGAACCATGCTCAAGAAGTACAAAATATACTAGACGCCCCTCAAAGGCTAATGTCACATTCTACTGTTCTAGATGCATGTCCATCACAGGTAGAGGAAATTATCTCACAGATACCGGGTTCCCTATGAACTTAGGATGGACAGGACACTGGATTGATGGCTGGGATAGTCCCAGTAGAGATAAGACACACAGATTTTTTTTTAAGGGGAATAGACCAAGTAGAGCAGGCTTTTTCAACCAGTGTGCCGTGGCACACTAGTGTGCCGCGACCAGTTGCAAGGTGTGCCGTGGAGTCAGAGCAGCTTCCTGCACCTTCAGAGTGAACTGTTGGTCCGGGCTCTTCTTAGAGGATCATTCATGCTCTGGCTTTGACCTGTACCTTAATGACGCGGCGGTGTGATATCATAGGTCATGGCCACCGCAACTCACCACCCAGCCAGCCCACCCGCCTGCACACACATCTTCTAGTTCCCACTCGCATCCACTACTTTCCTTGCCCACCCACATCCACACCTGCCCGCCCGCCCGCTGCTCAGTATTCGCAGCACTCCACTTTGAACAACATCCACCACTGAGAGACAGGGAGGAGGACAGCTGACCGGTGGGGGCTAATATTTGTTATGTTATATCTTCTGTGGAGAGCAAAAGGATTTATGGGGGGAACAATGTGAATAATTCATGTGGGGAGCAGCAGAATTTATGTGGGGAGAAATGTGATTGATTTATGTGTGAGCAACATTATTTATGTGGGGAGCAATAGGATTTATGTAAGGAGCAACAGGATTTATGTGGGGAGCAATGTGATTGTTTTTTCTGTGTAGGCCAATGTATGTGTTGATTTTTTATTACTGTGAGGGCCAATGTGTGTTTTTTGGGACGGGTTTCTGTGGGGAACGGATGGTGTGCCTTGGCAATTTTAAAATATTGTTCGGTGTGCCGCGAGTAAAAATAGGTTGAAAATCACTAAAGTAGAGAATCACTTCCCCGTAGTGCCCAATCCAGTTGTCAAATTTTTATAAAATCTTCTCCACCTCTACAAACTCATCTGTCACCAACCTCTATTCTGTTTCTCTACAGTTTCCTCTTCATCTTTTGCGTTCACACAGGGTGGTACAATACATGGACCCAAGTACAGTTCAAACTCCACATGCCTAGGTCCTTCAGAGTTCTGCCCGAACCCAGTATATCTCAACAGCACGATAACACCAGTTTTACTGCAGTGTGCCTTGTCATGCACAAAGGGTGGAGAATGGGAATACTGGTGAAGGGAAATTTAGTATAGACTCTGATATGCCTGTTGGTAAATGGCAAACCTGACATTTTCTTTTTCATTTTCTTCTTCTTTCTCTCCTCTAGAGATGTTTCTTTTTTCTTTTTTCTTTTTGAGTTATGCTCATGGTACTCTACACTGCAAACACACGATAGTTAAATTAAGATACAAAAAAATTGTGTTCCCTTACAGGAAAAGGCAGTCTGGAGGACAAAGGGGTATGGCCAGGAGTCCTCAGGATTGTGGGCAGGTGGACACGGTAAGCCAGTAGTCCCCAGAGCATACCTTCCAAGTCTAGCTGAGGTGGCACACGGTCTGACTCATCTAGGCAAAGAGGGTAGGAGCAGGCTGATGAGAGTCTACTGGTGTGCGCCAGGATTCTATTCTCATGCAGGTAAAGAGAGCAATGACCTGTCTTGCTTGATTGAGGAAGAATATTGGTAAAGCAATGCCAACAGAGCCATCCCATATCCCTCCTGCAGACAGATCTTTTCAGGAAATACAAATCGACTTTGTACAGTTAACATCCTTTAGGAATTGTTGTTATGTATTGGTGTGCACTGATGTTTTCTCAAACTGGGCAGAGGCATTTCCTGCCGCCAGGGATGCTGCTGTGTTTACCACAAAGAAAAATTGCGCAGAAATTTGTGTGTAGATAATAGTACCCCTAGAAGTAGGAGCAAAGCTTGAAATTGTACTATTGTGATCATAGATACTGCCACTAGTATTATGTAGCTTCAGAACCACTCCCAGATCTTCACTTAACGAATCACCCTCTTCGAAACTTGTTTTTGTTTTGGTATTTGTGTTTTTTTTTTGTTGTTTTTGGAAGACAACCTCATGTCATGATTGATCCGCACAATTATCAGAAATACACCAATGAGGTGACAGTACAGTACCTTGTTGAGATGAGCCAGCATTTGAGAACTTGACAAAAGAACTTGAAACTGTTGATTGCTGGTATGCCAAATGCTAACTGTCTTGATTGTGAACCAAGAGACTGTGTGATTGTTCTTACGCTCAGGTTGCCTAATAGGTGGGACGGAGCATACCAAGTTTTGTTGACAGCACTAAATGTCGCCAAAAGAGAGATTTGGGTCCACTCGTCCCACTGCAAGAATGTCGCTGACCCGGAGAGAACTTGTGACAAAGTAGTTTATTGCTCACATTCATCGAGTTTGTGTAGTTTGGTAACTGTGTGTTCGAAGTGAACTGTGTGTTCCAAGTGAACTGTGTGTTCAAAGAGCAAGGTGGAGAGCAAAGTGAATTGTGTGTTCCAAGTGAACTGTGTGTTCAAAGAGCAAGGCAAAGAGAACCTCGTATCACCAGAGACTATGTTCCGTGAAGACTGAGAGGCGGCACTGTTGAACACTACCTGAGCGTACTAAAGGATTGCAGAAAGACCAGTCATTGTAATTGATTTGTTATGAACAAGAGTTGTTTTGTTCTATTTCTCTTTTCTCTCTTTCCCGCTGACAAACATTTTCTTTCAGGATATTCTATTTTTGCGAGGTTTTTTTTTATGAGGAGTCGAGTGTGGGACTGGAACTGGTTCTGTAGGAAGGAGTGATTTCCTTATAGGATCCCAGGATTAGCCGATCAGTTTGTTAAAATCAGAGAAAAATCAAAGGTCTAGTAGTTATGGAGTTCAGAGGTAATCAGGAAAAATCAGACAATGGCTATTCACACATTGCAGATAAAGATCTCATTAATATATGTGGAAGAAAGGTTTATG
Source organism: Pseudophryne corroboree (assembly GCF_028390025.1). NCBI lineage: Eukaryota > Metazoa > Chordata > Amphibia > Anura > Myobatrachidae > Pseudophryne > Pseudophryne corroboree. The sequence continues at coordinate 190,672,964 of NC_086445.1, forward strand.
AGTGGCTCTCCCCGAACTCCGAAGGTTTATGTTATTTAGGAAGGACACTACTTATAACCATTGTTCAATGATTAAACAGACCTAGCATACGTTCCAGAAATGGAAACAATGTTCAGAAAATGATAGGAATATGTAGATCATGAAAATTTTCTGTCACTGTCACGATTTGTTTGTGTCTTCTTCACCTACCCAGCAGAACCTCAATTGAATGCGAACATCAGTGAACAAAGACGCAGGTACATGTTTGTGTGAAATGTTCGTCGCAAATCAGACATTATAGGCCAAAGCACTGTCCCAGCATACTCTATAGGTTGAATGTTGTCCCACAACCAACCAGTGGTCCCGTGACCGCCGAGTGCATATAGAGGATGTCTCGTCCTCCTCTCTGTCTTCCCCAAATATAGTCAAGTGTCTGATTTGCGAAATGCATACATACTTGTGTCTAGGTCACCGATTATGGTATGAAATATTTTTTTATGTTAATAATTGATGACAGTTATTGTTTGCTGCCAAAGGGTGGACTGTCGAAGTCAAAGAAAAATATTACATAAAGAGAACATACAAACTACACACATTATGAGTCGCTAGACTTGCAAATACGCGCAGCGAGCACAGCAATATATGGTAACACCCGCATTTACACGGACATGCCACAGAGATGGATTCGACACTTATTTCATGCAGTACATAATTGTGGTGGTATCAAGCGCCAGACATCATGATGATTTAGAATTGTATATGATGGAGTGGTGTCATGTATGTGTATTATTTGAACGAAACCAGATAGACCGGTCATGTTTACTATTGAAGCAACCAGATTGATGTGTAGATTCATTTGATGCTTGTTGTGAAGTTGTGGGACATTGCAGCGGATAATTATGATTACATGTATAAAAGCAAAAATCACTTTTATTAGAACAATACATAGACCAAACAGGTAGTGGACAGGAAACTCAGGCAAGCCCTTTGGACATCCCCAAGGCTGAACCTGTTCAGCATATACAAAGAAACTAGTGACTCATCATGAATGAGAGAGTCCCCTCCCCCAAACTAGATAACACATTGCTGATCACACAGGAAGGTAGTTCCTGTTTTGGTCTCAGAGTTGCTGTAAGGTCTGAGACGATGATGGAGTTATTGCCAGCTCAGTTCCTGTTTTGGTCTCAGTGTAAGATGGAGTCCCGGCATGATTTTAGAGAAAGAGAGAGACATAAGCATTGAGGGAATGGTATTGTATTGCTGGCCTGTAACTGTATGTAATTGTATGTTTTAACTGCTTACTGTGTGAGTGTAACCATGTAACTATAGGTATACTGTACTTTGTAATTTATATTGAATCCATATCCTTTTAATAACAAATATATACATCAATGAGCTTTGGAACTCAGATAATGTGTGGGTGTATTGTTTTCTCTTATGGGATGCAGTGTTTTGCGATGTATAGCGCACATTCATGGGATATGGTAATAAGAGGTGCAGGCATTTACAATATATATTATAGCGGGCATTTTAAATATTAGTGAGAAATCAATTTGGCATTCTTAGTATTTATGTATGTATGTGCATGAGTTTTATGTAATATATGTGTGTGCTACACACACACACACACGCACACACATATACAAGGAACCAGAAGTGTAGCTAGGTGCCATGGTGCCCGGAGCAAGGGTATGTTTAACGCTCCCACCCCCCTGTACTGCGCAGCAAACATTTTCAGCTAGCGATCAACTCGGAATAACCCCCAAAGATTGGTGCTGAATCAACTTGGCAGGAAAGGCGCTACAGCAACAGGAGCAGAGAATGGTGCTGCAGGATGGAAGTAGCCCTGCTGCAAAGCTACAAGCAGACAGTTAGACATATAAAGAGGGTGGGCAGAGCTCTGGCATGTACTGGCCGTCAGTGCCTCCTGCTGTGTTGCCTCTGGCCTGCCCTGTTCCCTGCCTACTGTATTTTCTGAGTCCGAGTCAGTGTGGCTCCCTCTCTGGCCCTGCTCTGCAGCTGCCTATACAGCAGTCCACCATTCAGCGTGAGGAGGGAGGGTGGTGACGCGCCCTCTACCTTTTTTGGCGCCCGGAGCTTGCGCTCCACTGGAGCCACCCTCGCTACACCCCTGCAAGGAACCCCATCTCCCCCTCCCTATGAATCCTACGTTTGCCCCTGATGTGGTAATAACTATACTACTTACCCTGTAATTGGAGAGCAATTAAGAAAAAGGTAAATGGAATGGGACTTAGGTATAGCAGTTGAAGGAAGCTGACATTGCCTGGATACTGTACCAGGACAGTGTCTCAAAAAGGAATAAAATCCTAATATACAAAAAAAACACATGGTGGATAAATGCATGTGCTTAAGCATTAATAGGCACTAGTTAGACAACATTTTGAATATGGCATACAGTTTTGGACACCTAATTATTAGAAGGACATGAAAAAGGAATAAAGATTGCTTTACTATCAGCAGGGGAAGGGGTCTTTACTGTAAGGGTGGCTAAACTTTAGAAAATAAGATAAGGTGATGGCAACCTCAGTAACTTCATCTAAAATGGGTTGGATGCCATTCTTACATGAAATGTTGCATGCAGCTTTAGGTATTTAGAAAACATTATGGTAATTATTCAGCTGAGGAATGTATCAGACTTCGAGTTTGGGGTTCAGATGGGATTTTTACATATTTTTAATCAAGTATCACACTGTGTGTGTGTGTGTGGGGGGGGGGGGGGGGGGGGTTTCAACACAACTTGTAAACTTCATATGTTTTTTTTCATCCATACTATGGACTAGATGCATCATCGCTTGGAAAGTGATAACATGGAGAGTGAAAAAGTACCAGCCAATCAGCTCCTACCATTTTTCAAACACAGCCAGTGACATGCCAGTTAGGACCTAGGATTGGCTGGCACTTTTACACTTTCCATTTTATCATTTTCCAAGCGATGATACATCTAGCCCACAGTGCGTAACTATTACAGTGAAAGGCCATTGGGAGTGCAATATGGCTGTAGGTTTGAATATTGTTTGTCTTCCTCGGGCAACACTCTCCACTCACCCTGAATTATGTTGGGTTTTTTTAAAGTGCAAGTAGATGGCACAATGGGGGTTATTCAGATGTGGTTGGAGTTGCTATTACTGCTGCCATATTGATCCAACCTGCATCCTAGGACAAAGCATCGGATTACTGACCAGGGCTGCAACTAGGAGGGAGCTAAGAGGGCACATGCCCCGGGTGTCAGATTTCAGTGGGTGCCGAGACAACCATCTGGTTACCTTAGTCAGCTGCTCCTCTTCCCCATGCCCAGCAATGGACACGGGGTTAGTGGATGTATGCAAGCACTTTGTCCTCTCACAGCACTGCACTCCATCCAGACTGTGGGGGTCATTCCAATTTGATCGCTTGCTAGCAACTTTTTGCTGTGCTGCGATCAGGTAGTCGCCGCCTATGGGGGAGTGTATTTTCGCTTTGCAAGTGTGCGAACGCTTTTGCAGCTGATGGCACAAAAAAGTTTTTTGAAGTTTCTTAGAAGCTCTGGACTTACTCAGCCGCTGCGATCACTTCAGCCTGTCCGGTCCCGGAATTGACGTCAGACACCCGCCCTGCAAACACTTGGACATGCCTGCGTTTTTCCAAACACTCCCATAAAACGGTCATTTGACACCAACAAACGCCCTCTTTCTGTCAATCACCTTGCGATCAGCTGTGCTAATGGATTCTTTGTTAAATCCATCGCCCAGCACCGATCCTCTTTGTACCCGTACAACGCTCCTGCGCATTGCGGTGCATGCGCATGCGCTGTTTTGCTGAGATTTAACCTGATCGCAGCACTGCAAAAAGTTGCAAGCGAGCGATCAACTCAAAATGACCCCCTGTGGCAGACTTTACAATCAATGTAAAACCCTCACAGCAAAGCACTGCTTGACAATCATGATTTTAGATTGATTGTACAGTCTGCCAAAGTCTGAATTAATCAAGTGCTGAACAAAGTACATGGGGGCAGATGTATTAAGCTTGGAAAAGTGATAAAGCAGCTTTATCACTTCTCCAAGCTTAATACATCTGCCCCCATGATCCTGTAGGGACAGTGGGTTGTTGTGTGCAGGGACCTTCTCCTGGATTTCAGATCCTGCCTGCTACTGTTGGTGTCAGGGGCGTGCTGTGTGCTGTGACTGGTGGCAGCCTGCATATTCATCATTAATGTAGTGTGTGGTAACTGGTAAGTATATGTTTAGTTTAAATGCCATTCCAAGTTGGGGCTTGCTCTCTCTATCTCCCTCACCCACCTCTCTCACTCTCTTTCCCTTCCCCCTCTCTCTCTGCCTCCCCAACCCTCTCCTCTCTCCCATCTCTCTTCCTCTAGTCTCTCCCCCTCACCGCTCTCTCTCCTCCTCTCTGTCTCTCTCTCTCTCTCTCTCTCTCTCCCATCCCTCTCTCCATCACCCCTCTCTCTCTCCTATGTCCCATCTCTTTCTGCTCCCTACCCCTTCTCCCGTGGTCCCATATTGTGAACTGGAATCAAATGGCATTGCTACTGTGTGGCATTATGTATATAAGGTGCTTTACTACTGTGTAGCGTAAGATGTATAAGGGTTACTAATGTGTGGAATAATGTGCTATAAAGGTCATTATTACTGTGTGGCATATTATGAAAAAGGGACTCTATTGTGTGACATAACGTGTGGTGTAATTTTTTTTATCTGCTGTCGTCCTGCTTCCTACTTTGCAGGACCCATTCGCGCATGAGCAGTGCAGCGATCAGGCTAAAAATCGGCATTTCTGCGTATGCACCGCAATGCGCACATGCGACATACGGGTACAAAGACCTTTGTGGTTTTGCACAGTTTCTAGCGAAGCTTTAAGTCGCACGGCACAACGCAATAAGATTGACAGGAAGGGGGCGTTTCTGAGTGTCAACTGACCGTTTTCAGGGAGAATGGTGGGTGGGTGTATGACGTCAAAAGCCAACCCTCCAACGCAGAGGCGTAGCTAGGGTTTTCGGAGCCCAGGGCAAAATGGAAAATGGCGCGCCCCCTCCCCCCCAAAAAAAAAAAACCCCAGCAAAAGAAGCGTGTGCGCGCGACGAAGGCGCGTGTGGCAAAAAATGGGCGTGGTTGCACACCAGAAGGGGTGTGGCCACGCATCAGAAAGGGTGTGGCCACTGAAAATGGCCCACAGTGCCAGTTACGTTGCCCCACAGTGCCAGATACAATGCCCCACAGTGCCGGATACATGCCCCACAGTGCCCCACAGTGCCAGATACATTGCCCCACAGTGCCAGATACATGCCCCACAGTGCCAGTTACATGCCCCACAGTGCCAGATACATGCCCCACAGTGCCAGTTACCATGCCCCACAGTGCCAGATACATGCCCCACAGTGCCAGTTACAGTGCCCCACAGTGCCAGTTACATGCCCCACAGTGCCAGTTACCATGCCCCACAGTGCCAGATACATGCCCCACAGTGCCAGTTACATTGCCCCACAGTGCCAGTTACATGCCCCACAGTGCCAGTTACATGCCCCACAGTGCCAGTTACATGCCCCACAGTGCCAGTTACATTGTCCCACAGTGCCAGATTCATGCCCCACAGTGCCAGATACATGCCCCACAGTGCCAGTTACATTGCCCCACAGTGCCAGTTACATGCCCCACAGTGCCAGTTACATTGCCCCACAGTGCCAGATACATGCCCCACAGTGCCAGTTACATGCCCCACTGTGCCAGATACATGCCCCACTGTGCCAGTTACATGCCCCACTCAGTGCCAGTTACATGCCCCACTCAGTGCCAGTTACATGCCCCACTCAGTGCCAGATACATGCCCCACTGTGCCGCCCCCCCCCCCCCCCCCCCGGTCACTCACCGCTTGTTGATATCTATGTGAGGGGAGGAGAGCGCAGCGCCTCTCCATCCCCTCACCGCTCCAGGTCTCCGACGGCTGTCTGGCGCCGTTTCGCTAGCCAATCAGAGCTCGCGGACCGGCAGTCAATCAGGCGCCGGTCCGCAAGCTCTGATTGGCTAACGCCGCCGGAGACCGGACACAGCAGCGCTGCTAGTGCTAGTGCTGGCAGCGCTGCTAGTGCTGGCAGCGGCGGTGAGGGGAGGGAGAGACGCTGCGCTCTCTTCCCCTCACATTTCGGCGTGACAGGGGTGAGTGGGGCGTGATGCCCTGTGTGAAAACGCACAGCAGCGGTCAGGTCTGAATCGCCTCCCCTAGTTTCCTGATTTATACAATACAATGGAGATTAAGTGGGGGCTACAGACTGCATAGTCCACAGTGTATTTGACCACAGGATTGCACACCTCAAAATATGAATATCAGAAAGAAGAGAACATACAGTCAGTTACCTTTGAGTAGCAAGTTACAATGAAGAACATTTATGAAATTGGTTAGACAAGGTCATGGTTGTCCTTCAGCTCTTGATTTACTCCTTTATTGCTTACAGTATATGTAATACCAGAAGCATCACAATCTAGATTTAAAACAAATAGTTCTGAGGATTTTTTGTAAGAACATTTATCCATGAAAGTGCATTACTGACTTCTCCAGAGACATTAATACAAATACACCAATATGTATGAAACGGTCCTACATAAATAACATCGATGACATTGAACTATACAGATGAGTATATTACAATATATTAACCACGTATATGAGTTTGTGTGTGTACTTATATGGGTGTGTGTGTGTGTGTGTGTGTGTGTGTGTGTGTGTGTGTGTGTGTATATATATATATATATATATATATATATAATGGTTATTCACTGAACTCTGAGAGGAGCACATCACCCTTGTTGCATATCCCTATATTATTATATGTGCAGAAGGCTGTTCTACATCTGCATTCCATAGCGGTCATTTTAGACCATCGTTGAGATACTGCATATTAGTGTATGGACACTTTTTTTCCGTAATGGAGCCACATGACGCTGAGATTTTTCATACTAGTTATTAGTCTGGTATCATATCCAGATAACCTGGTTTTAATAGAGGTTTATACATTTCATCAGATTTTCTTCACATCATTGTTTGAGCATTTTTAATAAAGTACCCCTGATGAAGTCCTGATAGGGACGAAACGCGTTGGATCGGGCTATTGTTCTACTTCTGTATCGTATGTATCGTATCAATGTTTCGGTCCCAAATGGGACCTTTGTCAAGATCTTGACAAAGGTCCCATTTGGGACTGAAACGTCGATGTCTCTGTACTGATGGTCTAATCTGACGACAATAAAAAGGCTTATGAAGACTGGTGAGTGCTCCTAACTACTGGTTATATATTTATATTGCTTTGAATGTCTCTCCCAGTACACACTGCTGAGGCTAGCCTATGGAGCCAAGCTCTGGGATAAATTCAGCATTGCATTGGAGGCTGCTTTTGCAAATATGAGATGCATAGGATCACAGCAGATTATCTCCAATATCTGTTGCCAGTGTTGGACTGACCCACCGGGGTACTAGGCTCCACTGCCTGGGAATATGGTCTATTTTCTATTGTGCATTGCTGTTGTTAATCTGGTACATTATCATGCATGCACTAGCAGTATTTACCATATAACTATATCAAGGGGACCAGATGATGCACTCTCTAATGATTTGCCAAGCCTCTGTGGCAGCTGGCCACACCCACTCTGGAGAGTGGCCACACCCCTAAACATGGGCCCCTACCACTGCATCACCCTTCATACCCCAGTCCGACACTGTCTGTGGCAGACCCCCATTCATACATCTTGGGAATACTTAATATTTGCAGGTACCCACAGAAAACATCCCTTTTTGGAGCATATATGCAAATATACTTTGATACATAGGCCCCTTGAGGCAGCACTGCAGGACTACATTAGCATCACGGTCTCAACTAGGGTGGCCAATCCCGGGACCAGGATTGGCGGAATCCCGGGATTTAGGCCTAAAATTGGCTGGGATTCAATCGATTTCAGGATTAGAAAGCCACCTTGTGTTTTCAATGCCAGGCAGCATTAAGCGTCCTCAGACGCTGCCCAGCTCACTCTTCCCGGCTCCCCCTACCCCCAGCTGTGCGCACTGTGCAGTGTGACATGAAGTCACAGGTTATGCTGCGCAGTCTGACGCCAGCCACCCGCGCTGCCCGAATTGCACTTCACCGCCTGCAGCAAGTGAACCTGCCCGCACTCCCAGAGGATGGTGTGTAGATCTTCGGGCTAGGTGGGTCCGGGAAGGGGGTGGGGGCACTAAAGATTTAAATTTTAAAATCTTCAACCCAATCCTGGGTATCCTGGGAATCCCGGGATTGATCATTTTTCAATCCCGATACCCGGGATTTAAAAAAATCCCCTGGATTGGCCTCCCTAATCTCAACCAATCATAACTGCACTTCTTATGCAAAACAAGGTCCTCCAAACGATCTGCTCAATCAATATCTGATCTAGTCCAAACTGGAAAATAGTCATCCCCAGTGTTGTGTTTATGGGGTTATCAGGTGATTGAATTAACATTTGACTATTTGCTATTTAACTATTTATAGATGACTTGTAATTGTGCTGCATAGAATAACTCCCTGCATTACTACATATTATCTAAAAGTGCTGGTTAGAATTTATAGTTGTAGAACATAGTTTGAGCCTAGCTAAATTGTATTGCTGAAGATGTATCCATAAGGGTGTAGTATGGTATGCCGGCGGCTGGGCTCCTGGCGACCAGCATACCGGTGCCGGGAGCCTGACCGCCGGCATACCGACAGCGTGGCGAGCGCACGCTGCGGGCACGGTGGCGCACTACGCGCGCCACGCTATTTATTCTCCCTCCAGGTGGGTCGTGGACCCGCACGAGGGAGAATATCTGTTGGTATGCCGGGTGTCGGGATTCCGGCGCCGGTATACTGTGCATCGGGATCCCGACATTCAGCATACTGAAGACCACCCATCCATAAGGCTGGGTTCACACACTAAGCAGACATATCTGCCAACTGCCCATCGTGCCAACAGAGTGGCTGATTAGGTAAGTATACGCACTTACCAAATGGCCATTTAATATGTCTGGCAGATGTCAGAACTATGTCACCCACATGTGCAGTCGGCGGGTCGCCTGTAAAAAAGCCAGACCTGCTGATATATCTGCAGGATATCTTGACATAGGCTGTGCTGCAGGCCCTGCATAATATGTCTTTGAACAACGTCATTCCTAGAGATATTGGGTGTACACACCTGCCGATGACCTACAGATATATTGCCCATTCAATGAAAGGGGCAATATATCTATCAATGTATACCCAGCCTAAGTGAGACCACAGAAACTGCTATGGGGAACTAGGAAAGGAGAACATAAAACTTCAAGACAATGGATTATAATTAAAGTGGTATTTATAAATGGAAAAGGTCAAGAAGAGCACAGATTTGTGTAGTGACTAGATTGTTGTAGCTTCATGGTCAGAATCTCCAAGCTATGCCATGCAAAACTGTAGCTCTGTTAAGGGGCATATGCATGGTGCAATTTAACTACCAGTAGTAAACATAGTGCATATTACACCATGTGTATACAGCTTGCGATGCCGATGCACGCTCCCGTGGGGTCGGCATCTCAAGTAAAAATAGACTGTGGGGGGCAGGTTAATTTTGCCTATAAAGTATACAATCTAGTATATTGTATTGTCAAAATTGACCATAACAAAAATCGCATAGAGCCAAAATCGAACCATGTGTATTGTCAATATCGGTGGATTTTGGCTCTGTGGTGATGACGTTTATTCGCATAGTGCAAATATGCCTATAGGCAAAATCGCACTGTGTGTATGCCCCATTAGACTTGCTATGGGCCTCTTGGTTGCTCTCGTTAACAAGCACAGGTTCTAGTCATATTGACTATTGTGCCATATTCTATTGATTTCTCATGATGTACTGAACAATATTTCAGGGACATTTTTCAATGCTCTTTTATCATTCCTCTCCAATAAATATTTCTAAGAATCTTTTCTGATATTTTTCTTAACTGTTCTTTGATCTTCATGATGAAGCGCTTGCTAAAAGTTGCTAACTGACATATAAAATTATTTAAAACAGATTTACTATACACAGGTTGACTTCATTTATTTGATATTACAGTGTATTTTTTCTATACCAATGGTAAACTTCCCCAAATAACAATCCATTTTCATTTAAATTGTAAAGCGCAACGGAATTTGCTGCGCTATATAAGAAACTGTTAATAAATAAATAATAATAAATTTCATTAAGAAAATAACATTCCAAAAATATTCAATATTTTTACTTTTTTTTCATTCCCCATCCATTAGTTTAGTTTTGACATCAAAATTTTGCTTTGAACCAACTTTCACATTTTTGTTTTACTTGAATAATTTTGTTTCCTTCCAGTTTAATTCAGTAAGTTGCTTTAATAATTTATTTATTACCAGTTATTTATATAGCGCACACATATTCCGCAGCGCTTTACAGAGAGAATATTAGCCCATTCACATCATTGCCTGCCCCAGTGGAGCTTACAATCTATATTCCCTAACACATGTTCACGCACACACATTCACGCTAGGGTTAATTTATTTGTAAGAAACCAATTTATCTACCACTATATTTTTGGATTGTGGGAGGAAACCGGAGTACCCGGAGGAAACCCACGTAAGCATGGGGAGAATATACAAACTCCAAACAGGTAGGGCCATGGTGGGAATCGAACCCATGACCTCAGTGCTGGGATAATCATGCTAACCATTACACCATCTGTACTGCCCTAACTTTAGTAAACATACTTCTTTTTATGGGTTGTGTTCGTGTGACCAGCGGTCTTCATATCGAAGCTGGGAATGTTATATGGCCGGCGGTGGGGGGAGCGCAACAAAGCCCCTTGCAGGCTCGGTGGCTCGATGCGTTCACCACAGGTTCTATTCCCACTCTCTGGGTATCGTCAACACCCACAAGTGGTAATAGTCCCTGTTGGTTGGCATGCTGACCTGTGGGCTATTGAGGGTTTGGGATCCCAACATCGGTATTGTGACCAGCAGTCTCCCGACCGCCGGTCACAATATCCGCAGCCCCTTTGTATATAGTGTTCTGTATACAGTTTTGTTACTTTACATGTTTTGCAAGTCTGTATAAAAAATAAACCAATTCCAGAAGGGGTCCATAGCATCCACCAAATACCAGCCCTGACACCACTTCCTTGCACAAAAAGGAAGGTACAGTATGCAGTTAATTTGCCGGCTGTCAGGATCCTGGTGGTCAGGATACTGACACCGGTATCCTGACAGCTTAAAATGCCGGCAGCCGGAATCTTGGCTAACAGGGACTATTCCCACTCGTGGGGTTCACTACGGCTGGCCGGCGGTCGGGCTCCCGGCGACCAGCATCCCGGCGCCGGGAGCCCGACCGCCGGCTTACCGACAGCTTGGCGAGCGCAAATGAGCCCCTTGCGGGCTCGCTGCGCTCGCCACGCTACGGGCACGGTGGCGCGCTACGCGCGCCACACTATTTTATTCTCCCTCTATGGGGGTCGTGGACCCCCACGAGGGAAAATAATTGTCGGTATGCCGGCTGTCGGGCTCCCGGCGCCGGTATACTGAGCGCCGGGAGCCCGACCGCCGGCAAACAGAAGACCACCCCCACTCGTGGGTGTCCACAACACCCATAGAGTGGAAATAGAACCTGTGGCGAGTGCAGCGAGCCCGCACCCTGCTGCCAGCATACTAGCGGACAGGATGCCACTGTCGGTCTACTAACGTCCGTCTTCCCGGCTGCCGGTAAATCCTACTGATCCCAAAAACAACTATCTGATATAATGTAGTGCTAGTTTTCTAAAACTGTAATAATAAGAATTTACTCACCGGTAATTCTATTTCTCGTAGTCCGTAGTGGATGCTGGGAACTCCGTAAGGACCATGGGGAATAGACGGGCTCCGCAGGAGACTGGGCACTCTTAAAAGAAAGATTAGGTACTATATCTGGTGTGCACTGGCTCCTCCCTCTATGCCCCTCCTCCAGACCTCAGTTAGGGAAACTGTGCCCGGAAGAGCTGACATTACTAGGAAAGGATTTGGAATCCAGGGTATGACTCATACCAGCCACACCAATCACACTGTACAACTCGTGATAACCATACCCAGTTAAAAGTATGAACAACAACTGAGCCTCAGTAACAGATGGCTCATAACAATAACCCTTTAGTTAAGCAATAACTATATACATGTATTGCAGAGAGTCCGCACTTGGGACGGGCGCCCAGCATCCACTACGGACTACGAGAAATAGAATTACCGGTGAGTAAATTCTTATTTTCTCTGACGTCCTAGTGGATGCTGGGAACTCCGTAAGGACCATGGGGATTATACCAAAGCTCCCAAACGGGCGGGAGAGTGCGGATGACTCTGCAGCACCGAATGAGCAAAGGCAAGGTCCTCCTCAGCCAGGGTATCAAACTTGTAGAACTTAGCAAATGTGTTTGAACCCGACCAAGTAGCAGCTCGGCAAAGCTGTAAAGCTGAGACCCCTCGGGCAGCCGCCCAAGAAGAGCCCACCTTCCTTGTGGAATGGGCTTTTACTGATTTAGGATGCGGCAATCCTGCCGCAGAATGAGCTTGCTGAATCGTGTTACAGATCCAGCGCGCAATAGTTTGCTTTGAAGCAGGAGCACCCAGCTTGTTGGGCGCATGCAGGATAAACAGCGAGTCAGTTTTCCTGACTCCAGCCGTCCTGGAAACATAGATTTTCAAAGCCCTGACTACATCTAGTAACTTGGAGTCCTCCAAGTCCCTAGTAGCCGCAGGCACCACAATAGGTTGGTTCAAATGAAACACTGATACCACCTTAGGGAGAAATTGGGGACGAGTCCTCAATTCTGCCCTGCCCATATGGAAGATCAGATAAGGGCTTTTACACGACAAAGCCGCCAATTCTGACACACGCCTAGCCGAAGCTAAGGCCCAGTGCCAGATTAAGGTACATATGGGCCTGGAGCTGAAATTAAGGAAGGGCCTATTGTGTGCCTCAGCAGGAGGTGTGACAAGCGCTGCAGTGGTGTGACTAGTGATGTGGGGGTGTGATCAGTGTGGTGTGGGTGTGGTCTAAAAAGGGTGTGTGGCCTGTGCCATGTGAGTGACACAGTCACCGCTTACTGACAGACACTACTTACTGACACACACACACACAACACAAAGCTTACTGACACAATCACCACTTACTGACAGACACTACTTACTTACACTCACACGCACAACACAAAACTTACAGACACAGACACCACTTACTGATAGATATTACTGACTGACACACACGCACAACACAGATACCACTTACTGATAGATATTACTGACTGACACACACGCACAACACAGATACCACTTACTGACACAGACATTATTTACTGACACACACACACACACAACACAATACTTATACCGCTCTCACATCACAATGCCGGGTCCCACCTGGGAATTGGAAATGGCTCCATTCCTGGGTGGGACCCGGCATTTGACCATACACACCGCCAACCCGAGCCGGCAATTTGCCGGTTCAGGTTGCCAATCATGGGCGGAGATGGAGTCGGCATCAGGGGCGGGTGTGGAGGCGGCGCTGGGAGATGAGATCATCTCTGAGCCGCCACTCCCTATGCAGTGAACGGGTCCCGGGCTGTATCAACCTGGGTGACCCGTTCAGACTGCACCTGACCTGGTATTTAACCCGGGAATAACCCTTCTTTATTCCAGAGTTGAATTACCGGATCAGGCAACCCGGAATTCGCCAATGACCCCTTTCACAACGCACATCGAAACGTGTCGACCCGGCAATATACCCAGTCTATACCTGGTTATTTTTGTGGTGTGAAAGGGGTATTACTGACACAGACACCCACCATTTACTGACAGACATTACTTACTGACACACACAGTACAAAATCTACTGACAGACACTACTTACTGACACACACACACACACACACACACACACACACACAACACAAAACTAACTGACATAGACACCACTTACTGACACACACACACAACACAAAACTAACTGACATAGACACCACTTACTGACACACACACACAACACAAAACTAACTGACATAGACACCACTTACTGACACACACACACAACACAAAACTAACTGACATAGACACCACTTACTGACACACACACACAACACAAAACTAACTGACATAGACACCACTTACTGACACACACACACACAACACAAAACTAACTGACATAGACACCACTTACTGACAGACAGACACACACACAATGCAAAACATACTGACAAAGATACTACTTACTGACACACACGCACAACACAAAACTTTTTGACACTGACACCACTTACTGACAGACTTTACTGACACACAAACACAAAACTTACTGACACAGACACCATGCAAAATGTAGTGACACAAACACTACTTACTGACAGACACTTCTTACTGACACCAGTGGTGCACACAGAATTTTTTTCTCAGTGGTACTGTGCCTGCGCGCCGTGGGCGTGGTCACATGTCATTAAGGGATGTGACCATGTGACACTAGGTGGAGTGGTTATATATTATGTGAATCCATGGCACAGATACCCCCTGTCCCTGCGGACTACAGAGACAAGGACAGCAGGATGTGACACTTGTTATAGAATAAAAAAATTTATATATAAGCTGTGTACCCAGCACTCATCCTGTTATGGGCCCTCATTCCGAGTTGTTCGCTCGCTAGCCGCTTTTCGCAGCATTACACACGCTAAGCCGCCGCCCCCTGGGAGTGAATCTTTTCCCAGAAACTGTAGCGTTTTTTCACACACACCCATAAAACGTCCAGTTTCCGACCAGAAACACCCACTTCCTGTCAATCACACTCCGATCACCAGAACGAAGAAAAAACCTTGTAATGCCGTGAGTAAAATACCAAACTTCTTAGCAAATTTACTTGGCGCAGTCGCAGTGCGAACATTGCGCATGCGCAATTAGCGGAAAATCGCTGCGATGCAAAGAAAATTACCGAGCGAACAACTCGGAATGAGGGCCCTGATGTGAATATTTGCTCCAGTGCCCTCCTTCAGTTTTTCAAGCTGTAGACAGAGTACAATGAGGCGGCACTCCCGAGTTTTGCTGGTGCAGTAAGATTTATGTATCAATAAATCTTACTGCACCAGCAAAACTCGGGAGTGCCGCCTCATTGTTGTTGTGGGGAGGGGTCCCGACCATTAGAGTTACTCACTGGGGCATAGTATGAGTTGCCAGCGGTCGGGTCTCCGGCGGCCAGCATACCGGCGCTGGGATCCCGACCGCCGGCTTCCCGACAGCAGGGCGAGCGCAAATGAGCACTTTGAGGGCTCGCTGCGCTCGCCACGCTGCAGGCACGGTGGCGCGCGTAAGCACAACGCTATCCTCCCTCCAGGGGGGTCGTGGACCCCCAAGAGGGAGAAAAGGTGTCGGTATGCTGGTTGTCGGGATTCCGGCGACGGTATAATGTGCACCGAGAACCGAACAACTGGTATACTGAATACCACCAACACACCGCTGGCCCGGCAGCCACTGTCACTTTTTCTCTGCCAGTCTGCCAGGTGCGGGAGGGTGATGACATCACCTTCATGCTCCCAGCAGTCCTTTTCCTGGAAACGGAAGAAGGTGCTGGCGGCGACTCCGAGCAAGATCTAGGAGCTTGGTGGTGGTGTCTTACAGTGTGGCGGGGGAATGGCGTACTGGCGGACACATTCTTAAAGGTACGCCGTATCGGAGCGTACCGCCACACTTGCAGGACTGACTGACACACACACACACAACGCAAAACATACTGACACACACGGCACAACACAAAACTTACACACACACACACACACACACAATGCAAAACTTACTGACACAGACACAATACAAAACTTACTGACACTACTTACTGACACACACACAACGCAAAACCTACTGACACTGACACTACTTACTTACACACACCTCAAAACCTACTGACACTGACACTACTTACTTTTACACACACCTCAAAACTTACTGACATAGACACCACTTACATAGGAGACCTCAGGGCCTGATGTGGGCTGCTACTCACATGCCCCATCAGCTCTGACATCCAGGGACCCAGCTCTCCTAAAAGATAGCAGCCTCCTGTCAAGACCCTTCCCCTCTTTCATGAGGCATGTTATTGTATAAGCTGCAGCAGGAGTGGTATACTGCAGCAAAAACATTTAGGTTTGGATGGACAAGGGGGCGGGGCTTTGGACGGGCATGAGGGCAGAGCCTTGGAGCTATTTTCGAGGCTCCGCCCCATGCCCGTCCGAAGCCCCGCCCCCTCGTCCATCAAAACATAAATGCTTTTGCTGCAGCATACCACTCCTGCTGCAGCTTATACAATAACATGCCTCATGAAAGAGGGGAAGGGTCTTGACAGGAGGCTGCTATCTCGGAGCTATTTCCAAGGCTCCGCCCCCGTGCCCGTATGAAGCCCCGCCCCCTTGCAACACAAAGAGGTCAAGAAGACACAGGCTAACCAGTTTGGGGTGGGGGTGAATGAGCAGCCGGAGGTGGGTGAGCTGCTGTATGTGCTGACAGGAAATTGTTTTTTCCTGTCAGCACTGGCTACTACCTGCACTGCAGGGAGGTCTGTGGGCCTATTTTCAATGGGGGGCTTGGAGCTGCAGCTCCATCCGCCCCATTGTTAATCCGGCCATGCTAAGGCCAATAGCATGACCACTTTCCACGTGAGATATTTTAGCTCCACGGTCTTAAGTGGCTCAAACCAGTGGGATTTCAGGAAATCCAACACAACGTTAAGATCCCAAGGTGCCACTGGAGGCACAAAAGGGGGCTGAATATGCAGCACTCCCTTAACAAACGTCTGAACTTCAGGCAGTGAAGTCAGTTCTTTTTGAAAGAAAATAGATAGGGCCGAAATCTGGACCTTTATGGATCCTAATTTTAGGCCCATAGTCACTCCTGACTGTAGGAAGTGCAGAAATCGACCCAGCTGGAATTCCTCTGTAGGGGCCTTCCTGGCCTCACACCAAGCAACATATTTTCGCCATATACGGTGATAATGTTGTGCTGTCACGTCTTTCCTAGCCTTTATCAGCGTAGGAATCACTTCATCTGGAATGCCCTTTTTCCGTTAGGATCCGGCGTTCAACCGCCATGCCGTCAAACGCAGCCGCGGTAAGTCTTGGAACAGACAGGGCCCCTGCTGTAACAGGTCCTGTCTGAGAGGCAGAGGCCATGGGTCCTCTGAGATCATTTCTTGTAGTTCTGGGTACCAAGTTCTTCTTGGCCAATCCGGAACGATGAGTATAGTTCTTACTCCTCTCTTTCTTACAATCCTCAGTACCTTGGGTATGAGAGGAAGAGGAGGGAACACATAAACCGACTGGTACACCCACGGTGTCACTAGTGCGTCCACAGCTATCGCCTGAGGGTCTCTTGACCTGGCGCAATATTTTTTTAGCTTTTTGTTGAGACGGGACGCCATCATGTCTACCTGTGGCCGTTCCCAACGATTTACAATCAGCGTGAAGACTTCTGGATGAAGTCCCCACTCTCCCGCCTCGGAGGCTTGCATCCGTGGTCACCAGGACCCAGTCCTGTATGGCGAATCTGCGGCCCTCGAGAAGATGAGCACTCTGCAGCCACCACAGCAGAGACACCCTGGCCCTCGGGGACAGGGTGATCAACCGATGCATCTGAAGATGCGATCCGGACCACTTGTCTAACAGATCCCACTGAAAGATCCTTGCATGGAACCTGCCGAAGGGAATTGCTTCGTAAGAAGCTACCATCTTTCCCAGGATTCGCGTGCAGTGATGCACCGACACCTGTTTTGGTTTCAGGAGGTCCCTGACCAGAGATGACAATTCCTGGGCCTTCTCCACCGGGAGAAACACCTTCTTCTGTTCTGTGTCCAGAATCATGCCCAAGAACAGCAGACGCGTCGCAGGAATCAGCTGCGACTTTGGGATATTCAGAATCCAGCCGTGCTGTTGCAGCACTTCCCGAGATAGTGCTACGTTGACTAACAACTGCTCCTTGGACCTCGCCTTTATAAGGAGATCGTCCAAGTACGGGATAATTATAACTCCCTTCTTCCGAAGGAGTATCATGATTTCGGCCATTACCTTGGTAAATACCTTCGGTGCCGTGGACAGACCAAACGGCAACGTCTGGAATTGGTAATGACAGTCCTGTACCACAAACCTTAGGTACTCCTGGTGAGGTGGGTAAATGGGGACATGCAGATAAGCGTCCTTGATGTCCAGCGACACCATAAAATCCCCCTCTTCCAGGCTTGCAATAACCGCCCTGAGCGATTCCATTTTGAACTTGAACTTCCTTACATAAGTGTTCAAGGATTTTAAATTTAGAATGGGTCTCACCGAACCGTCTGGTTTCGGTACCACAAACATTGTGGAATAGTAACCCCGTCCCTGTTGAAGGAGGGGAACCTTGATTATCACCTGCTGAAGGTACAGCTTGTGAATAGCCGCCAGCACTACCTCCCTTTCCCAGGGAGCCGCTGGCAAGGCTGATTTGAGGTAACGGCGAGGGGGAGTCGCCTCGAACTCCAGCATGTATCCCTGAGATACCACTTGTAGAACCCAGAGATCCACCTGTGAGCGAACCCACTGGTCGCTAAAGTTCCGGAGACGCGCCCCCACCGCACCTGGCTCCACCTGTGGAGCCCCAGCGTCATGCGGTGGACTTAGTGGAAGCAGGGGAGAATTTTTGTTCCTGGGAACTGGCTGTCTGGTGCAGCTTTTTTCCTCTACCCCTGCCTCTGGGCAGAAAGGATGCGCCTCTGACCCGCTTGCCTTTCTGAGGCCGAAAGGACTGTACTTGATAATACGGTGCTTTCTTAGGCTGTGAGGGAACCTGAGGTAAAAAAGTCGACTTCCCAGCTGTTGCTGTGGATACGAGGTCCGAGAGACCGTCCCCAAACAATTCCTCACCCTTATAAGGCAAAACCTCCATGTGCCTTTTAGAATCAGCATCACCTGTCCACTGCCGAGTCCATAATACTCTCCTGGCAGAAATGGACATTGCATTAATTCTAGATGCCAGCCGGCAAATGTCCCTCTGTGCATCCCTCATATACAAGACGACGTCCTTTATATGCTCTATGGTTAGCAAAATAGCATCCCTGTCGAGGGTATCAATGTTGTCTGACAGGGTATCAGACCATGCTGCTGCAGCACTACACATCCATGCTGAAGCAATAGCAGGTCTCAGTATAGTACCTGAGTGTGTATATACATACTTCAGGATAGCCTCCTGCTTTCTATCTGCAGGCTCCTTT
This sequence comes from Pseudophryne corroboree, assembly GCF_028390025.1. Taxonomy (NCBI): domain Eukaryota; kingdom Metazoa; phylum Chordata; class Amphibia; order Anura; family Myobatrachidae; genus Pseudophryne; species Pseudophryne corroboree. The sequence continues at coordinate 190,692,220 of NC_086445.1, forward strand.
AGGGCGGCCGTATCCTGAGACGGCAGTGCCACACTTTTAGATAATCGTGTGAGCGCCTTGTCCACCCTAGGGGATGTCTCCCAGCGTAACCTATCCGTTGGCGGGAAAGGGTACGCCATCAGTAACCTCTTAGAAATCACTAGTTTCTTATCAGGGGAACACCACGCTTCTTCACACAATTCATTTAATTCATCAGATGGGGGAAAAGTCACTGGCTGCTTTTTCTCCCCAAACATAATACCCTTTTTAGTGGTAACCGGGTTAATGTCAGAAATGTGCAACACATTTTTCATTGCTGTAATCGTGCATCGGATGGCCCTTGTGGACTGTACATTTGTCTCATCCTCGTCTACACTGGAGTCAGACTCCGTGTCGACATCTGTGTCTGCCATCTGAGCTAGCGGGCGTTTTTGAGCCCCTGATGGCCTCTGAGACGCCTGGGCAGGCGCGTGCTGAGATGCCGGCTGTCTTAAGGCTGTTACGTCATCAAACCTTTTATGTAAAGAGTTGACACTGTCGGTTAATACCTTCCACATATCCATCCACTCCGGTGTCGGCCCCGTAGGGGGCGACATCACACTTATCGGCTCTTGCTCCGCCTCCACGTAGCCCTCCTCATCAAACATGTCGACACAGCCGTACCGACACACCGCACACACACAGGGAATGCTCTGACTGAGGACAGGACCCCACAAAGTCCTTTGGGGAGACAGAGAGAGAGTATGCCAGCACACACCACAGCGCTATATAACACAGGGATTTTCACTATACTGAGTGATTTTTCCCAATAGCTGCTTATTAACACAAATTGCGCCTAAATTTATGTGCCCGCCCTCTCTTTTTTTACCCTTGTTGTACTGGATACTGCAGGGAAGAGCCTGGGGAGCGTCCTTCCAGCGGAGCTGTGAAGAGAAAATGGCGCTGGCTGTGCTGAGGAAGATAGCCCCGCCCCCTCAGCGGCGGGCTTCTCCCGCTTTTTATATTGTTAATGGCGGGGTTTTTTGCACATATACAGTGTTATACACTGTATTATGTGCTATTTGTGCCAAAAAGGTAAACTAATTGCTGCCCAGGGCGCCCCCCCAGCGGCCTGCACCCAACAGTGACCGGAGTGTGTGGTGTGCTATGGGAGCAATGGCGCACAGCTGCAGTGCTGTGCGCTACCTTAATGAAGACAGGAGTCTTCAGCCGCCGTTTTTCATCTTTATCTTCTGGCTCTGCAAGGGGGACGGCGGCGCGGCTCCGGGAACGGACGATCGAGGTCGGGCCCTGTGTTCGATCCCTCTGGAGCTAATGGTGTCCAGTAGCCTTAGAAGCACAAGCTAGCTGCAAGCAGGTAGGTTTGCTTCTCTCCCCTCAGTCCCTCGTAGCAGTGAGTCTGTTGCCAGCAGATCTCACTGAAAATAAAAAACCTAACAAATACTTTCTTTTCTAGTGAGCTCAGGAGAGCCCACTAGGTGCATCCAGCTCTGGCCGGGCACAGATTCTAACGGAGGTCTGGAGGAGGGGCATAGAGGGAGGAGCCAGTGCACACCAGATATAGTACCTAATCTTTCTTTTAAGAGTGCCCAGTCTCCTGCGGAGCCCGTCTATTCCCCATGGTCCTTACGGAGTTCCCAGCATCCACTAGGACGTCAGAGAAACATGGGTGCACTATAATAAATACTATGAAATAATAATTACAGTTACTAGAAAACAAATAGCCTAAAGTTTGTAATAACAGCACTTCCATAACTGTGCTGTTTGTACACATACATTACAATAATTGTAATAAGTTTAAAACTAGGAAAAATGATACTAGAGTGTTTTATAGAGTAAGGAAATACTCCAATAGCTAAGTGGGTGAGACCAGAGCATACTGTACTCTTTGCTAAAACTTCTAATCAAATGAAAGTATTTTATGTTAACTATAACTCATATGTAAAACGTGTGCTTGCATATAACAGGTGCATATTATCACGTAGCATACCCCATTCACCAAACACATTACTGATGTATTTATGTCTGCTGTAATATGTTTTCTTTCTGAGGCCTTGAGATACCAAAGTCATCCGAGACACAGCCAAGCAGTTGTTATATAATAATTACACAGCAGCCAGCGCGTTATCAATGTGTGTATTATATAAATAGATTATTCTGTTTACTATACTGGCTGGTTACACTGAGGAGATTGTAAATTACAAATTGCTACTATTATCTGTTCCATCCCCTTGGCCATTGGCCAGCAGTCGGTGACGTGTGCTCTGCCAGCAGCAGCAGCAGCTCGGGTTTCAGCTGCTGTCTGGCTGCCCAGCTCCTGGGAACATGGACCCAGCCTGCTGGATGTGTGCACCAGAGCCAGCATGGGCAGCCACCAGCAGCCCTCTCATCACCAGGATCTATAGGCTGTGCCCCTCAGCTCTGTCAGCAGGCTGTGTACAGCACAGAGTAGCAGTCACCAGCTGGGCTGGGAACACAGTGTGAGACTGGCAGGCATTGAGAAGTTACGGTGCAACTCTCCAGTGCCAGCCACCTCCTTCACTCCAGACAGACACCCTTCACCTTGGATGATGTGTTATCTCTCCGGTCCACTCCCAAGAGTTTCCTCAAGTCCTGCTCTCCGGCAGAGGAAAGGGGGCTCTACCAGCCGCCTCTGCTGAGCATCAGGGGTCCAGCACCCCAAGAAGGATGCCCATGGGGAAGTGCTCCAAGGCAATCTCACCAGGAGACCTCACTCAGCAAAGTCTGCGCAAGTCTTGGATGGAAGGTCAGGAATATGTAACCAAGGTAAGTGATCACTTTGGATCACTTTATATTGCCAAATAATGTGGATTAATGCATAACTAACTATGTGTGTGTGTGTGTGTGTGTGTGTGTGTGTGTGTGTGTGTGTGTGTGTGTGTGTGTGTGTATATTATACACACACACGCAGCTCTGTGGATGTATCAGATTATTATACACAGGTTACTCAATTCCTCACTCCGGTAAAAGACAATCTTGTTACAGATATGATTACATTGGGAACAATTAGGTTAGAGTGATACAGGCACTTCCCTCTCCCTTTATGGCAATAATGATGGGCAGATCTCTGGGAAGACAACTGTGTGGCACGGAAGTTTAGACAGCACAGGGGACTGGAGTGTGTGACTCCCGGACCCTCACTCCCTGCCTGGATGTGTGATGATGAGGAGCTGCTGCTAGTTGGGAAAGTTTGTTTGTGTGTCAGTAATCCCCTCCACAGGGTGCATCCTGATTTCTGCTAATCCGGTGTAATCCCCTACAGATGCTTTCTGTAAACTGTCTAGCTATTAACTAAACCAGGGGATTACAAACTATCATTAGAGCAATGTCACATGCTAATACTCCAGCACAATAAAACGGGGTCATGTCTCCTGCCTGTGATCATTTACCTATTCGCTTAATTGCTGCCTTGTAGCCGGAAGCTCCTACTCAGCAGGGACCCCTCACTCACATTGTCATTGCTCACTCTTATTTATTTTATCTCCAGTCACATCATTTACATATGGTCTTTTATGTTAGCAGCTACAGAATATACTGTTTATCTATACCCGGTAATTGACAACTTGATGATTTCCAATGTGCTGTGGAACTACAAGTCCAAGTATGACCTCTCAGCTGTATACATCATGCACACACTAGGCTTGGGAAACGTGTCTTGACATCTTTTGTTGCACTAGATGTACAATGGAATAAGCATAATGATAGATTATATGTAAATCCATGAAGTACTGTAGGTGGGAAGGTAATGGCAGGTTGAAGTGTCACATTTACTGGAGATTAGATCAGGACACTGACAGTGTCTGTTGATAGTTGTATTAATAAACAATAATCAGCAGCCTTCTGTTTCTAGCAGTGTAAAGACTAGTAATAACAACAACAACAACACCACAGTAAACAAGTTACATATTCTTTTCCAAGATGACATAATAAATAACTTCACACAACAAATAATATATAAATAGACACACACATATTTTATAGCTTGTTCCTGGATTAGTGGTGAGGAGTGTTGTGTAGGGAGGGGGTTGTGGGGTTGAGGATTAACCCCCTGCCAATGTTTAAGTGGTAAGAATTAATGATTTTTATAATTAGTTCTTGAGATTAGAAAGTGAACCTAGGAGGGGATAAGAGAAATATTAGTTCTATAAATGGCCACAGGCTGTATGTAGTCACTAAAGCATAATGACACTATTTCATAAAGTTATTTATTATCATGTTTTATTCCAACACCCAGCTAATATATATCATCTCCATGAGAATACTGATACTGTATCCCGAACAACATATAGAAAGTATTATTTGGGAACACTTTCTACTACAGTTAGTTCTCCTGGCCTAGACACGGCTTAAATAATATTAATGATGTATTATTATTATTATTATATGTAAGAATTCTGAACTCTTCCATTTTATTCAACAGTTTTTATAGCTTCATTAGGTTATTTAGAATAAACAAAAAATATATTATCCAATCGTGTTTAAGACTAACATTAGTAGATGAGAATGTTTGCAAAGTGAAGTGTTACTTTGTACCAGTAATTCTGTTCTGGACAGACCACTCTATAATCATGTTCTTTAACCCAAGTAACCATAGAAACATATCCTCCTTTCGAGACGTACACAGGTGCTTCCCGAGTGCAACCCGCCCAAGCCCCTTTCCACTGACATTCCCAAACCGGCATATTGCCGGGTTGGTGACATCAGCGGTGACGCGGGCGGGGGTGGCGCTTGGAGATCACATGATTTCCAAGCGCCGCCTGTCCCTATAGTGTAAACGGAAACGGGTTGCATCGACCTGGCTTTCCCGTTCACACTGCACAGTGACCCGGGTTGAAATACCAGGTCACTCGATCCCGGGATATTTTCCCCGACCCATCTTACACAGCACAGCAACTCGGGTTTTGCGCACTCATGTGCAATAACCCGTGTTACAAGCTGGTGGTCTGAAAGGGGTAATAGAAACATGGAATTAGATAAGAGCTGCTTGGCCCACCTAGTCTGCCCGTGTATACACACATACTTACATACTAGGCAGGGCCGGTACAAGGCCTTTTTGCGCCCCGGGTGGGAAATAGGGGCGTGGCTTCATACAGGGGGCGTGGTCAGTTACGCCCCCTGTACAGTAGTAGCGCCGCTGAAATGCTGTGCGGTGCACGATGACGTCATCGCGCACCGCACAGTAAAGGTCCTCTCCACGAAGGGAAACTAGACGCTACGCGTCTAGTTCCCTTCACAGCGGGACACAGCGGGCAGCGGAACACAGCGGGCAGCGGGGGGCACAGCAGTAGCGGATGTTGCCATGGTGCGGCGCCCTCCGGATGGCGCCGGCGCCCCGGGCAAAAGTCCTGCTTGCCCGTGGCAAGATCCGCTACTGATACTAGGGTTAATGTTTGTCAGCAGCCAATTAACCTAACAGTATATTTGTGGATTGTGGGAGGAGACCAAAGCAGTTAGCTCCATAGTCCTATTGAAACTTGAAATGAAGTGGTTATAAAGTAGTAATAGTGTCACTCTTCAGTGGTTTGGTTATATTCTTCAGCAAAACAATTAACTAACTTTTTATTGCTGTTTTATAAAGTTGACATTTAAAAGCTGCCTTGAAGGTAAAATAGTCGACAATAAGTTAATTTATCTTTACCCTTTTCATTAGGATTTGTTGTTTAGAAAATCCAATACATAGCTGTGTATTTTTCTGCACTCTATAAACTAACTCGCCGTAAATCATCTTTTAGTTTGCCCCTGGCAAAGTAAGGGCCTACTGATACCTCCCTACCCCCCCCCCCCCCACCACCCCACCCCACCCCACCTTCACACCCCGAGAAAGAGAGTATTGCAGAACAGTGGCGACTTGAAAGAGAAAAGCCACAGCAACTGCCCCCCCCCCCCCCCAAATCCTACCCCACATTGCCTGCCAGGATTCACTGTCAGTGTGACGCCAAGAGAACCGGCCAGGAGCAGCAGCAGTAGAGCAGACAGGACACCGAACAGCCCTCCACTGCCAAAATACTTCCCTATTGGCTAGCTAACTTTCTGCCTGCCCCCAGACTATGTGTCATAGATAGGATGGGCTGAAGGTTAGCTAGCCAATAGAAGATGTCTGTTAGTAATGGAGGCTGCGGGTGCGGGCTGATCATAATCCGCCTCTGATCGGTGCCCCGTCTCCTCAAACAGAACTACTACCTGATTCTATCTCCTGGCTGCAAGTGGTACACCCCCCCCCCCCATCCCTGCTCACCCAGCCGGCACCCCCTAACGATTGCCATCCTGGTCAAGAGGCAAATACACCAGGGACGTGCAGTCAGGGGAGGCAGTGCTTCCCCTGTCATTAATGTTTGAAATAATACAAGGAAGATGCTTATGACACATATTCTGTGTCATAAGTATCTTCGTAATATTATTATATTAATTTTAATACAGTTACATCGTTTTGGAGGCACTGATAACAGTGCCTCCCATTGCCAATAGGAATGGGAATAAAGTGGGGGGCGGGGCCAAGCACTGGGCTTTAAAAGCCCATTGAAAAAAGTCGACAAAGCGGCACTAGTCAAAGTGCCGCGTTGACAGGGGCGGATATGATTGAACAGCGGATCCAGGGCTGGAACCGCTGGTCCAATCACCCAACGCAGCGTCAGCAGCAGGGCCCGTGCCACCATTAGGCAGCTTTATGCAGCTGCCTATGGGCGCCGGCCACCGGAGGGCATTGCCGCACACTGTAATGTAAGTGTAACTGTTATAGGCCCTACACACTGGCCGATTTTCAGAAAGATATGAACGATCTCGTTCATAAATGAACGAGAACTCGTTCATATCTTTCAGTGTGGAGACTCCAGCGATGAACGATGCGCGTCCCCGCGCTCGTTCATCGCTGGTCTCCCGTCGGCTGTGCATGCAGGCCAATATGGACGATCTCGTCCATATTTGCCTGCACTTCAATGCAGCCGCGTGACGGGGGGAGTGAAGAAACTTCACTCCCCCCGTCACTGCCCCCCCGCCGCCGGGTAACTCGTCGGCTGTATCCGCCATCGGGCAGCTCGGCGGCGGGTCGGCCAGTGAGTAGGGCCCCTTACTGTTCCTGCATGTTACCCCTCCCCCCACCCACACACGATTGCAGACTCCTGCAGGTTACCTATGCCACCCCCCGACCCCACCCCCGCGAGTGCAGCCGCCAGCAACCGCAGGTTACCCGCGCCTCCCCCCCTCATCCACCGCGAGTGCAGCCACTGCAGGTTACCCGCGCCTCCCCCCTCATCCACCGCGAGTGCAGCCACTGCAGGTTACC